>NC_135783.1:6163112-6467279 GCF_051106095.1 Pogona vitticeps
GGATCTTATTTTGAAGATCCCGAAGCCTCAACCTTCGGCCAGGATATCATGCTATTTTCTGTCTCTCCGCCTGCCATGTCTAGTTTGGAAGACAAAACTCCAAATCTAGCTTTTTCCTCCCATTAGAAATTGACCTGACGGCTCATTGTTAGTTTTATTAATAAAAGTACTGTATTCTTGACTCATTTTTTTTGCCTGGGGTGCTGGTTACAAGGAAGATTCTCGGGGCATCTTCGAAAACTGTTTCATTTGGTGTAAGCTTTGGTGAGCTACAGCACGCTTCTTCAGAGCCATGGAGAGTTGCCTGATGACACAGATACTATATACCAGATGTTTGCATCATTTTTTTTTTAACCATAAATGGGAAAAGGTTTTAAATGGGGTTTTTAAAAATAAGATTGGAGACCTCAGAACAGAAAATGATACTCTGGTTATGGGATTCTAGTAAGTTCTGGTCCAAAAAAGTAAATTTTCCCAAGGTACGTGCGCTGTAATCTGATGCGCTTTTGACTGAGAATCAAGTCGCAACCCGTTCCGCGTGTCTTCAGAGAATCGCTTTGCTACCCTGGCCGAAAACGTTAATCCAAGGAAGGAAACTTTTCTCCGTCTTGTTAATAATCCACTTTATTAGGATGCACGTGACACTCACAAGCACGCATAATAAACTAGGGATTAGTTAAAAACAATAAAATAAACAAAGCAAAGCTAGATTGTGAAAGAGGAAACTTGAATAGCTCCGGATAAGATCTGATTTGGTGCTTTGTTAGGTTTACTGTATTTTCTTTTCTTTTCTTTTTAAGAAAAGCCTTATGACAGAGAAACATGTTGACACCCTGATGCTAAATATTTGATTTTTTTGAGAAGCCGAACGGCGTTCAAACAAAAAACTGCCAGCCGAGTTTGGGATTTTGCTTCCCCCAGCAAAAGGAAATCCCGTGGAATTCGCTGGGACAGATCCTGCATCACGAGGTGATCCCTCTGGATTCACCCCGGGCGCCGAGCCGCTCTTAACGCTGCTTAAGAGGGCACCGCCTTACTCGCGAGGAAGCGAGGAGCGGATGGGCCTCGACGAGGGAGCAAACCCTGACGTTCCCATTTCGTCCGAAGAAGATTGACCACTCTCTTATTCACCCCGTGGACGGTTTTTTCCCCCCTCTCTGGAGTACACGTGTTTGCAAGCAGACGTATTCCCACGTTACACAGGCGTCGGTCCAAACGGCTAGGTTTAAGCGACCTGCGCTTGCTTTCTCGGGCGAAAAAATAAAATAAAAGCTTATTATCTACATCATCCACCTCTCTCTGAGAAATGATGCGCCTGTTCTTTCTTCCTCTGATCGGTCAACGCAAATCCATGTTGAAATAAATATATATATTTAACCAAGGCATCTGGAATTTTATTCCAAAGACAGAGGGACGGAAGGAAGGAGGGAAGACGTTAGAAAATCAAGGTTCATTTTCCCGTGGGAATCAAAGGTCCCGATTCTCAGCCTCGCCCCGTTTAACTCCAAAATCCAAATCGATTTTGCTCCAGGGGAAAAAAAATAAGACACAAAATCAGGATTCTGCCTGTTTCGTTTCTGTCTCCTGATCAGCGCCTTCGGCTCCTTCTTCCGGTTTTATGTCTATTTCTTCGATTCCTTTCTTACTAGCTAAAATTTAACTCCCCTCTTCTTTACATGGGGTAGCACAGTTTTCGCCCCGCAACTGAATGCGGGGAGTTTTCTCAACCGTATTCAGTAAATTCCAACTTTTTCCTTTTCCCCCGAAGATTTCCGATGTTAACACTTTTCTGTTGCGCTTTGGGGAGAAAACAAAAACAAAAACACCAGCCTTTAAAAACGAACTCCCAAATGAAGTTTGCTTCCTTCACAAATCACGAAGAATTCTGTGACACCTTAAACACAACCCGATTTATTATGGCACAAGTTTTTGTGAAACTTTTACGGATCGGAAACATTTATGCCATACTAACTGGGCCAGCCTTTGCCGTGGTACAGAATTCTACCCCGAATTATTTGGACATCGTTACTTCTTAAATGATAACAAACAAAGTTTGGGAATAGTTTTCGGGGGGAGGCGAACGTGGTCGGGTTATCGGCCGTTGTTTTCCATTACACTCCCGTGGAAAAAAATAAGAGATATTTTTCTTTCCAAAACGCAGGAACGGTGGACATATTTGGTCTGAACAAACGTTACATCGCATACCTAAGAAAACCGTATTTTCTACTTCACGCGGAGCCTGTTCTTTGAAGGCATTTCATATTTCACCAATAGCTTAATTTTATACTGTTGGCATGCTCAGAAAGAAAGAAAAAATTGCCATCTCTAGTTTGTTTTCAGCTCCTCTTCTAATTAATGCTCCATGCTGGTAAAAGGTAATTGATTATATTCAGTATTATTTTAAAAATGATCTTCTTGTGATATGACTGATCAATATGCCTGATTCGCTGCATAACGACAGGAGCGTAAAGGCTTAGTTCAAGGAAAATACGAGTCGCTCTTTACTTATAAGATTTCATAGCATCAGTTGGATATAACTTAGGTGAGACCATAGAACCGGGCTGCCGGAATATAATTCTTAGGCTGTGCTTTTTTCTCACCTTACCTTGTTCATTTTTCCACGGGATAAATTTCCGATCAACTCAGTGGAACGGATTTCCAAAGATTCGACGATTCAAGCCAACAGCTGTATTCCTAATTCGTTATTACAACCTTTTATTCTAATTAGGAACCTCTATTTTACGTTCCTTCTTTTCTTTTCGTTCCCGCTCGTTTCATAATATCCTCCGTTCTGATGAAAGAAGTACATTTCCCAGAAAGAAAGAAAGAAAGAAAGAAAGAAAGAAAGAAAGAAAGAAAGAAAGAAAGAAAGAAAGAAAGAAAGAAAGAAAGAAAGAAAATTATCTTACAGTTTATAGGAAATCCTCTTAATTTCCTGGGTGTAGAACTGGGTGGTCAATTACAAGTGATCATTTACAGCATTTCAAATAAATTCAATTTCTTTCACAACCTCTTGCCCTACCAGGATTTTAGCAAAGAAATATATTGAAATATGATACAAATACTGTACATAGACTCCCACCCAGACATTCTTGTCCTTTTCGCTGGGGATATGAAGCTAATTGTAATCCATGTCCACATTTTTTGGCTGCCGGAAAGAATCTCTCGCTCATTTCAGCTCCTTCTCCCTTTTCCAAACTGCCATTTATCTCAAAAAGATTGTAACACTTTAAAAAAAAAGTAAAGGGGAAAAAAACACATACTAAACTTCATAAATAAGAGAAACAGGCCACCCCTTTCTCCAGCCGGCAAATTGAAAAAAAGGAATTCTGCCAGTCTTAAGATTTAAAAAAGAAAACACAGAAAAGAAATGATAATTAAGGAGACATTTAATTATCTCTCTCTCTCTCCAGATCCAACCCACCCCCTCCAAAACACACACTGTTGATAAGATATGCCAGAATATCCATATGGTTCGTAATATTGCTAAATAAAAGTATATCGTCCTGTAGCCATTCTCATATTATCCACAGTTTCTACAAAAAAAGACTATGTTTTAAAACCACAATTTTGTTGCATGGAGGAGACCACAGTGGTTTCCGTTCCACAGGCAGGAAACCTGGAGTTAGCAGTGATGATGTATCCCAATCAAAGAAGGTGCTGCTAGCAGGCATTTTAAAAAAAGGATTAAGTCCAATAGTATATATTTGGATTACAACCAAATATATTGAGGGACCTTTTGTCCTTTGAAAGGTTTATGATTTTCATCTGTTATAAATAATTTAAAGGCAAGGGTAAACCATAATAAATGACAACATCTATTTATTCAGTTACAAATGCCTTAAAACTAAACAACAGGTCAATTTTTGCCTAAGACTGACAAAGAAATAATAAAAAAATAAAACCAGGGACAAACTAGAAGCAGGCTTAGTAACGCATGTCAGCCGTACACGTATCCAGACCGTTTATGTTTAATTTCAGCACTGATGAACTTTTAGACCTCAAGCATAAATAATTTACTTGGAGGTAAACCCCATTTGTTGAGAAAAGGGTTATTCTCGGTGAATATGTTAAGAGGAAGATCAAGGCATCATTCATAGCAAAGGGTTTCTACTTTCTTAAGTTGAAAAGGCCACAGGATCTAGCTGGGCACTTTTTTAAAAAAACCATCATCTTCAAAGAAGCACAAAATACCCCTGGCTGCTCCCCAAGCAATTTCTACTGCCTGGAGTGGGCCACTGGAAGATTCGGCATTTCATGAAGGTGACACACACAGAGAGAGAAGCTCCTGAGACTAAGTTTGGTTGGACTCTGGGGCTAACCACTAAACTGTGTTGCCTTCAGGGTGTCACTGGCCTCTTTGTCATTTCCACTTCAAAGAAAGTATATATAAGAAATATATAAAAACTTCAAAGAAATACAAATGACTCCCCCCCTCCTCCCCCGCTGGAAGTTTTTGCAAGAGAGAGGAACCAGTGGCTTGGGCTCCCCACCCTATGTCTGTTTACTCAGGAGTAAACCACACTGTAATTCCATCCAGGCTCCCTCCCTGATCAAGGGTGCGCAGGACGGCAGCCTTCCACCGTGATCTTCAGCACGCTCGCCTTCCAATGAGATCCTTTGCCCCCAGTCGGGAAAGTCCAGATCCAAGGTTATGTAAGAAAAATACTTTGCACTTATATGCCCTTTTATGAGGCATCTAAGCATGGGGGGGAAAACCACATTATTTTGTTCATCTTCCCATGAACCCATATGTGACGGGCTGGGTGGGGTGCAGGAAAGGAGAAGATCTGAGATACATACCAAGCATTTGCACAGCATTTCACTTTCTTAGCTGTTATTTTACACTAGTTGTCCTCCGTTAAATCCAAAGGGGAAGAAGTTGGTTGTTTACAACAAGTTAGCTGAGGAGCAGAGCTTGGAAAACTATCTTTGAAAGTACCTATAATCTATCCCTCCCACTAAAAAGGGGAACTTTTCTAAGCACTAGTGATGTAAAGACTCTATTTTCTTTCTTTCTTTCTTTCTTTCTTTCTTTCTTTCTTTCTTTCTTTCTTTCTTTCTTTCTTTCTTTCTTTCTTTCTCTCTTTCTTTCTTTCTCTCTCTTCTTTTGGTAAACAGGTTTGGTAGGTTTGAACATGGTTTCAAAAAAAAACCTACCAAACCTGCTTGACCACATACAACAGTGAAGCTATGCTTTCCTCTGTAGCTTGGGGGGCATCTGGCATGGACCGTGGACCTCTGGATCTTTGGTTGTGGACCTTGATTCCACTTGAGATTGTCTGTGGACTTGAGGGAGGGGGTTATGACCTCTGGCTGCCTACCTTTGAACTAAGGATGGAAGTGCTCTAACCCTGGCACAAATTCTAAAGCAGCTCCCCAACCGGCCACTGTCTGTTGCTGTGGAGGTACAGTGCCCATCATCCACTGCCAATCAGGAGGGTGATGGGAATTGCAGTCCAAGATATCCTCGGTAGGCCAGTCAGGGAATACTGGGTTTGAATGTCAGAGCCAGTTTCATGTTCCCCACTGAGCCATGTCACTCAGTGGGTGACTTTGGGCTAATTCCATAATCTCTCAATGTCGCCTACCTGGCAGGTTTGTTGTGACACTAAAGTGGAGGAGGGCCACGGACATCATCTTAAGCGCTTTGAAAGAAAGCCAGAGTCTAAATGTAATAGTTAAGCACACAAACCAGGAAGAAGAAATGAAAACTGAAGGTCCTTCTGAATTGTGTCGATCTCTTTCTAAAGCCACGTTTTTTTCCCTAGGCTTAGACTGGATGCTCCTTGAGGCAGGGACCCTTCTTTTTACGTTTTATAAAACTCCCACAATCCCTTCCCATCACTTATGCCGGTTAGGGCAGATGGGTTGTGTAGTACATAACCATCGGGAGGGTCACATGTCTCTGGCAGTCTAAGTTGGTAGTAAAAAGACCTTCAGACTTCTATCAAAGTAGACCCGCAGAGAGGCGTAGCATCCATCTGCTGGGGATTCTGGGAGCCGTAGTCTGAGCACGCATCTCGAAATGATGCAACCCACTGTCCAGGGGCCACATGCAGCCTGCCCAAGCCTTAACTATAGCCACCCCATGGGTGGCACCCTGGTTTTCTCCTACAAATACTGGATTGTGATCACTCTGATCCTACCGCCGCCACCAGCGATGAAAGAGGGAGATTATTTTTAGTGGGCTCACAGGTATAAGGTGGGCTTATGCAAAATATAGGTATATTTCTGAGTGTATATCGGTGCACAGTTGTTCATCAGCGGCTGAGCGGTAGGGAATAGGTTCCAGAAGACTATAGTCTGAGAGAATCCCCCCTACACACACACACACACACACACACACACACACAGGGCAAGTCAGAAAGCAGCCCCATCAAAGAGGTCAACCAAGACACGCTAGGGACTGCCAGGGCCGATATGGTTCATTGTAGCATCTTTTCTTTATTCTTGCTTTCCAAAAGCCATATTGGTTTGCTTGCCTGCTTGCTTATTGACTTTTCTGCCCCCACGTTTCCACTGAACAAACAACCCACAAAGCAGCTAAAGGCGAATTAAAAAAAACACACACACTATACACCACGCCTGCTCAGCTAGGCCTGCGTGGTAAAGTTGTTCCCCTTGACAATTAGAAATGCTCATTTCGTTGTTTTAATTCTCAGAACTGATGATCTTTTGTGAAACCTGGACCCTTAAGAAAGATGATTGAGGGGGGGGAATGGATTGTTTGAAAAATGGTGCCGGGGGAGAGCTTTGAGGAGACCCTGGACTGCCATAAAGATGAACGAGTGAGTCCTGGAGCAAATCAAGGATGAAGGATCTCCGGAGATAACAATGATGAGACTCAGGCTGTCCGTCTTTGGGCATTCCCAAGAAGACCGGGTTCTCTGGAGAAGACCGTCAGGCTAGGAAAGGTGGGAGGAAGGCAGCAGGAGAAGAGGAAGACCACATATGAGATGGACCGACTCCCTAATAGAAGCCACAGGCTCGGGTTTGCAAGCGCTGAGCAGGGCTGCGAAAGACAGGACATTTTAGAGATCACTCATTCATCGGATCACCTAACAACAACAATGTGGCACTGATTCCCAGGTCAGCGTGCTCAGCAGAAGCAAATTCTGCTGAACGTGGAATAACGCAGACAGAACAGAGCGCTGCCTTTTAAGCGCAGATTGCATGTCTCAAAAGGAAAATGATGTGTCTGGTTTAACTTAAAAGGCGCTCTGGTTAAGTGAGGTCCGTTTTCTACATCCGCCTATGAGGGCTGCTGCTGCTGATGCACAGCTTGGTTGCTTTTCAAGACCCAGTTCTGCCTGGGGGGGATAATGGGAAACAGAGTCCAAAAATATCATATTTGCACACTACAGCATCCTCCCTTTTTCCCACTCCTTCTAAGAGTCGGAATTGCACAAAACTCTTGGGGCCCAAATGTGGTACCCGCTGGAGGGTCCTGGGGTCAAAACAGATAAAGCCCATAGAGAGCTGACTTCTTCTTCTTCTTTTAATGCTGTTCATGTTGTTGTGTTTAATTCTCCCTGTTTTGGAAATGATCAGTCTTTGAGGTTGGGAGAATCTATGGCGTCTCTCCCGTTGCCAGCTTTGAAGTCTGGATGGTAATAGGTGATTATTCCTTTTGACTCAGCAATATTGCTCTCTTATTGCCATATTAACCTTTAGACCTTCCTTCCACACTGCTTGTTATAATCACGTGGCTCGTTTCAATCGAAGGCCATCCAAGAACCATAGGACACAGGTCCTTGTTTGAAAAACAGCTTGAAAAAGTTAATTTTTTTAAAAAAAATCACAACACCCATTATCCCCCAACCAGCTGGGGGATTCTGGGAGTTGTCATCTGAAATGTATCTTTCTCGGGAATCTGATTTCGGAACCTTGTTCCCTTCTAGTTTTTCTGAGAGATCTGGTGGAAGGAGCTTTAAGTTTCTATTCCTGCCATACCCCCTTGTCTAAGGCTGTTTGTGTGTCTGTTGTGTTTCTGTGACTTTTAATGTGTTTTTAGCACAGTTTAGATCTACTGGCTTTAAATATTTGTTTAATTCTTCTTAAATATTGTAATAATGTACTGTATTGTTCTGCACTTTTTAAGACTGTTTAATTTTTTGAATGCTTTCATGCTCCGTCTTCGGCCCTTTTAAAGAGGAAAGTGTAGCACAAATATTTTAAATAAATAAGTAAATGCCAACCAAATGTTCAGTTCTCTCTCTCCCCCCCCCCCCAATTTCCTCTGTCCTATGAAGTGAGTGTGTGAACTCTGGCACACACTTAAACCCCATCCCTGCAGAAGAAGAAAGGAGAATAGCCAGGAATGGGTGAACCCCCAGATTTCCAGACCCCTCTACCTCCCCCTATCTTGAATGTAGTCTTTCCAGAGAAAACGACATGGGCAGAAAACCTCATCCAAATGGCCCATGGATGACATAATTTGTTGAGTAGGACTGGGAGAAGAGAAAGGAAGTGGTCTGGTGGGAACAGAATGGAAGAGGGCATGGCTGGCGGGGAGCCTGGAAAATCGAGAGGATTGCACCACGAGATCTTATCGCTGCTCTCCCTTCTTGTAATGAGTTTGTTAGAGCTTCGGAAAGCTGCTCTGAGCTTCTAAGAGAAGACTAGAGCCAAGACGGTCCAGTAGACTTTGGCAATCATCTTTAGATGAGCATGGAAGGACGGACCAAGAAACCCAGCCGCCTGGAAGTGGCGCAATCCTTGGCCCCATCATGTGCCACAGCTGAGTAGCTTGGGGACACGTGGTGGTCCTTCTCGATTAATCCAGTTCTCCTAGGTTATCTCCTCCAGACTTCCCAAAAGTCATTAGCATTGGGGGTCGTCAATGCATCCTGCTTTTGATCCACTCACTGATGAAGCAAACTTATCATCACGCCCAGGGCGAGGCCCAGACCAAATGGCGCCCCAGGCATGAAGACCTCGTGGTGTTTCTTTCCTTCTCCGTTTCTGCAGCTTTTTCAGATCTTTGCTTGGGTCAGCCAAGGTCCAGCTTGGAGTCCCCAGTAGAGCAAACCCACCGAATCAAGGGGGCTTCCATCCCCGAGGGCTCAGCAAAAAAAACCCACGGATAGAACAGATCTGTTCGGTTGGAGAGCATGACAACCAAAGTATCATGGCCCTTTTAAGACTAACACAGATCCATAGAATGGGTTAGAAATGGAAGGTTGTCTACAAGGACTCGATTTTGCTATCCCACCACTTTTAGTGTAATCCTTGGGGCACACGAACTCAAAGTTGAAAAACAGGAAATCAGTACACAACAAGGCATATCACAACAGCTCTGTCAACTTGTGGCGATTTACCTCTTGCAGTTTATCCCCTTTTTACTTCCGATGTACCGTCAAGTCCCCTTCAACTCAATGAATGAACAACCTCCAAAATAAGCTTGCAAGAGCTCGACGGTCCTGCCCAGCTCTTGCAAGCTCAAACCGAGGGGGTTCTTTCAGGGCGTCAGTCCATCTCGTATTGGGTCTTCCTCTTTTCCTGCTGCCTTCCCCCTTGCCCAGCATTACGGCCTTTTCCAGAGACTCCATTCCTTTCTCTGGATGCGCCCAAAGCAGGACAACCTCAGTTTCAATATTTTTGCCCCCAGAGAGGAGAGTTCAGGCTTGATTTGATGTAGAACCCACTGGTTTGTTGTTCTGGCAGTCCAGGGTATTGACAAAGCTCTCCTCCAGCACTGCATTTCAAACAAATCCAGTTTTTTTTAAAACTTAATAGTAGTATAATTAATCAAAAGGATGTGTATTGCAGAAATGAAGTGAGGAGGCTCTCTCTGTGAGAGTTACTTCTCTCCTTGGATTTGGTTGGAAAAACTGCCCCCCCTCTCTGTGTGTGTGTGTTTGTGTGTGTGTGTGTTTGCATATGAGAAAAGACACACACAGCTACCTGCTTGTCTATGAGCAATGAAGCCAAAAACTAAGCAAGGGACAAATAATGTTAAGCACCATCTTTCGATGCCTGACTAATCCTTTCCATGCCCTTCTCCATTTAAAAAACCCAGCCTATCCCACATATCTCGTGGTCACAGGATCTGCCCTGATTGTGGAACTTTCCCCCTCCCTTCGCCCACCCTCCCCTGCTTGATTCTTCCTCGTGAAGCGTTCTGGAGAACTCGGGAGCTTGCGTAATCTTTCCGGTGGCATTGCACTGCCAGGTCCTCCCCATCCAGATTTTGCACTTTAGAGTTGCATCGGGGCCCCGTATCGCAACATTGACAGAGATTCTGTGCACCATATTTTATTTTATTTTTGCCATGTCTCTTTCGCCAACGAGGCTTTCGAGAGCACGCCTGCGGGCTTAACAAGTTTTAAAAAGGAACAACACAAAAGGAAAAAGAGATGAAGAGGGAGGAGGGGAAAAAAAGAAAAGAAACTGTGTTTTGGCAGAGTGGTAGAACGGCCAGGCTTTCCTTTCCCTGCTGAGTGCTACAGACTGCTTGCACAAGGGCCCATAGGCACATATGAGCATAGCCAGAGCCCAAACACGCATGTTCATGTGTTGCTGAGCAGAAACCAAAGTTGTCAAGGTTCTCCAAAACAATAATGCAACAGCAAAATTGTGTTGCTTAGCATAAGCCACATCATTGCTCTCAGTCTGTTCCTCCCTCTAAACACACCGTCCTTGATGTGATTCTCAAGGAGGGCAGTTTGAGTGCTCACGCTAGCTTGGCGCATGTGCGCTCAGTCCCAAGAGTTGTGGCAAGGACAGATTGTTTACCAGGGAGGAACGGACTGCAAGCTACAGTTTGGCTTATGCTAAGCAACAGGATTTGAGTCTTTGTTTTAAAAGATGGAGCAAGTACTGGGGTGTTCGCCATGTCAAATCGGTATGGCCAGGCACGTCATATAGCGACAAATGATTTCTTTAATCTACAAAATGTACATTTGAATAAATAATCTAACGACAGGCAGCACTCAAAGAAGTTGAGCACCCCGGGCTTCCTTCTGGGGTGTCTGTCCCCAAAAATCCAACCCTCATCATGGCATTTAGAACAGAATCACAGAATAATGGAGTTGGAAGGGTCCTGTAAGGCCATCAAGTCCAACCCCCTGCCCAGTGCAGGAGTCCATATCAAAGAACATCTGACAGAGGGTGGCCAAATGTTCTCTTGAAGGCCTCCAGCACTGGATCGCTCACCACTTCTTGAGGTCATGGGTCCCATCATCGTACTGCTCTAACAGTTGAGACGTTTCTCCTGATATTCAGCCAAAATTTATATTCCAGTAACTTGAGCCCATTGTTGTGTGTCCTGCACTCTGGGATGATGGAGAACAGATCCTGCTCCTCCTCTGTAGGACAGCCTCCCGAGTCTTTGAAAAGGGCTGTCAGATCTCCCTTCGGTCTTCTTTTCTCAAGGCTAAACCTGCCCAGTTCGTTCTGTCTTTCCCAACAAGGCTTGGTTTCCAGTCCCCTGATCCTGTTCGTTGTCCTCCTCTGAACTTGGCAAATGGGACTTGTCTCCAAGTAGTTCATGCTGTTGTTCAGGATTCTGGCCAGCCCACTCTGCCGTTTACCCCATATCCTCCATCCCATCCATTTCCTTCGACACTAAGCATGCTCAGTCACCATAGAGACCTCTTTTCCTAAAAGGATTTGTTTCAGGGTGCATGGAGGTAGCTACCAACGCTACTGAGGACGCCTCCCCCCTTCTGCACGGGTGGAGATGTTTGGGCTGCATAAGTGACGGCACTCGAAGCCTGAAGACCGGGAAACTGGGAGAAAGGAGACCCAGGTTTCTAAAGCAAGCCAGCTTCATAAGATGACTTTTGATACTGGAAACACCCGGAGTAGCTCTCTCTCTCTGCCCAGGGTTTCATGGGCCTCCAGAAGGTCGTTGGCCTTTCCTCGGTAAGAGGAGCGAACGCGGATTCGACCGGGTAGCAGCTGCATAAATGCTGCAGAAAATCGACCTTCTTGGTCCCTACGCCCTCATTCTTTTAAAGAAAAATTTCAGTGAAAAAAAATTCGTATAATAATTTTGCAGCCAGGGGAGAACCTGGTACAGATTTCTGGAGGAAGTGTGGCTCTCCAAAGACCAGGGGTGGCCACCCGGCCCTCTGAAGATCACACGCCGCCCCCCTAGCCTGACCCACAGCATGCCTCAGAGTTAGCATTCCCAACCTACTTCTCTGCAGATAGGCAGGACTACAGCTCCCATCATGCCTAGTTAGCGCAGACAACCAGGCCCAGTTCACTAGGGGGTGTCAGAAATGACAGCCTGACTTATATGGAAGGTGGCAAGCAAAAGCTGTAAATTCAACCAGCTTTTGTCCTTTTACTGTTCTGATGATGATGATGATGATGATGATGATGATGATGATGATGATGATGATGATGATGATGATGATGTCCAGACCCTGCCAAGAAGACCTGACTGGGGAATCGAACTCCCAACCTCCTGCTCTGCAGCTGGAGACCTCAACCACTGGCAGCTCATTAAGGACAAATATCATCAACATCATCATCTTAGAGCTGCAGAGCTGGAAGGGACCCCTAAAGATGATCAAGTCCAGCCCCTGCCAAGGAGACCCCGGGGGAGGAATTGAACTCCCAACCTCTAGCACTGCAGCCAGAGACCTAAACCACTAAGATGCCCGGCAGTTATTAGCTATTCCACCCAAATACTGTGCCGTCCTCAAATTTTGTATTCCCTGCACTCCCTGATCCAACAGCACCGGGCCCAGGACTGAGCCTTGGAGAACCCCATCGGGTCCAAGATGGTGGCCTTGTTTCTCCTCCTGTTTTGGGGAAGGCGCCATTGATAAGCACGCTCTGAGTAGGGTTCTGCAACCAACGGACAGTTGTTCCATCCAAGCTTCTTCCTGTGTCTCTCATAGAGGCTTCCAAGAAGTCCATAAGGAGGGCGTGAAAGTGATTCGCCTCTCAGGGGCCAGCCCAAAACATTTTGCTGCCTGGCTCCCTGCAACAAAAACCCAATTTCACAAGTTTTGAACAAGACATGCGTCTTTCAAAGCCCTTGTATGAAAGAGATGGCTAGATGAGCAGCTGGATTTGTCTTCTGCACTGGCGGTCGGTGGGAGAGGATCTTCTCCCGGCCTCTCCTTCCACACCTCGCTGCCACCTCCTCATTTCTGCTGCCTGGAACAACCACCTCGCTCTTTTTTATCTGTGTTTTTATCTTTTTTATCGGCATTTCAAGTTGCCGTATCTCTGTATCATATCTTGGTGACTCCTGGCTGCCAATTGATTCTATAATCATGAGAAGCATAATCTCATCTTGTGCCAGAGGGTCATGGCTAGCAGCGATTAGAATCAGCAAACCTAGAGATTCCTCCACCTACAGAAGGTATCTTATGCTGTCTCCACCTATCTGCACCTATTCATTCATTCATTCATTCATTCATTCATTCATTCATTCATTCATTCATTCATTCATTCATTCATTCATTCATTCATTCATTTGACTTGTATACCACACCAGTGAGCCGTAAAAGCTACTCTGGACAGGCTGTGCCCAAAAGGAAACAAACATAACATTACATAAATCTTCAATGATCTACGAAATACCAGTACCCCATAAACAAATAAGACAACCCACCACTAAAAAAAATCAAAGAAACCAATTCACAATTTTCTCTGTGCTAAGGCCTTGATTGCTAAGGCCTATAATAATTATAATACTGTAATAGTGTTGTCAAGTCAACTCTGACTCATGGCGACCCTTTTCCAGGGTTTTCTAGGTAGAGATTACTCAGAAGTGGTTCACCTTTCGCTTCTTCTGGGAGGGGATCCCTGGGACTAGTGTGCAGCTGGCCCAAAGCTACCCAGGCTGGCTTTTCTTCTGGGACTTATGAGTGGGGAACTGAACTATCAACTCCTTGCTGTGCTGTATGGATTAATTATCTGCCCCAATCTTCAGCAGAGCTACAACTATTTCTGCATGGAAGCCAGACAATGATTACAGCCTAATTACAGCCTTTTTAATCCATTCTGTTGACAGAAATGGAATGAACAGGAGGGAGACCGAGGCTCCATTAAGACTTGTACAGAGAGAGGAACTGCATGTGCTCTCTAGATGTTTTGATCTACACATTCCTTTTCTGAAACTATTGGCCCACGTTGACTGAGACCGATGGGAGTTGGAATCCATAACATTTGGTGGACTCGAGGTGCAGGAAGGAATTATGTCTGCCACCTTCCACCCTGAGAATCTGGCCCAATTCGTTTTGAATCATTGGGCAGGTTCCTATATCATGGGACTGAGCTGGTATACAGTAGTTCTCTGCAAGGGATAAGAGGACAAAAAATGCACAGGAAATGGATCTGGATAACTCGAGCAAGAGAGCCAAGCCACATTTTGGAGGCAAGAGTCAGGGACAATAATCGTGATCACAAGAACTAGAACAGACCCTGGGTTAAAATCCCCAGTGGATGACCTTGAAGCATATTTTACCCTGACCTACCAGACAGGGCTGTTAGGAAGATAAAATGGAAACAAGGACCAGATGCATAACAAGTGAGCATTAAGGAGATTAAAGAGAACTTGAAAAATTAGCTTGTTGCCCAAGATTATGCAGAGGTTCGAAAGGGTTAAACAAAACTTGAACACTTTTATGCAGAAAAGACCTCTGGGTAGAGTGGGCGGCATATAAATTCAATAAATAAATAAATAAATAAATTATAAGGAAGCTTCAAGCTTATTTAGGAAACTTATTTAGGAAGCATATTTAGGAAGCTTGAAAAAGT
The DNA here is from genome assembly GCF_051106095.1 of Pogona vitticeps. Taxonomy (NCBI): domain Eukaryota; kingdom Metazoa; phylum Chordata; class Lepidosauria; order Squamata; family Agamidae; genus Pogona; species Pogona vitticeps. The sequence goes on from NC_135783.1 coordinate 6,177,843, forward strand.
TGAAAAAACACCCTAACCAGCAGCTAGCCATGGTGCATTGGAAATATTGGGATTTGTAGCAGAAAAAGAATCTTTTCCTGGCTGTGGTTATAAATATCATTTGCAGATCAACTAAATGGGGTCATGCTTAGCTTGTTGGATTTAAGTTGGGATGGTCCTGGTTCAGATTCCCCATCCATCTGTAACCTTGAGACAATCGCTATCCCTCCATCCAACCTACCTCAAGGATTGTTGTGAAGATACAGGGAGAGGAAAAAAGCCACGTGCATAACCATGAACTCTCTGAACAATGAGTGTTCTTCTTCCGGAGAGTTCACGACCGTCTAAATTGGATCTGATTTCATGGGCGCGAATCCTCACATTGGAGGGGATCTCATAAACCATCCCATTCAATCAGCTGCTCAATGGAACCCGGGACTAGGCGTGGGCCTCTAACTTGGTCATCCAATCTCTGTTTGAAAAGCTCTAGTGAGGGAGATGAGAAGAGAAGACTCCCTGGAAAAGACCCTAATGTTGGGAAAGTGTGAGGGCAAAAGGAGAAGGGGATGACAGAGGATGAGATGGCTGGACAGCGTCATCGAAGCAACCGACATGAATTTGACCCAACACTGGGAGGCAGTAGAAGACAGGAGGGCCTGGCGTGCTCTGGACTATGGGGTCACGAAGAGTTGGACATGACTTAACAACAACAACAACAACAACAACAACAGTGAGGGAGAGCCCACCATAACCTTCTGGGTTATGACTCATTCCATCCTCAGCCAGCTGTGTCATGATGTTTCTCCTAATGTCCAACTCAAATCCGTTCCTTTTCCCCCCCAGGAATCCATCCATGCTTCCCAACCTTGGATTCCCAGAAGGTCTCAGGCTACTACTCCCAGAAATCCTGCCCAGCTGGTGGTGAAGGCTTCTGGGAGTTTAATCCAAGAACATCTGGGGATCCAAGGTTAGAAAGCATTCTGTTAGATCATTCCAGAGGGTAACATCTACAGGAAGGGTTTATGCAGACATGGGCATCATGTAGGAACACAGAAATCAAGAGGAGTTCCAAATCGTGAATCTACACAGGGTGACCTTTCGGAACCTCTAACACCACGGTAAAGTTACACTAGAGTAGGCCCACTGAATTGGTGTGGATTTGGTGAGTGAGCCCCTCTTTCGGTGCCCTTGATTCATATAAACCTACTCCAGTTGGGACTGACGACATCAATGCCATGACTGGAGTAGACCCAACGGAATCAATGTAACTTAGAGAGGAGTTGATTCTCCAGGACTTCACTGATTCAATGGGCCTTCTCTAGTCTGACTTGCTATGGGAAGCAGCAGGATTTCAACTCTCATGCTGGAAAACATCCATTTTTGTGTCCTTTTTCTTTGGAGGGAGAGAGATTTTGTGTTCACTGCTTCTGGGCCACTGCTGGCCCCGGGTGGCAAAATGGCCAGTCATGGTTCCAAACCAGCAGCTGTCAACCCATGGACTCGGGGGGGGGGGGGGTCCTGCGGAGATTAAATCTCAGATTCAGAAGCAGAGGAGATGCATCATTTCAGAGGTCAGTTGAACTGACTACAAGGCTGGTCCAAAGTTCAAGATGGCAACCATCCCCATTTCATGAACAAAAGCCAACTGGCCTTGCCAGTTCATGGAATGGGTGCGGTCGCCATCTTGGACCTTGGACCAACCTTGAAGGACGCTTGCTTCAATGCTGGCAGTGGGACATCATCTTCTGACATACCTGGAGGCAACCAGTTGGCTTAAGGACCACACACTCTATCTGTGTGGTACCTGGGCTTCCAATGCTCTGATGCTGTCCCCCTGGCCTCTGCCGCCCGAGCCAAGCTTCCTTGCTCTCCCCAGTGATAGGACCTGATGAATCAGCAGGAGATTCCAGGAGATTAGTGTACGACTAACGAACCAGCTATCTGATAGGGCAGCGGTGGAGGATAAAGGAGGGAAGACAACAGCCATATAAGTGTCTTGACTGAAGGAAAGGAAAGTCAAGTTATAAATGTTGCTATTAGATGGCGTCAGGTTGCCTCCGACTTATGACAGCCCTTATGACGACTTATGATATCCTGTCCTCAACTGCCCTCCTCAGCTCTTGTAGACTCAAGCCTGTGGTTTCCTTTACAGAGTCAGCCCATCTCATATTTAGTCTTCCTCTTTTCCTGCTGCCTTCCATCTTTCCCAGCAGGATGATATTCAGAGAATCCTGCCTCCTCATGATTTGCTCAAAGTAGGACAGCCTCGGTTTCATCCTTTCAGCCTCCAAAGATAGTTCAGGCTTAGATTGAGGACTCACTTCTTTGTCTTTCGGGCAGTCCAGGGTACGTATCTGCAAATCTCTCCTCCAGCACCACATTTCAAATGAATAATATATTTTTTTGGCCCAGTCAGCTTTCTTAACTGTCCAGCTCTCACACGCATCTGTGGTGGCTGGAAAGGCAATAAATCTAGGAAGGAAGGAAGGAAGGAAGGAAGGAAGGAAGGAAGGAAGGAAGGAAGGAAGGAAGGAAGGAAGGAAGGAAGGAAGGAAGGAAGGAAGGAAGGAAGGAAGGAAGGAAGGAAGGAAGGAAGGAAGACCATTTGAAGAAGGAAAATAAATTCATGGTGGGTTTTATGGAAAGCTGTTTCTCAGAATCTGCTTTTCTGAACACCTCCTGCCTTTACAATCTCTGGTAGCCCAACGTCCTCTTCATGTGCTGGGACTACAACATCCATCACTCCCAGCTTGTTGGACAGGGAGGTGGAGGATGTGCCCTGGAGGCCAATCAGAAAACATCCTAGCCACCCAGAGTGGTCTAGTAGCCCAGATAGGCGGGGTATAAATTAAATAAACTAACAAAGAAACAAAGAAACAAAGAAACAAAGAAACAAACAAACAAACAAATAATCAAATAAATAAACAAACAAATAATCAAATAAATAAATAAATAAATAAATAAATAAATAAATAAATAAATAAATAAATAAATAAATAAATAAATTTTAAAGCTCCCTACTTTCAGTGGCCATGGTGGCTGCCACGACTCCAAGAGTTCACCCATTTTCACACACACACACACACAAACACACACACACATGCACACACACACACTCAGAGCCCACTACATCCAGAAGCCACTCAGTTTGGGGAAGGAAGGTTCAGGCATCAATGAGACCCATTTCCCCCACCTCTGCCTCCATGGAGGGCTAAGAGCCTATTGTTTTTTCTCCTGGACTTTGCCTGCCTGCTTCTAGCTGCATCTACATAAACTGTGCCAACTTATACATAAAGCAGAACCCTATAGGTGTGTGTGTGTGTGTGTAGGCTTCTACTTTATTTATACAGTATATTGGCGCAGTTTAAGCTGATGCAGCTAGAAGGAGGCAGGCAAAGTCCAGGGGAGAAACTACTGTATAGTTTCTTCTTCTTCTATCCCTTCAGGATGGCAGAGACAAGGGAAAATATGTATACACAGTACGTATACACCCACACCTACCCTTTCCCACCCATGATACATCCATATGCTTTACACATTATAAAGTATAGATACTATAGTACTGTATACATTTCCATATATCTATTGTGTCTCTCTCTAGATACAAGCATGTGGGGTGTAGTGGATAGAATATTGGACTAGGCACAAGGGATCTGGGTTCAAATCTTCTCAAGGTATGGAAACTCCTGGGATGGCTGGGTGACCCTAGTAAACCATTCCATGAACTTACAGCAGGGCTGTAAGGATGATGTAGGCAGCTGGGGCTTTGGCCCAGGGCCCCTAAAATTAACCACCCCCACCCCAAAAAACAAATCAATCTGGAGGGGAATCAACCCCTAAGTGTTAGCAAACTACCTGGGAACTTCTCTTGGTCTTATTTTTCATTCCTTTTTTGCTTCAAGCTTAAACTTTATTTTTTTCAGGGTGGGGTGTGTGTGGCTATCACACACAGCCCTTCCTTTCCCTGGGGGTTGTATGCCCTCAACCTGGAAAGGGAAAGGAGACCCCCACACACACACACCATGGCTCTCCAGGCCAGCCCCCTCCCTCACGCTTGGAAAAGGCAACCAAGCTGGCCCTGAATTGAAGGCAACTTGGTGACCCTGAACAATACATAGGATTGATTGATTGATTGATTGATTGATTGATTGATTGATTGATTGATTGATTGATTGATTGATTGATTGATTGATTGATTGATTGATTGATTGATTGACAGTCCTCCCAACTAGGGCTGAGACACGACTCCGGGCTGCTAACAAGAATTAAAATAAATGCCCACAACCCGACACGACTCACAAAGACATAAACAGGGAAGGAAGAAACGTCCACCCACTATATATATGCGTGCGTGCGTGCATGCGTGTGTGTGTGTGTGTCAGTGTCACACACACACACATGCATATATATAGTGGGTGAACGTTTCTTCGTTCCTTGTTTATGTCTTTGTGGGTGAATATATATATATGCACTGTGTATGCATCTGCAGGTACATGCATACGATCTCGTATGTATGATCTCATATATACTGTATATATATCAATGAAATGAAATCGTGTACTATATACTGTATACATACATGCATACAGAACTATAATGCATGTGATCTTATTCTCCTCTCTCTCTCTCTCTCTCATATACATTATATCATCTCATTCCTCCGAGCTAGACCCCCCCCCCCAGTCAAGCACGAAGCTCGGCGCCGGCTGATGGTGCAAGTGATCCCTCTCTCTTTTTTCCCCTCCCCCCCTTTCCTCCTTCCACGTGATGGGGGGGGGGAGACCAGTCACCACCGGGCCGGAGGCTGGGCGGCCAGAACTGGGAAAGCGGCGGCGAAGAAGAGAGCAGGGCCGGGCCGGGCCGGGGAGGAGCGCGCCCGGGGGCGAGCCGCGCGCCCGCCCCGAGGGCTCTTGGCCAGGCTCTGAAGCCCCGAGCGCCGGAGGGCTCCCGATCCCGCCCGCAGAGGCGAGGGAGGCAGGCCAGGTGTGCCCGGCTCGCCTCCTCCTCCTCCTCTTCCTCCTCTTCCTCCCGATCCTGAGTCCCGGGATCGGTCCCAGTCGCCCAGGCAGGCAAGCAGGCGTTCGTCGCCGGCCCCGGTTGGCATTCAGACGGCCGAGCGAAGGCGGAGGGCGCGAGGGATCCGCACCACCAAAGAAGGGCAAGCGCAGGTCGGTGAGGCGCGCGCCGGGCCTGCCCGCGATCCTCGCGGAGCCTTCCACTCCCCCCACCCACCCACCCACTCACCCCCCGCGACCCGGGTTGCGCCGCTGTCTCGGCTCTGCGCGCCCATGCCTTCCGATCCCCTTGCCTGCGAGTAAAGCGCCCGGGGGGGGGGGTCTCCCCGGACGAGGACACCCCGACGTCGCAGGAAAGGCGCGCGCAGAGAGTCTGGCTCTTGGGGGATCCTGGCCCCGTCTCTTCCCCTCTAGTCATTGCGCACTCTTCCTTTCTTACTTACTTTTACTTTCTTTCCTCAAGGCAACAGAACTTTCCTCGCTCCCCCTTTGATTTCTAAAACAGCAATTTTCAATTTTCACCCTGGTGCTTGTCTCGCTTACTTATTTTTGAATCATCTTGCTTGTTTGCCTGCCTGCCTGCCTGCCTGCCTGCCTGCCTTCTTTCTTTCTTTCTTTCTTTCTTTCTTTCTTTCTTTCTTTCTTTCTTTCTTTCTTTCTTTCTTTCTTTCTTTCTTTCTTTCTTTCTTTCTTTCTTTCTTTCTTTCTTTCTTTCTTTCTTTCTCCAGAAGAAAGAGTCATCGCCTGGAAACAGGCAGCAAGAATGATCCTTCTCATAGGGATAAGGAACTTTCTAAAAATCATGAAACTTTCTCCACACCCCCCCCCCCCCCAGTTTTGAAAGAAAAGAATTCAGTTTAGGGGGAAAGAGAGCATGTTCTCCATAGTTTCTGGCTGGGAATCCCCTACCGTCAGTATTCGTTTGGGCTCTATTAAAAAAAAGTTTCATAGTCGCTGTTTCGACCCCATGCCTCACGGTTGGCCAGAGGGGGAAAAACGCGTTTTAAATTCCGTTAGTCCCCTCTCCGCGACCACGCCGTTGGCTTCAGGGACCCCGATGGAACGTCAACCGGCTTAACCTCATCGGGATAGCGATGGGGAGGGGGTGTGTGTGGGGGGGTGACCTCCTTCTGGTGTCTCTCAACCATTTTTATTTGGGGTAAGTTTTCGTTCCTTTTGGAGTCGTTTTGGCTAAGTTCTTGCCGCATAAAATGCGTTGTTCTTTAAAGACGCCCTAAAGTTCCTTTTTGGTTGGGACGGTGATTGTTTTTTTTTGGGGGGGGGGCTGGCTTGGCTCATGTGAGCCTTAAGAGGAATAAAAACCAGCAACAAGAATTGTGTGCAATTTGGAAGAAGGTTGCGCTCTTTAGCTTGCTTGGCATCTAGAGGAACCTCCGGCCTCTTTAGGACGGCCGGCTTCGGGGTCGTTTTCCGGAGCTCTTTCCGAATCCAGCGTTTGTAGCCGATATTCTTGAATCTTGAGCAAAAAGAAACGAAGGGGAAATATATAGGTATGTACAGAAATATAAATAGATACATATATTTATTGTGTACATACATATATGCACATATTTTTGTGTGTATGTGTACGTAAGTCTGTATCTCTCTGTATGTATATGGGGATATATATATGGAAAATATATGGGATGTGTGTGTGTATACACACAGAGAGAGAAAGATACAGACTTACGTACACTCACAAATATATATACATATATATATATTCTTTCTGAATCGACGTTATTTTTTTTTTCTTATTAGTTCTTCTTAATTCTTTGTTCGAAAACGACGTTACTGTATTGTTATCCCTCTGTGGTTTTGTTTCGTCTTAATTCTTTCCTGTCTTCTTACGATCCTTTCCCCCCGCTAAACTACGAGGGAGGCAAATTGTATCTATATAATACAATATATTCCCTACGATGAAGCGTTCCTTCTGTTTCTCTAGAGTAGTTCAACATAAAACGGACTCTGAAAATTGAAAAGCCCTGCTTGGTTTTTCCTGTTACCGCCTCCTCAAGTGTAATTCGAAAACATGATAACCAGACCACTTCGTATTGGGCAAAACACTGCGTCTTCCAAAGAGAAAACGGGGATAATCTAATTATTTGGGATACTTTTATTGCGTTTTTGCTGTTCGGAAATATGGGAAAGCTTTGTTTTGGAACAATCCTAGTTTTCCCACCAAACATTTAATTAGTAATTAAGTAATATATTTCTGATTCTGTTTCTTGTAGTAATTACTAATTAACTATTTCCTGATGTATGCATGTATGTTATGCATAATATATTTATTTATATATGAATACATACATAATATGTAATTTTGAATCTGTGCGCGCATATGTGTGTGTTATGCAGCGATATAATGCACGGATTATATGTGAGTGTATACCCCCGTTGATATATGTGGACTCTCATTACATCGGCCCGGAGTTTGCTGAATTGCACTAGTCAACAAAAACTTAACCACTTTTTAAGTCCGATTGGTTTCAATGATATAAAAATATATACTATTTTCCCCCTGCACTTTACCTAGGAAATAAATTTGCACCGTGCATTAATTTAAAAGCATTCCTATGCCGTGCAAATCTCCAGCCCTATTCGAAGGATGGATCGTTGCGGGGTGTGATCACTGCCCTATATATATAATAATATAATAAACTCTGGGCGCAGAGTTGCAGCGCCGGCTTTAAATTCACTCGCGCCTCCCTTTAGATCCGTTCGTCTGTTGAGAAGCAGCTTGTCTGTTTATAGACAGAAGGTGTTTTTTTTATTCCTTCCTATTTTTTTTAAAGTCGGTAGAAGCGTGAGAAAATATGTTTGATCCGTGTGAAATCAGCATGTGAAAGAGCAACAGGAGGAGCAGTGAGTGGCCGGCTGGTGGGGGTGATGACTGATGGCGGTCTATTAAGAATCGGTTGATAGTCGGGGTAATCCGGGGGATCCCAATCCACGCGTCCCTGTGGCTCTCTCAGCCTTGCTTGGGATCAGCCGGCAAGCCGCAGACCTTCACGGGCGGGTGGGGGCTGGAAAAACAGGCGAAGCGTTCTGTCGGTCTCCCTCTGTGTGCCTTGTTTGTGTATGTGTGTGAGGAGTGCGTGTGCATTATAGGTGTGTGTGTGCATACATGAATACACACACATACACACATATCTCTTAATCTCTCTCTCTTGTGTATATGCAATGTGTATATGCATATCAATATATACAGGTAGGCATACATGCATACGTGAGTGTGTGGTCATTGTATCTATTTAGTGTATCGTGTAGACAGATAGCTGTAAAGATACATACTTTGATTTTTAAAAATATATTTTTAATTTTTTATATGTATATGAATTATGTATATAGATAGACACGCACATGCACCCCCCATGTAAGGTCAGAAAACCCGTCTTCTTTCCATCCACATGACACGCTTCATGAAAAAACGCAAGGGGTCCTTCCTTACACAATACCAAATGCAGGAGAAGAGGATCCTTTTAATCATTAGACCACTAAAATATATATAATAAATTTTTTTTTAAAAAAATCGAGCAATCCATGCCAGCTTCCGTGGAGTGAGTGAAATCCACTTTGTGGAATAAAAGCCAGCCCCGAAAAGACCGCTTTAGGGGACCGGCCTGAAGAAAGCAAGAGTGAAAAATTCTGCCATGAATTTTGGGAAAATTCTGTCGTGAATTTTGGGAAAATTCTGCCGTGAATTTTGGCCCTTTGCCGTTTTTTTCTGCCTCGTCCACGAGGCGCGCCCGGTGAAGTGGATCGCGGCGCTTGTTTGATGGTTGTCATTGTTTTAGTGGTCTAATAAAGGTGTGTGTGTGTTCCCGTGCGCCCGATCCTAAGGGCTGGAGCCGAGAAAAACGCACGAGAGGGACTGGGCTGTGTGTACGCGCGCACGCGTGTGGTTTCATCGGATCCATTCAAGAAAAAGGGGGCTCCCGGCGCAAGGCTCCTCCGAGCAGCGCGCAGCAGACTTCAGGATCCCTCCTGCGCCCTAGTAGTCCGCCTGGCTTGGAAAGGCGGATGATGGAACCGACGCGCCCAACCGAGCCCTGGCGATGCCCTCCGTTTGGCAAAGGCCGGTTCCTTTCAACCTCTGCCTCCGAAAACCACTCTTCTCCGGGCGATCCTTTCAGCCTCTAATCCTTTTATGCAGATTTGATGGCACCCCATCCCCAGCCTTCCCCTTTACAGACATTATCAGAAGCCTGGGGCTTATTTTGGGAAGGGGGACTTTTCCCAATCCTGCAGGCCGTCCTCGGGTTTGATGATGAGAAACGCCATTCCGAAGGGCTCCCTCCATTTTTCCGTCCTGGAAAATCAGCTTGGAGAAAGTGTCCGGCGGCGCTCTGCCGAGGTGGGCAGAGATGGTTCGTCTCCTGGCTTCGGAGAATAAGGTGTAAGAGTCAACCCTTGTATGATCCAGATGTTTCTCTGGATGGGAAAGCCTGCAGGATTTCAGCTGATCTGGAAAAACCTCCCCAGCACTGCGGGTTTTTCTTTTTAAGCCTTCCTCCCATAATTTTACTAACACAATTTTTGTAAAAAAATAAATAATAATAATTAAAGCTGCAGATATGACCATTCCCCCCAGTGCGGGGATCACGTCCGCCCCAGAGTCTTCTCCAGCTTGCAACCCAGCCTAGTCACGGTGGTGAACACAGCAGAGCAAACTTTAACCTTCTGTCCCGACCTCTCAAAAGGCAACCTCCCCATTCATTTGTGTAGGCAGAGAGAGAGAGAGAGAGAGAGAGAGAGAGAGAGAGAGAGACTCTATTGCTAGAAAGAAGTGCAAAGTTCTTCAGAATACCAAAGGGTTTTGCATCACACCGGGCACATATGTGTGTGTGTTTGGGGGGGGGGGAGAGCCAAGAGCCCCCGGGGAAATCCGTGCATCTGAGCATTTGCAGTGCGCGCGCGTGCACACACACACACACACACACACACACACACACACACACACACACACACACACACACACACACACACACCACAGAGTCCCTCACACAATCAGAATGGTATGAAAACATAATCACAGCAGCTTTCTCTCTTTGAGGGCTACTTTGTGACATTTGATCAAGGATTTGAGTATCTTTGGGTTTCTTTTTTGTCCAAGCAGTAAAGACCTGAGGATGTCGTTTTTTTTGTTTGTGTGTGTGTGTGTGGGGGGGGGGGTAAAGGGCCAGTTACTCAAAACAGTTTCTCAGGACCTTGGAGTGGCAAGCAGGACTTCTAAGTCCTAGCCAGACAGCCACATGGCACTCCATACATAAAAGTTTAAACAACAAGCACTATCTATCTATCTATCTATCTATCTATCTATCTATCTATCTATCTATCTATCTATCTATCTATCTATCTATCTATCTATCTATCTATCTATCATCTACCTACCTACCTACCTACCTACCTACCTACCTACCTACCTACCTACCTACCTACCTACCTACCTACCCTTATTTATCTATCCTTATTTATTTATTTATTTATTTATTTATTTATTTATTTATTTATTTATTTATTTATTTATTTATTTATTTATTTATTTATTTATTTATTTATTTATTTATTTATTTATATGCCACCCTTCCTCTAAAGCAGTGTTTCTCAACTTGGGGGGGCTGTGTGACCCCACCAAGGGAAGGGTCAAAGTGTGTTCTTGGGGGGGGAGTGTTGCTGCTCACCATATATACAGTATATGTGTCATAGCCCCTTTTAAATCATTTCTCCCTTGACCTTTTGGAACGGGATATTAAAGTTACTGTGTTTGTGGAACAGGCCCTTTTGTTTCCAAGGAGGGATGATTTTGCCCCATTAAAAATGCTGTTTGTTCCACCGAGAGGCGGGCGGTCGCAGGTTACTTGGAGCTTATGAAAGGGGGCCCGGCGACTCGAAAAAGGTGGGAAGCCACAGTCTTGAAAGATCCGAGGCAGCTTACGGCATAAATTAAAACAAAGTTGAAAGCTAGAATAATACATTATAATAATGTTAAAAAATAATTAAACAGATATTGTATCAATATTTATAAGAGCAGTATTGTGTGTTACCTGTTCCCCAGCTCTGCATTTCAGCCCTTGGTTTTGGCACGCCAAAAGTGTGTGTGTTCAGGGTGTTTTATGGACGTGTGCATTGTGTTAGTACAGAATCCTAGAATCCCTGACTCTATGGGTAGCCACGTGGTCATGTATGCCCAGGCGGCAGTAAATATCGCCAAATATGGCATGTAATGAACACCACACAAAACTGTACATTTTTGGCTGTGCACCTTTTGAAGTATGGGCTGATGAATCTGGTTGATCCCCTGTGGGAGACTGTCCTGCGCTGCATGATTTTTGGCATGCCTCTTGTGTCTGAATTGTATCATTTTTGGCTGGAAATGGGGACCCTCCAAACCTCAGTTCCCGTCCATGCAGACATATTCCCCGGGTGCAGAAAGATCTTTGATGGACTGATTTATTTATTTTTTTATTTTACCTTTTCACTAACAACAGCACATCGAGTGGCTAAAAATGCCGCGAGAAGCTGCACGAAATGGGGAAATCCATAAAAACCATTAAAAGCGTGATAACAAACTAAAGTATTTGAACCAAGCCCAGTAGAAAATAGGAGTTTGACACCCCTTCTAAAGACAGCTACCACTCTAAGAAAAAGATCTGCCATTGTCTCGCACTCCTGTCCTGACATTCTGCTTTTCTATAAGCAAGAATTTTTAAAAAAATATATATTCATTTTTCATATTTTTGGGGGATGCAAAGTGGCACAGCCTTCCTGAGTTAGGATTTCTGCAGTTAAGGGAAGGGGTGAGGAATCTATATTTGGGTTCTTAGGTGTGGGGGCTGAATCTCTATCCTAATAGCTCTATCCTAGGTCTTTCTTTCCCATATTTTGCGTGGTACAATTCCAGCCGTGGCCCACAGCCCTCCATTGCAGAGTCTTTAAGAAAACCATGTGCGCAGGCTGTCCTTCTCATGTTGCGAAAAGTGCAAATATATCATGCATCTAAGATTAAGTTTCTGGGCTTGCTGGATTTTCGTTGTTGTTGTGTGTGTGTTTTTTGCAACGGAGCGTTCTTGTGGCCTTCAACAGCTCCTGCCTGGCATTTTAAGAGCGTAATGGGTAGGCTTGTAGACAAGTGTGCAAATTGTGCATGAACGCGCACAGCGCACGTCTTTTATGAGTCGGTGGCTTTCCAGCATGGCTCCCTCTGTGTTCTGCACCCCTGGCTTTCTGTGTGGGCACAGCTGTCAGGAGGAACCAGGCGTTCAGGAGTAATGTGATGCTTGTGGCCCTGCGGGTTGGGGGGGGGGATTCTGGGGGTTGTAGTCGCCTGAAACTCAGCTCCGGGCAGAAGTCTGTCCTCCATAGGTCACAAGATGAGTCGTGCTGAGTGCTCCTTCTATTAGATGGATCTTGATCTTGTTTGATTTTATTCAAAATGTGTCCTGCCCCGCCTTTCTCCTGAGGAAGGACCCCAGGCGGCTTGCATCAGAGGGTGCTTTGGAGGAGACCCTGCCCCACCTTTCCTCCCCCCCCACCCCGCCCCACTTCTTATTGTCCAGCTGGAACTGCCAAGCCCTGCATGAATCATCTGCAATCAGGTGCGGACAAGGACGAGAGTGGCCGCCTGCTTGGCCCCACAGCCTCACCTTATTTTCTTCTCCCCCCCCCTCCACTTGGCTTTTTTAATTGAATTTCTCTCCCCTACCCCGACTGCAGACGCCACCTCTCTTTCTCCTGGGATGATGTGATTTAAGATCAAACAACCCCCTGCGGTTTAATTAGCAACACAAAAAGGGGGCCGCTTGTACCTGGGGGCAAAGGTTTGGCTGAGGTGGGTGGGCCGTCAGGGACAGCTGTCTGGCACCTTGGGATCTTCTCCACCCCCCTCCCAGGACCTTTCCTAACCTTATCTGCGCTCCCAGGAGATCTTTCTTTCTCTCCTGGGATGACCTTCTTCCGTCTTCCTCTTAGCCCCGACCTCACTGGATTCTAACTGCTTTCCTAGGTCCGAGCTGATCTCACCAGCCCCAGGGGAAGGCAAGGCTGAAGAACATCTCCAGACCTTTGCAGCTGGGGAGAAAGAAGTCAAAGGTCTGACACACAACGGCCCCCTCTGCTTGGAGCTAACTGGACGGTGCTGGAAAACGAACCATCCTCTGACCGGACCTGATTTGGGAACGGCGCGGTCTCTCCTGGTCCTCCTCCGTTGGACGAAGGGCCTCCTGAACTTGCCTTCCAGATTTGGGACTTCAGATTTGTAGCAAAGAGGGAGCTCCCGACCTCGGTTGGGCTACGGTCCAGGGCCCAGCCTGTGGCTTCCGAGATGTACCAGAGCTTAGCCATGGCAGCCAACCATGGCCCCCCAGCCTACGAAGGGGCTGGAGGTTTCATGCACAGTGCAGCCACCGCCTCTCCGGTCTACATCCCCACCACCCGGGTGACCACCATGATCCCTAGCTTGCCTTATCTCCAGGGGAGCGGTTCGACCCAGCAAGGCAGCCCAGTCTCCAGTCACTCCATCTGGACTCAACCGGGGGCCGAGAGCGTGACGTACAACCCGGGGTCTTCTCACCCCTCGGTGTCCCCCAGGTTCTCCTTCGCCACCAGTTCTCCCATCCCGGCCACCACCTCCAGGGAGGTGGCCGCTTACAGCAGCTCGCTCAGCATTTCGGCCAACAACCGAGAACAGTATGCCCGGAATTTCGGGGGGTCCTACTCCAGCCCCTATCCGGCCACCTATGTGAGCCCAGAACTGGGGACCACCTGGACTTCATCTCCTTTCGACAGCCCCGTTCTCCACAACCTTCAAAACCGTGGAACTCCAGGAGTTGCCAGACACAACAACCTCGGTAAGTGATTTTTCTTTTCTGTGTGTTTCAGGCTCTTCTAGAAGTCGGTTAGAACTTTTTTGGGACTACAACTTCTGGAATTTGCCACCGTCTAAAAAAAATGTTCCCAAGTTCTTATGTTCCCTTCCTCTCTCTATTTGTTTAAATGTCTATCTATTGTGAATTTTTAATATGCTAGAAAACTCTGTTACTTTTCTCTGCATTCAGGAGATCCCTTTTTCCCCCCCAAAATAAAACCGGTGAATTGCAATCAATTCTGTTTGCATGGAGGCACTATAGGCAGTCTCTTAATGAATTAATTAAGCAATTATGCTTCCAGAAATGTATTGGTTGCATGCCCTTTCAAAAGACCCTTTCAAAAAAGAAAAAAGAGAGAGAGAACATAGAGATGTGTGCTTTATTTCCTCCCTGGAGCATGAGTTAATTCAAAAATTAATAACACAAAAAGCCTGCTATTTTACAGTAAAATAATGGGTTATTCTCAGGTTTGGGAGTTCAGAGTATTGACTGTGGACCCAGGAAAATAAACAGGGTTATGCAGAGAAATATATAAAAGTGTGCATGCGCTGGCATATGTAGCTTAGATGTGTCTGTAGACATATGTACACGTGTATCTGTTCGTCAGTCTCTCTCTGTCTGTCTAAACAAGTTTATGGACTCTCTATATTGTGATGGATTTGGAAATGTGATTGACGCTGAGTTCGAGTTCAGGCTCATGGACGTGAACGAGGTTGGGGGGACTTTACCCGAAAATTTTGGGGGGGGGGCTGCCATCAGTGCAGGAGAATGCTCAGTTGCATTGAGAAAGGAATCACTCCAAAGGTACTTTAATGTTAAAATCTTGAGTAGGAGTTGCTTCTGTCTTAGCTTGATTTTGTAAGACCGCTGCAACGTTTCACAGGTTGCGTTCCTGTTCACGTAAACCTGTGAGTGAGCCTTCTTGAACACCATGGCTTACTTCCATGTAGGCCCGGTGATCCACATGCTGTTCAAGGTACGGGATTCATTTCCATCGAACCCTGCATGAAATACACAACCAGGACCTCAAGTCATGCGTTTCCTACGGAGTCGGTTGGAAACAAACTTTTCTGTAAAGTTTGGGATTCAGATAGGAAAATGGAATCATTGTTTAAGGCGCTATGCTCAGCGGAAGTTACTGATGTACTTTGAAGCTGGACATTTTTAATCTCCGACTGTTTTCCTTTTCTTTTTCTAATCTTAAATTAAAAAAAAAATAGTTCCCTCGAACAATCCGTGTTTCTACAGCCCATCTCCAAATCAGAGCTGGGAATCCTGTCGTTATACTGGCTCTGAGATCAGATCCTGGAAAATAAAATTAATTAAAAAAATTTAAAAATATATATTTTAAAATTTTAATTTTTTTTTTTAAAAATCATGGTCTTTGCACCAAAGATTTGGTTAGCATGTCATACATGTTCAGATTGTTCAAGAAATCCAAACTTAATAATTGTCTAAGAACTGCAGAAGCAGGAAGGGGACCCAGCCTGTATTAAGGAGGCATATATAAAATTAGAGGAGTTCGCCTTTAATTTATTGAACCACAAAAGGAATAAATCGCCTTTTGTACTTTTTATGTGGTACTTTAAAATGCTTCACAGAATCATGGGATTGTGTCTGTTCTTTGGGTAGAGGAGAAACTAACTTTGCTGTGGACATAACTGAGGGGCACTTTGCACATGACCCGAGGCAGTGTGGAAAGGCAGTGTTGAGGGACGGTAGGGCGCTGGCTGAAGGCTTGGGTGCTCATCAGAAAGAAGCGGAGCTTGGAAACGACCGGTCACGGAAAATCTTGATCCCACGTGGGCAGTGGCTATTCTGGTTGGGGATTCTGGGACTTGTAGTTCCCTTGGGGTGTGTGAAATCCTTTCTCGGGCTCTGCTCTTGAGAAATAAGGAGCTACATTCTTACATAACAAAGACACAGAAATGACCCTGTGAGTAGCCCAGTGGTCCCCAACCTTGGGCCTTCAGATGTTCTTGGACTTTAATTCCCAGAAATCCTGGCCAGCAGAGGTGGTGGTGAAGGCTTCTGGGAGTTGCAGTCCAAGAACATCTGGAGGCCCAAGGTTGGGGACCACTGGTGTAGCCCATCTGGCAGACACCCCTCTGCGTGGACAAAGTTGGTTATTCTGTGATGTGGGCGTGCGCAGAAATGCTTGATAAGTTGACCCTCATATTTGCACATTCATTCAGGGCGTGTGTAGGTGTGCCAGAGAGATCAGATCACTCCCAAGCCAAGGTCCGCCAAGACCAGAGGTTTTGCGGACTCTGGCTAACAACAGTTCTGCTAAATTTTAGGCAGGATTGGGCTGTAGTTCTTTCTTTCTTTCTTTCTTTCTTTCTTTCTTAAATAACCCGAGTCATTTCCGGGGAGTCTCCCATCCGAGTGTGAAACGGACCTGACCCTGCTGAGCTTCCAAAATCAGACAAGAGTGGAGGTGACCAAGATGGGGTGGAGACCCTGAGGAATTTCAAGTGGTTTCAGTCTGGTTTCTGCTCAAGGCGAAGGGAGGTTTGGTCAATGGATCGGGTTTGGTTCCCCGGCCGGGGGGGGGGAGAGGGGGCCTCTGGTTCACGACCGTGGTTGACTGCAGCCCTGGAGTGCAAGCCATGAGGATGATTAGGAGCAAGGACATATGCAAGCCATGAGGATGATTAGCTGCAAGGACATATGCAAGCCATGAGGATGATGAGATTGCAGATGATATATCTGCAACATGTTTCTTGCTTGTACCATTTTCGTGTCATTCAAACCGGGGGGGGGGGGAAGACTTTTCCCCTTCAATTCTGCTTTCTGCTTGGCAGACCTTTTCCACGTTTGAGACCCTTACACAGATTTGTGGGATATCCTTGTAAAGAAAAATAAAAATCCCGCAGGAGATTGGCTTTACAACCTCATTCTTGCCCTTACCAGGGTACAGACTAGAGGGGTGCCGATGGATGCTTTTTGGACTTCAGCTCCCATACGAACGCAGAATTTATTTCATGTTTGCCAGCACAGCAATCGTAAGAATTGCACGCCGTCAAGTCCATTCTGATTTTCCAGGGTTTTCCAGGTAGAGAAAGATTTAGGAAAAGGATTACTGTATATAGTAGAAATGCAAAAGTCAGTTGATACTTTTATTGACCCGTTACAAAATCAGGGAGAACATATTTCGTTCTTTATTTATTTAAAATATTGTTATCCCTCCTTAAAAGTACCCAAATACTCAGAAGTGATTTCCCATTCCCTTTTTCGGGGACTGCGCAGCTTGCCCAAGGCTACCCAGGCTGGCTCTCCTGAGATGCCCGATGGGGAATGGAACCTCCAGCCTCTGGTTCTGCAGCTGGATACCTAGACCAGTGGTCCCCAACCTTGGGCCTCCAGATGTTCTTGGACTACAACTCCCAGAAGCCTTCACCACCACCTCTGCTGGCCAGGATTTCTGGGAGCTGAAGTCCAAGAACATCTGGAGGCCCAAGGTTGGAGACCACTGACCTAGGCCACAGATTTAACCAGTGGGGATGACAGCAGCCATGTTTGCTGATTTGTACAACTTAGAAAACCTCCTTCTCTAGACGAGAAGAACTGTGGCAATCCCCTGGTCGGCTGGAGAAGGATGCTGGGGTTTGGAATCCAAGCGGCATGATTTCATTGGGCATCTGGCCGGTTTCATGCATAAAAGGCAAGAAAAGGAAAGTGTACTTAGGCTGCCCAACCATCTGGTGATGGACGAGATGGTTGGACAGGATCATCGAAGCGACCAACAGGAATCTGACCATACTCTGGAAGGCCGTGGAAGACAGGAGGGCCTGGCGTGCTCTGGTCCATGGGGGCACGAAGAGTCGGACACGACTTAACGACTGAACAACAAGAACAAAAACGTAGGCTGCAAAAGTATATTTCTCTGGGTATCACGTTCCACCGAAAAAAGAGCAGGCCTCACTTATAAGTAAGCAGGCTCAGGATTCTGCATTTTGTTTACATTTCTCTCATTTCTCCTCCCGGGAGGTTATCCTCATCATAACAACCCTGCGGGGAAGGAAAGACAGTGGGATGAGGCAGGTGAGAGGAGCAGAGGGCATGAGTTAAAATAGTTATTTCAAGGAACCTGTTTCTCTTTATCAGCCAGCTGGGGTGTTAAGATAATCAGGAGAGGCCTTTTTTTGCCAGTCCCACCACCTTCACAGATGCATCTGATGGGGATACCGGAGAGGGCCTCCCCTGTAGGTGCTCCCAGAGACTGTGGAACTCCCTCCCACTGGAGGCCAGCCTGGCCCCGTCTTTGCTGTCCTTCCACAAGCAGGCCCAAAGACCTTTCTCTTCAGGCAGGCTTTATCTTAGCGACGGGCAGCCTGAAAAAGGGTTTTTTAAATGGATGGTTGTGTGTTACTGCTTTGAATATGGTTTTGGTGTTGATTTTATTTACTGTACTTGTTTGATCCCTTTTAGTATCTGTTTTTAGCTTCAAATATGGTCTTTTAAAGATGTAAGCCTTGGGTCCTTCTTAAGGAGATGGTGGGGTAAAAATATTTTAGATAGATAGATAGATAGATAGATAGATAGATAGATAGATAGATAGATAGATAGATAGATAGATAGATAGATAGATAGATAGATAGATAGATAGATAGATAGATAGATAGATGGATGGATGGATGGATGGATGGATGGATGGATGGATGGATGGATGGATGGATGGATGGATGGATGGATGGATGGATGGATGGATGGATGGATGGATGGATGGATAGATAGATAGATAGATAGATAGATAGATAGATAGATAGATAGATAGATAGATAGATAGATAGATAGATAGATAGATAGATAGATAGATAGATAGATAGATAGATAGTCAGTTCGGCTTGAGTTCTGACGAGGTTCACGTTGGGATTCTTAAAGTTTTTAGGCAGTGGTTTCTTTCTGGGGTTGGCCTGGATTCAGCCACTGGCGGGGGCCACTTTGTCCTTCCCTGTGACGGATGTAAACTCCTGTTGGAAGCAAGGGCCTGCCAACGAGAGGAGCCTTTGCAAAGTTAACAGGTCTCTGTTTGTTTTTGCAAGCTGGGAAGTAGAATAAGGGCTGGGGGCAGCTAAAGTTCCTTTGCACCCCCCCTTTGTTCCATAATTAGATCAATTTAAATAAAACTCCCCAGGAGACCCTCTTTCCAGGCAGGAGGGGTTAGGGGTGTCAGTTGGAAAAGGACCTCTTTAACAGAGGTTCGAAGGGGGAGCGGGGGGAAATGGGGTTTCAAGCTTTGGTTTGCTTTTTCAATGGAAAAAGTATGGGTTATGGGTTGTGCACGCCTTACACCTTAACCCTGGTTTATTTTCAAAGAGTTACGGCCTCTTGGCAGTGTTTGTGGATCTTCGCATTTCGAAAGGACTGCCGTTCATGTACAGAAAACTAATTTGGTGAGGTATCCAGGTCTTATATATATATATATTTTCTCCGCAAAATTAAGGAGGAAAATTTTTTTGCACCATGCTGAGAAAGGCTTAAAATAGCTGCTTCTCTTTAAACTTGTGTCATGGAAGTTAACCAAGAACTTTTTGGTTGTTTCCGAAAATTATATGTCAGCAAATGATCCGAATATTCTCAAGGCTGGGCTTGAGAAGCAGGATGGAGCATAGAGGGAACTAGATTTTGTGTTGTTTTGAAGGAAGAAACCCAGAATATAAAGCTTTATTTTATTTTTTGATTGGACTCCTGCCCTTCTGCTAACACCAGAATCCAAGGTGAGTCATAGCATGATTGCCAAAACAGGTATAACTAAAGATACAGTTAAGTAGCCGTATTAAAGCAGAATGAAACAATTAGTCACACCGAAAGAGCAGTGGAATTAAGATCAGTTTAAAAAAACACATCAGAAAAGTCTGCTTCTCAACAGCCAGGAAGGGGTTACGAACCTGCCTCTTAGACCAATTACTTAATTAATTTACTTTGTTGAAATATATTTGCATATTACCAACACCTCATTATAAGCTTTTTACAGTAAGGGGAGATAACATAAAGCAATTTACAACTCAATAAGAAAAACAAAAACAGCACCCTTCAATCACAGGAAAAGCAATCTTTATTTTCTTTCTAATTCTATGTCGCAATACATGTACCGGATCATTTAAAATAAACATTCATTTACCTTTCACCTCCATCTATTAAATTGCCCAGCAGGAGATAAAACTGTAGTTGATTAAATTATTGACTACATTATTAAAGTCTGGAGCGGTTCTATCGATCGGCAGAACAAAATAATACTGGGGGATGTGACTGCCTATTAAAAGTGCCTTATGAAATACCTGGCGGCTATTATTAGAGCCCCAGAATGGGAACACCTCCCACTTCGTATTTCAAAATCCAAACATGGTTATGCTACGGTTGCAATTACGCCTTTAATAAGCCGAACTAATTTTGCTCTACCGGTGGCCACCAATAGCTGGATTGGTAATTCGTCTTAAAAAGAGGTACTCTAAATATCAAGAATGAGCCAATGCGGAACTGAAGAGTGATTTTTATCCCTTTTGCCCCCTAAGAAGATGGGTGTCAGCATATTTATATTATGTGATAAATAATTCAGAGTAGAATTATAATAATAATAATATAATATTATTATATAATAATAATTCATTGCAGATCCTGACTGAATTCAGTATGGCTGAGGCTGCTGCGAATTTTTTAACGTATATTGCTCTAGGGACTGAGTTTCTTAATCGTTTATTCTTATTTATTATTATTAAATTGATACCCCGCCCATCTAGACCGAAGTCTACTTATCCTTTCCTGCAGCGCAGATGAACTGTAATGTTGCAGTTCATCTACAGTGAGGTCTCTGGCTGCACACTGGCTCGCCTTAATATGGGCAGGACTCGATGACCCATAGGGTCCCTTCCAGTTCTGCAGTTTTAAGGATGATGATGATGATGAATACTATGGGGAAAGCCACACCTTAAATATATCACTTACCTTGAAAGCCCTAATAAGGTTGCTATAACTCAGTGCCGGCTTGATGGTACATAACTATAGGGAAAGCGAGGTCTGGTATCATTGCTCCATCTTTCTGTCTCTGCCCTTATGAGAAAGGCGTGTGCATGTTTGCGCTGCCCCAGTCTCTCCCCACCCATGTGCCCCATGGCTCCGGGCCTGGAGCTTGAGTGAGGGTAAATACCCTATGCACTGGGTAAATAGATTGCAATTTGGATCCCTTCTGGAGTGGCCCCAATGTGATGCATTTCCCAATGATCACACAATGCACAGGAAAATGCACTCCAGACTGACCCCAATCTGGGCCCAAACTGGACCTTCTTTCTTTCTTTCTTTCTTTCTTTCTTTCTTTCTTTCTTTCTTTCTTTCTTTCTTTCTTTCTTTCTTTCTTTCTTTCTTTCTTTCTTTCTTTCTTTCTTTCTTTCTTTCTTTCTTTCTTTCTTTCTTTCTTTTGCAATGGCAGGACTTCTACTTTTTGGCTCAGAGCTGGAATGATCCCCTGGCAAAACAGAAGGGTGAATTTTCGGGAGACTGCTCCCTGTCAACCATCCCATCGGGCATAATCACCAACCGTCCCGTCGACTCAAACCCAATGTTTGCTTCCTACCTCTTGTTGAAATAAGTGGGACTTAGAGAACAAACCCTGTCCGGCTGTCAAGCTTTGAAATGTTGTATTTTGCGCATGGGGAGCTGGAGGGGGAAAAAAAAACTCCAAGAGAAAAGCGCAGTTTAAAAAGTAGGGCTTGGAATGGCTATGAGGACGAGTCATTTCATAACACTCCGAAAGGGGGACCAGCTCTACCGCCGATCAAGGTCGCCGGATTTGGATCTGTATGTCGGAATCCGACGCAGGGTTGGACACGGCGGCTCAGATACGAATAAACAAAAATAACACAACCTACCAAAAATAAAAATGACAATAATAAACCGCCTGCACACACATACACACACACACATAGGAAAACAAAAGCAGTTTGGTAAACGCAGCTGGGAATCGCCCGCCTAGAGCCATAAAGAAAACTGAACCGAAACAATGAAATGCTCTTTGAAAATTTGAGAAGTTGCTCTTTCGGGATGGGCACTTCCAGAATTCCCCAGTCCATAGGGCCACCGGCTATGCCAGCTGGGACCCGTATGTCACCTTGGAGATGAATTTTTCCAAGCTGCGGTCAGACCAGTTATGGGGTTTTCCAGGTCAAACACCTAGATTAAGATCACAACTGAGGTGGCACAGCGTTGGCATATAAGACTTGGCACCTGGTAGGGGCCCCGGGCCACAGAGTGGACAACAACCTCATAGTTTAAGGCGGAGACGAGAAGCGTTACTCTTTCAGACTACCCGTCCCGGCTGCTTAAAAGCAGTAATCAAAGTCTTATTTGTATTCCAAAGAGATGGGTTCCGTTCTAGAGTTCTCTTTGAGAAATGTAGCTTTATAGAGAGAGATTCTTAAAATGGAGGCATATTGAACAATTCTCTGCTCCTGGAAGAGTAGCTTCTGAGGGAAAGGTGTTCTGAGCTAGGAGCAATTCTCTGCTCATGGAAGAGTAGCTTCTCAGGGAAAGGTGTTTTGAGCTAGGAGCAATTCTCTGCTCATGGAAGAGTAGCTTCTCAGGGAAAGGTGTTTTGAGCTAGGAGCAATTCTCTGCTCATGGAAGAGTAGCTTCTCAGGGAAAGGTGTTTTGAGCTAGGAGCAATTCTCTGCTCATGGAAGAGTAGCTTCTCAGGGAAAGGTGTTTTGAGCTAGGAGCAATTCTCTGCTCATGGAAGAGTAGCTTCTCAGGGAAAGGTGTTTTGAGCTAGGAGCAATTCTCTGCTCATGGAAGAGTAGCTTCTCAGGGAAAGGTGTTTTGAGCTAGGAGCAATTCTCTGCTCATGGAAGAGTAGCTTCTGAGGGAAAGGTGTTTTGAGCTAGGAGCAATTCTCTGCTCATGGAAGAGTAGCTTCTCAGGGAAAGGTGTTTTGAGCTAGGAGCAATTCTCTGCTCCTGGAAGAGTAGCTTCTGAGGGAAAGGGGTTCTGGGCTAGGAGCAATTCTCTGCTCATGGAAGAGTAGCTTCTGAGGGAAAGGTGTTTTGAGCTAGGAGCAATTCTCTGCTCCTGGAAGAGTAGCTTCTGAGGGAAAGGGGTTCTGGGCTAGGAGCAATTCTCTGCTCATGGAAGAGTAGCTTCCCAGGGAAAATTGTTTTGAGCTAGGAGCAATTCTCTGCTCATGGAAGAGTAGCTTCCCAGGGAAAATTGTTTTGAGCTAGGAGCAATTCTCTGCTCATGGAACAGTAGCTTCCCAGGGAAAATTGTTTTGAGCTAGGAGCAATTCTCTGCTCATGGAAGAGTAGCTTCTTAGGAAAGGGGTTCTGAGCTAGCTTTCTCCCTCAAGGTCCTGCTGGTTTTCTAGTCAGCAGATTTCAATTTTCATGAGAGAATCAAGTCAAGGTGGAGATTTCACCCCCTGCTGACTTTTCGTCTGACACATATACCTGTTATGGTTGATTGTTACACAGATGGTATGTTAAATAACCTGACATTTGGCATGTATTTGCACGGGGATGCAAATAGTCCTGGGTGGCTTTCACGAAAGTGTGAATATATCTATTTTTACGCACTTTGGAAGCACACCGGCGGCGAATGTTGGCCATCAGACTCGGAGAGCGGCTATAACATTCAGCAGGGTCTCTCTGAATGCCCCAATGACCTGCCTGGAATCCTCAACATTCCTGTGCAAACACTAGCATTCAACCGTTCAGGCATCAACTCAGAGCTAACATAGGCTCTTTATTCTTCTTCTAAATTTTAAACAAAATAAACAGCAATAACAAAAGCCATGTGACTAAACAATATATAACCTATAAAACAGAATAAAACAAAATACAACAATTAACAAATAAACAGTATCTTTTTAATGTAATATTCATAATAAATTTAATATATGAATTTAAAAACTCAGTGCATTCTTCCACTTTGGGGCCAATAAGGATACTTTCAGTGTGGTTATTATTTGTCAGACCCTTATTTCCTGCAGAATTAGCATGTTTCTTGCATAGGTAGTCGGCTTTCCCTTTAATTAATACAAACTCTATTAAAATTCCCCATATATCCTTCAATATGTTCTTACTCGGCCATCCTCTCTTTAACTTAATATCACCTGTTAACTTATCATTAATTGCTATATGTCATGTCTCATTTTACCTGAAAATTGTGTTTTACTTGGCTTTGTTTTTGCCTATCATTAATCTTGCTGCTGTTAGTAAAATGGAGATTAATTCTTCCTTTGACCTTTCACATTGCACATCGCCTAGCGTAGAAAATAATGCTAGTTTTGGGCAAATGTCTATATTTAAATCCAATATTACATGTAGCTCCTTAAAAACCAGCTCTCAACAGTTCAAGATTGCTACACGTATGCATATACTGTACGCATAATTTGATTGTATCTCCAACATAATTTGGAGTATTTATTATCTATACAGTGTAATTTTGCCAGTGTTAAATAGCATCTCCAAACCATTTTGTAAGTTTCCCTTTATTCTTACAGACTCTTTAAAATTCTCTTACACCATATATTCCTCCATACTTCCTTTTTACCATATTTTTTTCTCCCAAATCTGTTTCCTTTACTATTTTTGAGGGCCTCCCTATGGATTTTCCTCAGTCAGTATTGTACAAATATTGATTCAATCAATATTCTATAAATTATACCCGTCATCTCCATTTGATACAGCATGTGCTCTTTTTTCAAATCGGGGTGCAACACAGCACAAAAGAGTTTCATACCAAAAAGCAGAAAATAGATTTTATTTACTTATTTACTTTTTAGAGTAACACCCCACTCCTTTAATAGATAGGCCACGACTCTGGGTGATTTTTAGATATAGAACATAAATAATTCTGCAATTCCGTTTTGGGTGTCCTGTAAAATAAAAAAGGGGGGATTCAAATATACTTTTGCAAACCTGGGCGGTCTTAAGCCTTCTGACCTGCCCACCTATTTGTGTGAAGAAGTAAAGTGAATTGAACCTTTGACTAAAAATATTCTATTTCAATATATACCAAAGTGTTTATTCTGTTCCCTGGAGAGGCAGTCCAGTCCTATAAGGTGAAGTCGTCCAGAAACATCTGTCATTTCTCCCAAGATGTCAAGGACTCCGTGCGGCACAGGGACAAAATGACAATTTCCCTTCTAAGCCCACAATCTGACACACAGGACACATGTCTCCATATTTCTGTTCTATGTATTTCCAGCCCACTTAGTTTTCTGTCAGTTCCATGGGGTCTCTGTATGTTTCAAAGTCATTGAGGTTTTTTCCCCCCTAAGTGAGTTTTTTTAAAAAGAGAGATCTATAAGCCATAACCTGTTTCTTTTCAAAAAGTTCATTCCTAGAGATACAGTGACAATGAAGTTTATGTTCATGTTGCTTTTTTTTTTTTAAATTTTTTTTAGAGAGAACAATGTTTGCAGTCTGAAAACAAAATGGACCAGGAATAGAAGAGATAATTTTTTAGAAATAATAGATAATTTTTAGGCTTTTTATGGTTTTGTTGTTGTTGTTTCGTCATTAAGTCCTATCTGACCAGAGCATGCCAGGCCCTCCTGTCTTCCGCTGCCTCCGGGAGTTCGGTCAAATTAATGTTGGTCACTTCGATGACACTGCCCAGCCGTCTCGTCCTCTTGTCGTCCCCTTCTCCTCTTGCCTTCACACTTTCCCAACATCAGGGGCTTTTCCAGGGAGTCTTCTCTTGTCATCAGATGGCCAAAGTATTGGAGCCTCAGCTTCAGGATCTGTCCTTCCAGTGAGCACTCAGGGTTGATTTCCTTCAAAATGGATAGGTTTGTTCTCCTTGCAGTCCAGGGGACTCTCAAGAGCCTCCTCCAGCACCACAATTCAAAAGCATTAATTCTTCGGTGGTCAGCCTTCTTTATGGTCCAGCTCTCACTTCAAACTTTATGGCTACACCCTCTCAAACACAATTAACGTGTCCTGTATGGCCAATAAATATATTTATTTGCTTTTCTCCTTTAAAAGGACTCAAGGCAGTTTCCATCATTAAAAGACAAACAGTAGAAGCTAAAAAACAGTAAGTATTCAAATACCCAAAAAGGGTCACACAAATACCACACAAAAAGGCAATAAACAAAAGCAATACCAAAACAAATTCCAATTAGTAAAATACAGCAATACATTTAACAAACCTCACTCAGGCAGCCCGTCCTTAAGGGGAAGCCTGAAGAGAAAGGCTTTTGCCTGCTTGTGGAAAGACAGCAAAGATGGGGCCAGGCTGGCTTCCAGTGGGAGGGAGTTCCACAGTCTGGGGGAAAGCCACAGAGAAGGCCCTCTCCTGTGTCCCCACAAAACACACCTATGAAGGTGGTGGGACTGAGGGAAAGGCCTCCCCTGAGGATCTCAGCACCCAAGGTTGGAAAAGTTGCTTCTGGAGTATTATTGATCTGTATTGATGTATGATTATTTAACAGACAGCTTGATTTTTGGCATTTCCAACGTGGGATGCAAAATAATGCCCCGTCCAGCAGACTGACAGATGTCATGGCTGTTTATTTGGATGCAAACTGCAGTGTGTTCACTGTTCCTACTAAAAAGTGTGTTGAGGACTCCAGCCGAAGAACCAGGAATTTCTGAGCTTCTAGCTCCAGTTTCGGGGAACTGGATTTGTAATGTAGCCGAGCTCTGTTCCGAAGCCAGCGGAGGAGGACATTAGAAATAAAACATAAAGACCGTAATGGTGGGAAAGGTGGAAAGCAGCAGGAAAAGAGGAAGCCCAAGATGAGACGGATTGGGTCCCTAAAGGAAGCCACAGGTTTGAGTTGGCAGGGCTGTTGAGGACAGGAAAGGTTGAAGATTACTCATTCACCCGGTCACCGTTACTGAGAGGCAACTTCAGAGCACATAAGAGCAACAACAACAACAACAGGAAGTTCAGATGATGCTTCGGTCATGTGTTACGACTCTGGTCATGAACCTTGATAGAAGAGGGATAGAAGATGTTAGTTAGGGGCAAGGTTGAAGACCTAGTTTTGCGCCATCACGTTACTTCCGAATTGTGGCCACCGTGTGAATTAATGACCTCCAAAAAGATGGATGTGCTTCTTTTACTTAAGAAGTGAATCCAGATGGCCGCTCCCACCTCCACCCCAAATTACGAAGAACACCAAATCTTCTGAGCGTCGAAAATATCCTTAAACCAAACTTTGCCAATGAGCCTTGTAAACATCAGGAAAAACAACCACCCCAGACTTCAGCCGAGTCCACCCGGATGTCGCCTTGGGGGTGGGGGGTGGCTGAAGGTTTGTACTTTAAAAATGCTTGCAAGCTTCACTGCAATTTTCAGCCTGGAGGGGACGTTTCCACAGATTTCTCAAGGTGTTGGCGTGAAAACATGCCGAGTGGGGAGAAAGAGGACCGGCGCTCCAGGGGAAGAAAAAAAAAAAGGAGCAGCTGTTTACAATGAAGGGTGTGCAGACCCTTCTCCAAAAAGCTCCCTTGAATGAATTCAGGACATCCACGCTGGCCACAGTGAAACGAGATGGTTTTTAGAAGAAGAACGAGGGGACAAGAACCACATGCAACTTATACAAGAGTATCATCTTTAAGACATTTTTCAGAGGAACACATTTATTTCAGAGCGAGCGATCGCAGGTCACGGTCTTGAGACAGATTTGTCTGTATCTGAAAAAGTGGACTGCAAACCCTCACCTTCGGGCCGCCATCAGAGTTTGGGGTTGGCTTTGTGGTGGTTGTTTCATACAAAAGGTAGAAATAATTGGAATGTGGTAAGAATTTGCTTTCGGGTGGAGAGGATTTGTTGTTTAGTCGTTAAGTCGTGTCTAACTCTTCGTGACCCCATGGACCAGAGCACGCCAGGCCCTCCTGTCTTCCACTGCCTCCTGGAGTTTGGTCAAATTCATGTTGGTTCACGAATCAGATACAGTAGCCCATATTATACTTCGTTGCCCCTCTCACTCCGCCCTTAGATCTTCCTTGCTACACCCTTTTCTCCTAACCCTCCCTCCCTCCCTCTCTGACCCCCTCCCAATTCTTCTAAGTGATTACTTTCCAACCACTACCCATCTCGTGGCGGAATTTCTGTCAACTATTCTCATGAGAAACCGTAATCCCCATCCCTCCCAACTTCAGTTTTAACCTTCCCCCTCTTTACTTCCCTGGTTACATTGTCTATTTTTCTTACTATGATCAAATGCCAATAAAGGTTTATGTATGTAATTCATGTTGGTCGCTTCGATGACGCTGTCCAACCATCTCGTCCTCTGTCGTCCCCTTCTCCTCTTGGCTTCATATTTTCCCAACATCAAGGTCTTTTCCAGGGAGTCTTCTCTTCTCATCAGATGGCCAAAGTACTGGAGCCTCAGCTTCAGGATCTGTCTTTCTAGTGAGCACTCAGGGTTGATTTCCTTCAGAACGGATAGGTTTGTTCTCCTTGCATTCCAGGGGACTCTCAAGAGCCTCCTTCAGCACCACAATTCAAAAGCATCAATTCTTCGGCGGTCTGCTTTCTTTATGGTCCAGCTCTCACTTCCATACATCACGACAGGAAAAACCATAGCTTTGACGATGCGGACTTTTGTTGGCAAGGTGATGTCTCTGCTTTTTAAGATGCTGTCTAGGTTTGTCATTGCTTTCCTCCCAAGAAGCAAGCGTCTTTTAATTTCGTGGCTGCTGTCACCCTCTGCAGTGATCATGAAGCCCGGAAAAAGTAAAATCTGTTACTGGAGAGGATGGCTAAATGGACAAAAGCTAATGCGAAAGGATGAAGAACCAGAAGTCATAAAAGACCAAAAAAAAAAAAAAAGCCAGCAGAAAGTGAGAGTATTGTCTTCCTATCACAGGAAAAGACTGGTACAGATGTTTCCAGCTAAGTGTTCAAGGCAAAATAAGTAGGGAAAGTTGTGCAGGAAGGAAGAGAAGGAAGAGAACTTAAAGAGAAGGACAGATCCTGAAGCTGAGGCTCCAAGACTTTTGCCATCTCATGAGACGAGAAGACTCCCTGAAAAGACCCTGATGTTGGGAAAGAGTGAAGACAAGAGGAAAAGGGGACGACAGAGGACGAGATGGTTGGACAGGGTCATTGAAGCGACCAACATGAATTTGACCCAACTCCGGGAGGCAGTGGAAGACAGGAGGGCCTGGCGTGCTCTGGTCCATGGGGTCCCGAAAGAAAATTCTTACCACATTCCAAACGCTAAAGAACCTTCGAAATGACCACATCATCGTTGAGAGTGGCCCTATCCAAGGTCAGAACTGATGCAATGATGCTGAGCCTACAGTATGAAAGACATTAGAAGAAGAAGAGTATAAGAGGGATAGAGAGGGAAGCCATTTTACCATGTTTGTTTGCTTTTCTGTAATTCTACTGAGGCACTTGGGGTGTCTGTGTGTGGGGGGGGGGAACATGAACTCATATCTTAGTCAAGTAGTTGATTTTTTAAAAAACGGTTCTTATTTTTTTCAAAAGGCACCGTGTAAATGTGAGGTGTGAGTTTCCTGTTAAATAAATGCTTCAAACGTCTTGCATTGGGGTCTCAAAGCAAGTGAGATGATACTGGAAGAGCAGGTCGCCCCTTAGGCAAGCCCCCCCCCCCCGATGCTGTGGTTAAACTACAGTTCTGCAATCAAGCCTCTACTCTGGACCTGAGTTCGATCCGGATGGGTTTGGGTAACCAGGTCAGGGTTGACTCAGCCTCTGAGGTTGGCAAAATGAGTACCCGGGTCGCTGGGAGGAGGGCCAGGTGGTCCTTGCTTAATTTTATTGTAAATTACCCAGACAGTAAAGAGAGAGATGGATCAATGATGTTACTGTGTATGTACATGAAGACAGCAAATGAAAAAAAAATCTAGGACCGGTGGCTAAGGTTTCAAAGTACAGTGGTTATGTACAGGCGTTGCACAACACTGACTTTAGGATCAATGGTTCCCAATTTTGGACGTTAGATGGGACTCATTAAAGGAATTCTCGGTGCCCCTGATATTATTGGAACTTTTAAAGAAGATAAGAACTGCCTCGATAGCTATCTCCAGCAGCTGAGTTTTAACGCTGTGACCGGACAGCAAAGTGTTATTTTCGCCATATGACTGCCAGGCAAGAAGTGAAATGTTTGTGACATTTTCCTGCTTCAGGCGGCAAAATACCACTAAGTTCCCATTTCCCCATGCCTGTCCTCTTTGCAGCCATTAAATGGGTTCTCTCTCTCTGTAAATTCTGCAGTGCATCTGTTTCTCTTTCTGTGCTACTACGGAAGCAGGGTTTCTGGCTGCTCTGCAGATGATCTCAACAGTAACTTGATTGTTGTTGCTGTTATTGGCTAGAATCCTATTTCCGATTTATTCTTGCATGTTTGCATAGACCGTGGGGGCAAGTTGCTGCTTGTTAATAAGAGACTGGAAGATGCCCCATGTGATGCAGTGGATGCCATATATACATATTGCCCATGTTATCTCTCTCTCTTGCATCTGAGGAAGTGGAATTTGTCCATGAAAGCTCACATTAAAATATAACAACATTTTGTCATTTTTATTTGTTGGTTTATTTTAGTTTTTCTCTTGTTTTGGCCTCTCATCATCATGAGGGTTTCCCTCGAGTAGGTTGTGCTAAGGGCAGCTTAGCAGCCTCCTCGCACCTAATAAAGGCAGGTAAATAAATTCAATTCATTCCGTCTTCCCACCCACACCCCATGCCCATGAAATTTAAATTTCCTTAGCCTTTTGCTTTCAACCAGCATGGGGTGGGAAGAGATTTGGACATAGTGTTAATAAGGTATTGGTTGAATCTCCAAGGTGTTGATGACCAGCATAAACTTCTCAGGTCTGTTGAACCAACATAGAGATTTAGGTCCATGGGGGTGACTGGTATCTCAAAGGTAAACAGTTAATGAGATCATAGTCCCAGAGCCATATAATTAGTCATTTTGGCCCCTGGGCAGAAGAGGCTGGAGGCAGTATAGATGCTCAGACTGGGTGGGTTCCCATCGTGAAAAGAAATATCAGCAGGAAAGGGTAAAGAGTTACACCCTTATGGATTATTGTTCCCTCTTGATCTCTTTCTTCTGGGACAAAATCCTGCTTCTTGTTGTTTGTTGTTTCATCATGTCCGACTCTTCGTGAACCCATGGACCAGAGCACGCCAGGCCTTCCTGTCTTCCACTGCCTCCCGGAGTTGGGTCAAATTCATGTTGGTAGCTTTGATGACCCTGTCCAACCATCTCGTCCTCTGTCGTCCCCTTCTCCTCTTGCCTTCACACTTTCCCAACATCAGGGTCTTTTCCAGGGAGTCTTCTCTTCTCATGAGATGGCCAAAGTCTTGGAGCCTCAGCTTCAGGATCTGTCCTTCCAGTGAGCACTCAGGCTTGATTTCCTTCAAAATGGATAGGTTTGTTCTCCTTGCAGTCCAGGGGACTCTCAAGGGCCTCAAAACTCTGCTTACCTCAACCTAATTTTGGCTTGGTACAAGAGGCTTCCATTTGTAACCAGAGAGAGGCAACAGCTAGGACTTCTGCTCTTCCTAAAGGTAAAGGTAAAGGTTCCCCTTGACAATTTTTGTCCAGTCGTGTTCGACTCTAGGGGGCGGTGCTCATCCCCGTTTCCAAGCCATAGAGCCAGCGTTTTTGTCCGAAGACAATCTTTCCGTGGTCACATGGCCAGTGCGACTTAGACACGGAACGCTGTTACCTTCCCACCGAGGTGGTCCCTATTTATCTACTTGCATTTGCATGCTTTCGAACCGCTAGGTTGGCGGGAGCTGGGACAAGTGACGGGCGCTCACTCCGTCGCGTGGATTCGATCTTGCGACTGCTTGGTCTTCTGACCCTGCAGCACAGGCTTCTGTAGTTTAGCCCACAGCGCCACCACGTCCCTTCTGCTCTTCCTACCTTGTGTTAAAGAAAAAAGTACTCTGTACATGCTCAGGCACAGTTTTTGCTTGATTTTAAGCTAGGTCTTGGTTTTCCCAGGCAACTAAACCCTGACAGGGAGCTTGAAACCTGGACCCCCAAACTCACATTGGAACAATGTGATGGGCAGAACTTGAAGAGCCCTGTTTTGGAATGACACTTTTCAAATACTGAAAAGCAGTCGTACAGCAGAGGGGCAGGATCTGTTCTCGATCATCCCAGAGTGGAGGACACACAATAATGGGCTCAACTTACAGGATGCCAGATATAGGCTGAATACCAGGAAAAACTTCCTAACTGTTAGAGCAGTATGACGATGGAACCCATAGCCTTGGAAGGTGGTGAATGCTCCAATGCTGGAGGCCATCAAGAGAACATTGGACAATCTTCTGAAAAAAATCTGCTTTGGCTTGAATTCCTGCCTTAAGCATAGGGTTGGACTCGATGGCCTTAGAGGCCCCTTCCAACTCCGTGAGTCTTTGTTTCTATGACACATCTAGCTGTTCTTCAGTCAGTATTTTTTTTTTTCTGGGAGCTGGATGTTGAGTGGGGGCATGTTCCCATGTTTTCAGACCTTGAATCCTCTTTGTTTTGATCTAGTTGGGTGTTTCTTGTGCCCCCAAAGCAGACGTTGGCTTCCCCCTTCAAGCCCCATTTGCAATTCAAGAAGGAGGATAATCTGGCCCTCAGAGTCTTCTGTGGCTACTTCCAGGGTGTTGTCCAGGTGGTGACCATTCCCACCCCACCCCACCCCACCCATTCCTCCTTCTTCTCCCAATGCCCCCCAACCATGGGTGAAGAGATCAGGGAAACCTGAGTAGATCTGCTTGGAACCACCCCTGAGAGCTCTCAGGAGGACATCTCAGGAGACAAGGAGCACAAAGGAGACAGGGAAATTTGCATTTCAGAGGAAATTAGCATTGCAATCAGTGCAGTTTGATTGGTTCCTGGAGGAACTGAGTGATGAAGTAAAGAGGTTCAGGATCAGCTGGATATAGTCAGATTTGAAGATGATGACCAGATCCCTTAATAATCATCACCACGTGCCCTGAAGCCAGTTCTGATGTGGTTGACCCTTCCATTCTTCTGGGGTGACCCCGGACTGTACTGATTACCCCCAAGTTAAGCTGCACATGGTTGGCTGCTCTCCTGAGAGGCACGACGGGGAATCGAACTCCCAACCTCCAGCTCTGCAGTCATATGTACCTTTGGGCCCTAATTAGGACAGGGCATGTAAGGCTTTGCTCCAGGGCTCTAATGTCGGACTGAGGTACAGTGGGGTCTCTACTTAAGAACGTCTCTACTTAAGAACAATCCAACTTAAGAACAGCTCCATTTGCTAAATTTTGCTTCTACTTGAGAACAGAAATCCAAGATAAGAACAGGAAAAAAAAACCTTTCCTGCTCTTTTTTTAACCTTAGGTCATCTTAGGTTAAAAAAAAAATTCTCCCCCTAGTGGTAGAGTACGTATTAACCAGCTTTGCATTAGTTCCTGTGGGAACTAATGCTTCAATCGAACGCACCTCTACATAACAAAAAAAAAAACAGCCAGAACGGATTAATTGGTTTTCAGTCCATTCCTATGGGAAATTTTGCTTCAATTTAAGAACGTTTCAACTTAAGAACACCATTCCAAAATGGATTAAGTTCTTAGGTAGAGGTTTCACTGTAGTTTCTATGGACGGAAAAGAGCAGATACGGATTAAATGTTTTTCAATGCATTCCTACGGGAAATGCAGATTCAACATAAGAACTTTTCAACTTGAGAACCACCTTCCAATACCGATTAAGTTCTTAAGTAGAGACCCCACTGTATTCGGGGAGGTGGGGGTTGATTGGTTTCAAGGGGTGGACTAATGGGGGGAACTTGAAGCTAATTCTGCTCTGCGAATCCCTGCACTTCTGTTGCACAGCTAGAGGAATTTAACCTCAAATTCAAAGTTCTGCAACACGTTTCCACCCTCCCACTCGCCTGAGTCTCACTGCTATTAAAAAGCCAGACAAAGTGGATCAGGACAAGGCGGAAAAATCTGAAGGGCCCACGTAGCTTTCCGAGCGACATTCCCCTGCGGAGGAAACATTCTTTGCGCTTGGTATGAGTTGACCAGCAGAATTCCTGGAAAGACCATTCTGTAAAAGGGATTTGCTTTTGGTTTTTTTTCCAAAACATCTCTTTGGTATCCACAGCTTTCCTCACTTCCTTAATCAAAAGCTGGAATTTGGAAAGTTTGGGGGTTTTTTTGGACTATGACTCCCAGAATCCCTTCTCATCCTGGCCACTGTGGATTGCGGGAGTTGTAATCCA
Source organism: Pogona vitticeps (assembly GCF_051106095.1). Taxonomy (NCBI): domain Eukaryota; kingdom Metazoa; phylum Chordata; class Lepidosauria; order Squamata; family Agamidae; genus Pogona; species Pogona vitticeps. The sequence continues at coordinate 6,211,888 of NC_135783.1, forward strand.
AAAAGAAGACAACATTTAGAGATTCTAGGCAAAATACGACATTTATCTGTTGTTATTCTTCTGGGTGCATCACAGAATAGCAAGGGTGTGTCAGGATTTGGTCCCGAGAGTGTGGAATTTTGGGAGTTGCAGTCCAAAAAAGGTAACTTCTCTCATCTTTGGACCGTAGATGAGAGCTCTGGGTTTACAGGCGTGTCGAACGTGATCGAAAGGTGGACGGGGTCTCCACGGACGTGGGACCTTCATGCAAAATACTTCTTGCCATCCCACAGTGAATGTGGGGTGAAGTCGTCCAAGTGTCCATGTTTGTTGATGGGACCAAATCATTTTGGGCAAGGAGAGCATAAAATGATTGCAAAGCGCATCAGGAGAATCTCTTGAAATGTGGAACTCAGCGTTATAATAGCTGACAAGATTCAACCTAAAATGAAGTGCGTTCGTGAGAGAAATGCCAACAGCTTGAGGAAAGCAACGTGATTGTCAGAGTATTCGCGAAGGTGAATTCGTGAAGATGATTGTCACAATTTTGCTGGTGGCTGTGATAGTGGGGAGGCTGGAAGTTGGAGAATATTCTCAGGCCCATCTCTCTCTCTCCCCCAACCCATCCCATCTCCACCTCATTTCCCTCAAAACCCTGTATTTAAACTCCGTCCCTTCCAACCTGAGGCTCGATCCCGTGGGGGGGGGGGACTCCCTGGCCAAGTTAATCATAATCGCAAAATAAACTCGGAAAGTCTCAAAGTTCATCCAACTTTAGCAGCGTTTCAGATACAACACAAAAGCTGGCCAGGGGAGGACGCCAGGCCTCTCTTATTGATCGGAGGCAGGAGTTTGAACAAATATGACACGCACACGTGCACACACACACCGCTTCTTCCCTTCCCCTGAGCCCTTCTGGTCTGGATTCAAGATCGCCTCCCTCGTCTTCCTTATCTGAAGCCTTTTTTCGCCTATCTTATAATGTCTGCTATTTGAGATAAAAATCCCAATCAATTGAGGTAGAAAACTAAAAGGTCTGTTTCCCTCGCTCTGATCGCTCTCCCTTGCGCTGGCTTATTGGATAGTTCAGTCGTGTGTTGTGTTGAGTTTGGCACTGACCTCCAGAGTTATTTGATCAGGCACTGCTCTCCTGTTGTTCATCATCATCATCATCTTCTTCTTCTTGTTATCAGTATGCTCCCCAGAGCCTTAGACCGGTGCTCCTGTCTTCGGATACGGCAGACGAGTCTTCCAAAAGAGATCCTAAGACATTTATTTACCGCATATATTCTTTTCACATATACATAGTATATACACATCCCTCCAATGGGCCCCGGGCAGTCATTGGTTTTTATATATCCAGTAAAAGTGGTTTTCAAAATATTTTTAAAAAAACACAAATGCAGCTGGCATGCAGCCAATGAAAACTGTAATTATGAAGCATATGATCCTGTTGAAGCAACCACTGAGTTATATATTTAGAAGCTCATTAGAAGAAGTTGAAAAACTAGAGGTTCCCTTATGATCAGTTAAGTTGCAAACCACTGATCTGAAGAGGCAGATCTTTGCCTGGCAGTAGAAGGCAAGCTTGGAAGGATTCAGTTGAGTGTCTTGTGGAAGGGAGTTCCACAGCCTTCCCTATAGATCTGAAAACCAGGGAATATTTTCCGCCCACATGGCTCTGTTGGGATTTCCCACGTTTAAAAGAACAATGCTAAGTCTTAAATTGATTCACAAACTTTTTAAAGCCTTCCCTTTTCATGCGTTTGCCTTTGCACCCCCCGGATGGTTACGAGAATAGGGGCAGAACAACTCGAGGCATTAAAAAAATGGTTCTCAGACAGATTTGCCAGCTGGGGACCCATCACCTTGCCTGCCAATGTGGGGGCTCTCTAGTTCCTGCTCAAAACCTCCTTTTGGTCTTCCCCAACCTGGTGGCTTTCAGATGTTTTGCACGAGAAGTCTTATCATCCTCAGTCTGTCCAGGAATAATGGGAAGTGTTGTACGACATATACAGGCCAATCGGTTTGCAATGGTTACTTTATCAGATGCTAGAATGCCAATTCGTCTAGGAATTATGGGGTGCGAGGAAGGAGAACAGACCAATTTCCATATTTTTTATTTTTATTTGTTGTTGTTCTTGCGTACTGTACTTTTGTAATAACCTAGACAAGACAGGGTTGCCGGCCAAAGTGGGTGGAACAACACAACGTCACCCGTAGCCCTTCTCCATGCCCTTTCTCCTCAGCAAACCCTATGAGGGGGGCATCACGTGCATTCCCTATTATTGTTTTCTTCTACGTCCTGCAAAGCACACACTCCGGCGAAGCTGTCCAAGTTCACGGACGAGCGCGAGGGGATTTTTCTTGAACATGTTATTTCCTCCAGGAAGTCAACAGGACGCGACCTTTCACCTTGAGTTTGACGGGTTGGCTCCTGGAGTAGGAGCGATCACGATTCAGATAGGTGCCTAAGGCTACCCATGCCATACAACTCACCATCATGGGGAAGACCGATCAGGTGAAAGCGGGTCCTTCTGTTGTCTGAGTGTTGCTAATGGTGGATGGCCAGCTTCAGGTTCTCAGGTTCACTCTTTAGATTTTGGACAGCCCTTCAAGCAGAGGATCTCTGGAAATAGCAAATTTTAAAGCCAAACGTTTGGTTGTCCTATCTATAAAGCTAATTTCTAAATGCATAAGGATTGATTGCAAAACGATGGTCTGAATGGGGGAATTTCGCTTTGCGAAGATCGGTTCCATGCTTCGAGAACCGATTATTCGCATTACGACGATCAAAACAGCTGATCGGCAGTTTCAAAATGGCCGCCAGGTGATTAAAATGGCTCCCTGCTGTGTTTAGGGACAGATTCCTCGCTATACAGACAGCGAAAATGGCTGCCATATGGAGGATCTTCACTGGATGGTGAGTTTTTATCCCATTGGAACACACTGAACAGGTTTCAGTGCATTTCAATCGGGTTTTTATTTTCACTTTACGATGTTTTCGCTTAACGGTGATTTTCCTTGAACGGATTATCGTCGTTAAGCGAGGCACCACTGTATATTCCTCCCCATAGCGCTAAAGCACTTTCTAGGTGGTTTACATTTTAATTATGCTGACTACACATTGTACCCTCTCCAGTGAGCTGAGTACTCATTTTACCAACCTCAGAGGAATGGACGGCTGAGTCAGTCTTGAGCCAGCTACCTGAGCTGGTCAGGATTGAATTTAGGCTGTGAGCAGAGTCTTGACTGCAGTACTGCAGTTTACCAACTACGTCACGAAGCGGCACAAAGTTCTTCAGGGGCATGAACAAGGAAAAGGTAGATCTGGATTAGTTCCCTCTAGTGGCCAATTTTGATATCGCATCGTCCACATGTGTTTTTTTTTTAAAAAATGCAAAAAGTGGAATGAAAACAAATATTTCCCTCATCATCTAGGAATGAGAAGAGAAGCCCGAAAAATTCCTATCCAAAATGCCTCTATCAGTGCCTTTCAATTGCCCTTTATAAGTAACTTCCGAATAAAACTAGGAAGTGTTGCTTCGTATACTTAAAATGCAAACTTGGCCATTACTTTTTTCTAAATATTTCCCTGCGTTACTTCAAATGTAATGCAACTCATTCATCCCGCGCTTTGCTCAGGACAGGGAAGCGGTCTTTCTGTGGAATGTCTCCCGACTTTTAAAAAATGTCTGATTCTGCGGAGAAACATCCATACACACGGACCGGGCAGCCAAGAGGGAATGCCTAGAGACAGCCCGAATATGTTAACTATTCCTGATAAGACCATCAAAGACAGATCCTTGCCAGAAAGTGATTCTATTTGGTTTTTGGGTGGTTGTTGTTTTTTTTTTTCCCCCCATACAAAGTCTGGAGGTCTCTTCAAGAAGGGTTGCTATCACAAAGGGCTGGCGTGGAGGGTCGCCCACGTCTCATGGAGGGAAGTCCTAGTTAAATTTCAATCGCTTAAGCCTCCAGACGATGGTCCGGGCAAATGTTTCCCGCCCTGTAGCTTTGCAGAGTTCTGTCTCAGCAGCTTTGCACAGAGGCCTTATAAGCGTTTGATGAGGATCAAGCGCTCCGGCATTCAAAACAATGCTGTCATGGCACCCTTCTCTTGTTTGAAAACCCTTACAGGCCTATGATTACGTGACGGAATCTCAGCTTTCATCTTTCTTTCTTTCTCTCTCTCTCCCCCTCCCTCCTGCTAATGGAAGAACAAAGTTTTCCAGGATGGCTTAAGTGAACCCTATTGACTCAGGAACTGTAAAACATTCCTTAAAAACCAAACAGATCTCTCGTGATCTGAAAGCCGGGCTTGGGATTTCTAGAATGCCCAAACAGAGTCCATAATAACTCAGACTTTTCGGGTGCACCTGCCCCTCTGTGGAGGGAACCTGGAACGAACTCAACTGCATGCCTTAGATCAGTGGTCCCCAATCTTGGGCCTCCAGACGTTCTTGGACTTCAACTCCCAGAAATCCTGGTGGTGCTGAATCCAGGTAATGTGGAGTTACGTTGGTTTGGAGGTTGGGAGTTCGATTCCCCCCACGGTGCCTCCTGAGAGTAGAGCCAGCCTGGGTGGCCTTGGGCAAGCTGTACCGTCCCAGGGCACCCCCTAGAGGAAGGGAAGGGTGAAACACTTCTGAGTACAGTGGTGCCTCGCTTAACGACGTTAATTCGTTCCAGCGAAATAGCTGTAGAGTGAAAACGTCATAAAAGTGAAATAAAAAAGCCAGTTGAAACGCATTAAAACCTGGTTAATGAATTCCAATGGGCTTAAAATTCATCATCCAGCGAAGATCCTCCATAGGGGCAGCCATTTTCGGTGCCTGTAGAGCGAGGAATCCGTCCCTAAGCACAGCGGGGAGCCATTTTGATCACCCAGTGGCCATTTTGAAAACTTGACAATCAGCTGTTTTGATAATCGTAATGCGAAGAATCGGTTCCCGAAGCAGGGAACCAATCTTCGCAGAGTGAAAAAAAAAACCATTTAAAACATTGTTTTGTGATCGCAACTGCGATCACAAAAACATCGTCGTGAAGCGGATTCGTCATTATGCGGGGTAATCGTTAAGCAGGGCACAACTGTATTTTCTACCTGAAAAACTCTGAAGAAAAAAGATTCATCATAAGTACAGATGGTGGTATTCGTATACGAATATCCCCGCAAAGGTGGTGTTAACGATGGTCCACCCCCATGGGGCTGGATATGAACGTGGATGGCGCGATTCTACCAATGGCGCTGCAGCACGCAATCCGCTCGCCACTCTTCGACCTTACAGCGAGGCTTGTCCTCTCGCCTCCTACCAGGAGTGGCGATCAGATGTTCTTAACTGCAATATATTAAAAAATGTTTTTTAAACAAAGAGTTTTAAATATTAGAGCTCAGGTGGACCTTAGCTGCACTAGCACCTGTAAAATCTATGAAATGGCTGGCTGGGGCGAATGGCCAGTTTCAGAAAGGAAAATTGCGTGCGGCCTTTACACGACTCCCTTTCGAAGACATGGGTACCATGATGCAGAGGGGGTCGTTTTTTGGGGGGGCATACCTGTACAAAATAGACATGGCCCCCGTGGGAATGATAAAGTAGAAGATCTTGCCCACTATTTGTTACACAGTCAGTTGTATGCTAATATTAGAAAACATTACTTTGCCTCGCTCTTTAATAGGATGAGTACATTGGAGGATGAGAGAAAAATAGACAACTTCTTGTGTGGGTCCAACATGTTCGTAACACAGAGGGTTGTTGCTCTTTATGCGATCAAGGCAGCCTTTCTTAGAAAGAAAGAGGATGAAAAGAAATGTGTTGTTTTTTAATTATATAACAGAGTTCTGTAAGGATTTTAAATCAAAGCTTTACAGGATTAATAGTAATTTATCTTAGATTAAGGGCCTGACTGATATAATTTGGAGTATTTGGTCTACACATGATTCAGTTTCCTTTTTTTTTCACGTAAGAGCCGATCTTTCATAAATCTATAATATTCAATAATATTATTGTCTGTGGTGAATGATTGATGACATGGTCCGTAGACTGCTTCAGTGAAATTCGACTGATTATTCATGGCTCTTCTTGTTCATTTCTTTATTTAACTTTGGGCTCAGATAAGGTTTCGTTATCATCATACAGTATATATGATGATACAGTCTCATCATTAGTTTAAAAAAACCTGTAATGTCTCTGGATAGGTCAGTGGTTTTGGTATTTGTCTGCAGAGCTAAAGGTTGGGGGTTTGATTCCCTATTGGACCTCCCTGGCGGGGGCTGGACTGAATGATCCTTAGGGGCCCCTTCCACCTCTGCTGTTCAAAAGTTAAAATTTATAATCCTGAAATTTGTAGGTTTGCTATGGATGTTGACGTCTCCCCTGAAGGGCTCTTGTGCACGATCCCTTAAAGTACATTTAAATGCACAATGTGATGAGAGATTTGATAATAAATGTGCTTACGGTAGCGAGAATACTATATGGAAAATATTGGAAGCAAGAAGAGGTACTGTCTCTGGAGGAACTGATAGAAAAGATACTGGAAGTGGTGGAGATAGGTTTTCTAACAGAAGCATTAAATGAAAGATCATCTCAAAATGGACTCAAAAAAATGGGAATGGTTTTCATGGAATCATAGAAATGTGAAGTTGGGAGGGGCCTGCAAGGCCATCAAGTCCAGCCCCCTGCTCAAGGCAGGAATACCATCGAAGCAGATCTGCCAGGGGATGACCTAAGTGTAATGCAGTTTCGTCGTACAGCGGGGTCGTCGTCTAGCGAGGCACGGCTGTAATTAGATCCTAAATACGGACTGGAAAGTATGAATAAAAGAAGCACGAGGAGGTCCAGAGGAATGGAGAGAGTAGTAACAATAGTCTGGAAAAATTGTTAGATCGTTTACTTATGAGATTTCCCTTTTTAACATAATTATGTAAGTGGATGTAAGAATATTCTTTCACTGTCTGGAATTTTACCCTTTCCCCACCCTTATTCCTTCCTTCCTTCCTTATTCCCTTGTACCTACACCCCAACTCTTACCCTTATTGAAAATGAATATTTTTTTAAAAAAAATGCACACTGTGGTTCTGCCACCAAGTAGTGTCAGAAGGAAATTATTGCCTGCACACAACACTTCTGTTTTTTCGTTTCTCTCTCTCTCTCTCTCTCTCTCTCTCTCTCTCTCTCTCTCTCTCTCTCTCTCTCTCTCTCTCTCTCTCTTTTTACAAAATTGGCCGAGCCACCCTGCATTCCACCTTGGTAAAATGTTGGGCAACACAGGTTGATGGTTGCCTAAAAACTGTGATATTGTGCTTTGGGGGAATGGCTGAAACTCAAGCGAAGCTTTTAATCTCTAAACCAGAGGTCCGCTTTGAGGGCTTCTGAAACCTGTAAAGCTTTTCCCCCCTGCTTCCTAAGCAGGCCACATCGATCACACCTCGGCGGCTGGGTTTTGACATCGTTCCAAACTCCAATGTGTCAAAGAAAGAACACACACACACACGCTAGCCTTTTTCAGAGCAGGTGGTTTCACTTTGTTCGTTCGGTGGAAGAATAAAGGTGGGTTTCTCTCCCACCCCCATTAGGGGCCATTTTTCAGCACAAGAGTGTAAAGATGATGAGATCAAGGGTTAAGCTACCCGAGACCCCGCAGAAAACGAGGGTGGGAATAGTTCGCCTTTTGAAGCTCCAAGAAAAACTTGGAAAACTAAACTCCAAGCTTCGGTAGCCAGGCTGGCGAGGGAATTTTGGAAGTTGTAGTACAAAAACATTCCTTTCCTAAGTTAAAGACGAGAGCCGATCACAGTATATTGGATCTGGGATCATTGACTTCATGGCCCACATGAAGAGTCCCTTTAGTGGACCTCTCTTGATCTGAGTGCGGATTTCTGTTAGAAGTTTAAAAATGTAACCTCAGACTGTCTGAGATGGCTTGTTTTCACAGAGAATGGGAGCAAGACCCCGGTTTGATTTTTAAGAAAACCGGACATGTCCCTCCATCTCGTTCATTCCTGAATCAAAAGGTTCCCCAGTCAGAAACCTTGAATCAGTGTTTAATTAGCTTTAAACGTGGATGGCGAAGGACTCCAGAGGTAAAAGCTTCGTAGCGGGGAAGTTAGATATGTAAGAATTTGTAAGGCTATATTTTCCTAGCCAATCTGTTTCCAGAAATGAGGCGTTTGCTGTGCAGTGTAGACACGGATGTACCAAGGAGCCGTATTCTCCTGTGGGAGGAACTGTGCTCATTCGGTGCAGATGTTTCACCATCTGTAAGAAACTGTGTTTTAAATCGTGCACTTATTAAAATTCAAACCACGAGCCACCTCTTTGGTTGACAGCCCTGAGAAAGGGGCAGCTGAGATATCGGAATTGCTGAGATAGGGACTGGAATAGTTTCCCTCGAACCAGCACCCTCCAGATGGGCAGGATTACAATTCCCATCCTCCCCTGTGTCTCAGAATGATAGGAGTTGTCATTCAACTCCGCCTGTGCCCATCTGAGGAAGGCTGAGGAAAAAAGCAGGTTTCCGTGCATGTGCTTGCTTTCTTTTGAACCTGGCACACGCTCGGCGCAGAGTGTGGTCTTGGACTCGTGCGTGGAGGCGTCTGTGTGTTCCCCTCCCTTCTCTCCTCCGAATCGGCCACTGTTCTCCACCTGCGTCTGTGCAGATTTCCACGGGAATGCTCTCTGTGTGGCCCAGAACTGAGAATTTTGATGATAACGTGTATTCTCACAACATCAGCAGAGATACTGGTTAGCAGAGATACTTATGACACGATGACACAATGACACGGAGAGAGTAAAACCAACTTAGTCCATTTACATGTATACATAGAGAATAGACATTCCTCTCTCTCCCTCCCCCTCTCCCTCCCTTCCTTCCTCTTTTCTCTCATCATCATCATCATCATCATCACCTGACATGATCAACTTTTCCAGGGTTTTCTAGGTAGAAAGCTCTTACAAGCGGTTCCCCATTCCCTTCTTCTCCGGCTGCCCTGGGGTTGTGCAGCTTTCCCGAGGCCACCCAGGCTGGCCCTTCCTGGATGCCCAGCGGCGAATTCGAACTCCCAACCTCGGGGCCCCACAGCCAGATCCCTAAACCCAGTGAGCAATCCGGCCAGCATTTTTTTGTTTTGTTTTTAAAGGTTAATAATATTGCAGTGGATCTGGTTTCATTGTACTGCCATCTCTTATGCACTGCTGGATAGCTCAGTGAATCTGGTTGGGAGTTCGAATCTCCACTGCGCCTGCTTTACAGGGGATGGATGATGATGATCCATGGGGTCCCTCCCAGCTTTTACGAGGATGATTTTTTAAAAAGTGGTGGCAGGGGGGAAGGTAACCCACAAACAGAGACAGGGGGGTGTCACTCTGTGGGTGTCTGCTTGTCCCTTCCACTTCCCACCTTCTTTCTCCGTCCTCCACGGATTCTGATGCTTAGTGTTTGACAAGGAAGGGAAGGAGGAAAGCAGGTGTTCGGTTTGCTCGGCCCCGGTGGAGGCTGAGGCAGGGAACTCCGCCGGTTGCGCTCCTGGACCAGCCTGTAGTGCTGAGAATTAAGCGCACCGGCAGGACCTGTAACAAAATGTTGCAGCGTGCAGTGCTCTTGTTCAGAATCCTTTTTTGCAGCAGGATTTTGGCTGTTCTGTTGATTTCAGGGAGCGCTTCTCTGAGTCATTACAGAGCTTTCAAAAAGGTGGGGTTTTTTTGGGGGGAAAATTCAACACCACAAATGCCCCAACACGGGGACTCCTTTGATTCATGCTCTGATTTAGGACAAGCTAGTTTCCTTGGGGGGGAAAGGAATTTGGGGGATTCTGGGGTATGTAGTTCAGGATGCCACTCTCCCAAACTCTGCTTCCTAGGGTGAATGTGACACACACACATCCCGAATGTGTCAGGTTTCCCCTCTGGCGACCGGACGGCTTAAGACTCATTTGCAGTGCGCAACCCTTCCCGTCAAGCCCCTCCGTGGCAGGAGAGGAAATTTCTCACACGCTTCTTGTCAGAAATGCATCCATCTTTCCTGAAGATTGATGTATTTCCCACACTGGGCAGGAGTCCTTCTGCATGTTGGCCATCTGAATTAGTGCTTCCTTTCCAGGCCGCTGGGACCCTCATGGAAAGCGATTGGTGTCAAGAGGCCCCATTATAATGCCAGATTTAGAACTTCCGCTGGAAGCCGAACGCTGTAAAGTGTGGTCTCTTTGGACTGCCGCTCTGTGGGTGGGTGTGTGTGTGTGCGTGTGACACAGATGACAGCTTTGGTGCTTTTTCCAAGCTCCGTTGCTGCCCCTCTTAAGGGCACTGAGCGATGAGCTGGCGTTCATTGCTGTGTCCCATGAACAACGTTGTTTGATACAGAAGGAAGAACCACACACCAGCGGATTATTTTATCATGGAATAGCTGGAGGTTGGCATTGCCTCTGGAAGACAGCGTGGTTTTCCCTGCATCTTGTTTTAGGAAAAAGAATGTTTTTTGTGTACTATTTTTTTGCAACCTTGCATGCGGGGTTTTTTTTTTTTTTGCAACTTTGCATGCTGCTTTTAGTAAGTTTCGCTGGGAGGGACCTTTTTGGGCTGGGGTGACTGTCAGTCAACCTAGTAGTAACCCAGTTCTTCCTTCCCTGCCTCTGAATTCTAAGAGGGCCACGCTCCCCTGCTGAAGTCTTGTTTCCCCCTCTTTTTTTTCTCTATCCGAAGTAGTCGGTTAGTCTGTCGAGGCCTGTCGCTCAAAGCATTCACGTTCTGTCGGTTTGCTGTGATCTGGTCACTGTCAGTAAGCGGAACACTTTTTATTATTTCTCCAGCGAATGTTTCAGAAGGGGTCATTTGAGACCGTAAGTGCCAGCGGATGACAAAAAGGAATGGCCTAACTGGGGAACTTGAAGCTTATTCTGTGATGTGAATCCCTGCACTCCTGCGGTGCAACTAGCGGGATTTAACCAAAATTAAAGCGTCCACAACGTGGAACGAAAGCAGTACAAGCAACACGGTTGATGATAACACGGGAATAGCCTCAAAACGGTTTCGTAACAGAGAAGTGCTGTTTTGTGCGCATTTGCTGAGGTGGTACCCATGAACTGGATACTCAATTTACCTTCCTTAGAAGGATGGAAGGTGGACTCAACCTCAAGCCAATTAAAATTGAGCCTGGGATCAAATTGAGGTCCTCATGAGCAGAGCCTTCATTGCAGTACTGCAGTTTAACCATCGTGACAGGGGGCTCTCATGTACAAATCATCTGGCTTCCTCCAGAAGCATGCTTTGACCTGTGAAGAGGGTGCACACCTTATTTTAAATGGGAATTTCCTGTTTTTAACTGGAAACATGCTGTGAGGGGAGTTACACTGGAGAAGGCATCAATTTATTATCACCTTGCAACAAAATCAGTAATGAAGATGGTGAAGGGCAGTCGAGATGGGTTTGTTTCTTAAAAAAAAAGACTGGGCAGGATATTGTGCCTTCAGTTATCTTCCTGCCCTCTCGTATATATGCCCTCTTTCTCTTGTAAAGGGACTGAAGAGAGCTCTCAATAATTAAAATCCAAGTATGTAGAAAGAAAAGCCTTTTGTTTCTGTCCATGGAGTTTTCTTGGCAAAGATACTGGAGTGGCTTGCCAGTTCCTGCTCCAGGTGGATCGCGTTGAGTCAGAACTCTCCACTATGTCCTGTCCGTCTTGGGTGTCCCCGCACGGCATAGCCCATAGCTTCTCTGAGTTACTCAAGCCCCTTCGCCACAACAAGGCAGCCATCCATGAAGGGGATCATTATCACTGAATGTGTGTCTGACTCTTCGTGACCCCATGGACCAGAGCACGCCAGGCCTTCCTGTCTTCCACTGCCTCCCGGAGTTGGGTCAAATTCATGTTGGTCGCTTTGATGACGCTGTCCATCCATCTCATCCTCTGTCGTCCCCTTCTCCTCTTGCTCTCAACATCGGGGTCTATCAGAGTTATGATAGCCCTTTCCAAATCCTTGAAAAGTAGCCCTACAGAGGAGGGGCAGGATCTGTTCTCAAGTCATCCCAGAGTGCAGGATATGTAACAATGGGCTCAAGCAACAGGAAACCAGATTTAGGTTGAATATCAGGGAAAAAATTTCTTAACTGTTAGAGCAGTGCGACAATGGACCCAATAGCCTCAGGATGTGGTGAATGCTCCAGTGTTGGAGACCTTCAAGAGAAGCTTGGACTACCCTCTGTCAGATTTGCTTCAACTTGGAATTCTGCCTTGAGCAGGGGGTTGGACTTGATGACCTCAAGGGGTCCCTTCCAACTCCATGATTTTGTGATTCTTTGATTCCACAACTTAGGAACAGCCACAGAGACGGCCCCTCCAGATTTGCCTGAGAAGGCCATGGGACTGAGAGACGGGCTTCCCCTGAAGATCTTACGAACCCACAGTTTTGGGCTGTCCCCGGATAAAACTTGCTACGAAATTCTGGATATTATGTACCTAATTCTTCCCCACTTTAAAATGGTAGCAGAGAAAAGGGCCATAACGTGGAGCTGGGAAAGGACCACTGCGGCTGTGACAACCATTGATGAAAAGATGATAGCCTTAAAGGATGTTTGAATGATCTGGGCTGCACCGTCTGCGCCCTTGTCCCAGGGAAATGCGGTCCTCCCCGTTGGTGGGGTTCCTGAACCCTCTTCCCCCAAACCTGCCACTCCAGGCCAGCAATGAAAAACAGACAACCTGGAGTGGCGGAGCGTGTTCCCTTTGATGACTCGCCAATGGCTTGGCTTCATATGCACCACTTTGGAAAGGAGCAGATCCGGGCCCCGTCCCTCTTTTTGGACTACAAGACCCAGAATCCCCTGGCAAGGAGTCCAAAAAAAGGAGCGATTCCAGTGGCAGAGAACGAGCTGATTCCATCGTAATTGGCAAGGGCAGTTTTAAGACACACTGGAACATCCCACAAGCGAAGATCTGTTCTCTGGATATGCTCTCTCTCTCTCGCTCTCTGTGTGTGTGTGTGTGTGTGTTTTTCCCCGCCTCAATCTTCTATTCCTCCTCTGGTTCTCCTTACATCTGCTTTGCACATGATTCCAGCTTCTGTCTGGCATAGACAGAAGAAGGCTGACTCTCTTCCAAAAAACGAATAAAAATGCACCGCTTATCAACCCCTGGCCTGAACGTTATGTATATTCAGTCTTGGCCGGCCTGAATACAGCAGAGACAGCCTTCTGTTCCCACATGATAAGTCCTGGGCAGCTTCATCCGTGGGCCACTGAGCGATCCGTTTCCTCCAGCCTGTCCGTTCTGTGACGGTTGGAGACAGGCAATCTTTGCTTTGCTTTGCTTTTACAAGTCAGCAAATTCTTTAAAGGGGAAACATCCCGCCCCCTCCACTGCAAAACCACATCTGAACCCAAGACAGTGTTGCAAAAATGGTGGATGGGATGCAGTGATTCTTAATCAGACCTCCTGATACGTTTTTGTAATGTTAAAACAGCAGATGAGGTTGTGCTATGTGTGTGTGTGTCCCTGTGTGACTCCTTCCCCTTCCACCATTTCCTCTTGCTGAAAGACAGTAGGAACCCCCTTATCCGCGGGATCAGGATCCACTGATTTGCTGATTCATGCTCTGAAAATATTAAAAATATTTAAAAGAAAAATCCTGGAAAGGTATTATTTCTAAAGGTGGTGCTACCAGAATGGGCCACGAGAGGGAGCCAGAGAGCAGGCCATGTATATAGCATTTGCTGGCGAAATATATTTCTACAATGGCATTACCAGAACGGGCCATTAGAGGGAGCCAGAGAACACATTTCATTCTCTGTAATTTGCATTTTTCTGCATCCGCGGGGTGGCATACAGCTAACCAACTGCCTCATTCCTTTTAGGAATAGGGATATGTGTGGGATCTACACTGTGCAGCCAGCTTGGGTGGCCTTGGGCCAGCTGCACAGCTCCAGGGGAACACCAGAAAAAAGGGTGACCGCTTCTGAGTGTTCTGTCCCTGGAAAACGCTTCAAAAGGTTGCCATGAGTCGGAAGGGACTTGAAGGCACGTTGTGGATTTTGTTGCTCTTGTTGAATGTTCCAGACGACCATTATTCCCAGGGTTACAATGCAGCTGGGATCATTCGAGGCAGTGAGCGCTCCAACGCTGGAGGCCATCAGGAGAACTTTAAGCAACCGATCTGCTTTGATTTGGATTCCTGCCTTGAGCAGGGGGTTGGACTCCATAGGCTTAGAGGCCCCTTCTGTGGGATCTAGCTGAGGAAGGAAGACCGTTCAACCACGGTCCGTTCGGAATTGCCTGACCACCAGTGAGATAAAAGAACCGCCTGTCTCTCCAACAGAGCGCTCCTGTCTTGGGTGGAACCGGGTGGGAACATTAAATTATTTGGGGGGTTTGCAGACTATTGGTTTCCAACATTGGTGGAGGAGTGAAGTAACAGGTGATCCGTGGAGTGCCCTCCGAGGCTAAAATGCTATGAGTGAATGAGAAATTGACCATCAAGCAGGGGGTTGGACTTGATGACCTCATAGGTCCCTTCCAACTCCATGATTCTATGATATCTCAAAGTAGCCGCACCTTCTTTATGTCTCGGCAAGGCTGTTCAATCGCTCCTTCTTGTGTAAAATAGAACAAGACCGCCCTCTAGCGGTCAGTTCCATGAACAACAGCGTTAGGGTGATGTTTCCTGCATGTTCAGTGGTTCAAGCTGGACACCCTGTGGGTCTCCAGAGTATGCCAGTTTGGGCGTGAGTTGAACGGCAGGTTTCCCATCCATCCAGATAGTCTCATAAGGAACTCCAGGGGCCGATCCATACGTAATTGAAGTGGACCCCACAGAGTGGCATCATTGGAAAGATGTACAACGGATGCCGCAGGTTGGTATAAAACCAGCCCAGGCTGAGTTACTGGTATGGGCTCAAATTTAGAAAACAACGATTCTGCCCTAACAAGCAAGGAAACAGCTTACTGGTGGCTCGGAATTTGGATTTTGGAGTGGCGCGTGAATGAGCTGGTGTTGTTATGTGCCGTCGTGTCGCCTCCAATTTATTTATTTCATTTGTTTCGATTTTTTTTAAAAAACCTCTGCTTTCTCCTCTTCGGGGCCCTGCACCTGAGTAGACACCCTCCAGAGGAGGCAGAGCTGGGAAGTCCCGAACACCCGTTCGATCTGTGGACAAACGGGCATGAACCACTGAACCGCCTGGCTGTTCTTGCCTATCCCTTAGTTCAAGTTTTGGCTCAATAGAACATGTGTGGGAACAATTTGGAGATATTTTGGGGATCTACTCACCTGTAAAGTGAGGAATCCGTCCTAGAAAACAGTGGGGGGGCATTTTCTTCAGCCGACGGCCATTTTGAAACCCGACGATCAGCCGTTTGCTGATCGTCGTAGAGCGAAAATCGGTTCCCAAAGCAGGGAACCGATCATCGCACAGCAAAAAAAAACACCATTTAAAACATTGTTTTGCGATTGCAAAAGCGATCGCAAAAACGTCAATGTAAAGCGGATTCATCGTAGAGCAGGGTAATTGTCCAGTGGGGCACGACTGTGTATATATATATGTATTAAATGTCACTAGAGGGTACATAAATGGTTTGGGGTTTTTTAAAAAAAATCATTTCCAAAGAAAATATTTTAGGTGGGTAGGAGTGCAAGAGCAGGTTCCTCATATGTCCTATGGTGGGCATATTTCACCCTTGGGGGTTTGGAAATTGCCCACCTCTGGTCTAGGAGTAGGTTTCCTCTATTACTATTGTACTTGTGCTAGTTGGATAAAGCCACTGGATGCTCACCTGTGATTAAACCCAACTCCCCATAATGAGGAAGAAGGTGACCAAGGCTTTATCAGCCCCCACCGTTTACTATACCTATATGACTATGGTTGAACAACTTTGGGCCCACTTGTCTCCCTTCTTAGATTTTGCGATCTTTAAACTGCACTTGAACCGGACAGTGCTTCAAACACAGGACTGTCCACCTTACAGTACGTTGATCATGTGGACCTCAAGGATATAGTAGCACTTTTCAAATCCTTGAAAGGCTGTCATACAGAGGAGGGGCAGGATCTGTTCTTGACCATCCCAGAGTGCAGGACACGTAAGAACGGGCTCAAGCTACAGGGAAGCCAGATTAAGGCTGAATATCAGGGGAAACTTCCTAACTGTTAGAGTAGTACAGTGATGAAACCCATAAGCTGAAGAGGTGGTGAGGAGAAATTTAGACAACCACCTGTCAGATCTGCTTTGATTTGTATTCTTGTACTTAGCGGGAGTTTGGTTTCAATGGCCTTATGAGCCCCTTCCAACTCTGATTCTATGATTCTTTGACAACAAGGAGGCCATGATGGTCTTCCTTGGTCCAGGTAGGAATGGGCTAAACAGCCTGAAGACTCTGGCAAACTCATATTGTGATCCCTTGAAGGTAAAGGTTCCCCTTGACAATTTTTGTCCAGTCGTGTCCGACTCTAGGGGGCGGTGCTCATCCCCGTTTCCAAGCCATAGAGCCAGCATTTGTCCGAAGATAATCTTCCGTGGTCACGTGGCCAGCGTGACTAGACACGGAATGCCATTATTGTGATCATCCTGATTCATTCATGGGATCCAGAGTCCACAAGTCTGTGAAAAAGCTTAGAGAAATGCGTTTTCAGGCAAATGTTTGATTTTTCCGTCTCTTGATTGTTGTCTCTCCCCCCCCCCCCCATTTCCCTGTACCTGCAGAGTTTTTTGACGACTACTCCGAAGGTCGGGAATGCGTCAACTGCGGGGCCATGTCTACCCCGCTGTGGCGGCGAGATGGTACCGGCCACTACTTGTGCAATGCTTGCGGGCTCTACCACAAGATGAATGGCATCAACCGCCCCCTGATCAAACCCCAGCGGAGGCTGGTAAGGAGATACCTGTGAACCTTCGGGGAGGTGGGGCAGCTGTAAGCTTCCACCCACCTACCCATCCACCCAACATATCTATTCTACCTAGTTATAATGGTCTGGTACATCTTAAGTACACCATGAGGTACTAGTCTCCCTCTGTTCATCACTGGTTAGGCATCACCAAGAGTACTACAGTGGGGTCTAGACTTACGAACTTAATCCGTATTAGAAGGCAGTTCTCAGGTCAAAAAGTTCTTAAGTCGAATCTGCATTTCCCATAGGAATGCATTGAAAACCATTTAATCCGTATCTGCTCTTTTCGTCCATAGAAACTAATGGGAAGCTGCTATTCCGCCTTCTGCCACTAGAGGGGGATATTTTTTCTTTTTTCCTTTTAACCTAAGATGACTTAGCTTTAAAAAAAGGGGAAAAAAGAGTTTGTAACTCGAATCTAAGTTCGTAAGTTGAGTCCATATATTCCTATGAGAGCGGTTCGTAAGTCGAAACGTTCGTATGTCGAGCCGTTTGTAAGTCGAGACCCCACTGTATTGTCCATTTCTGGACACCACACTTCAAGAACTCAGCATGTTTAACCTTGAGAGAAGAAGACTGAGGGAAGAGATGACAGCACTTTTCACATACTTGAAAAGTCCTACAGAGGAGGGGTACGATCTATTGTCGATCAACCCATGGTGAGGGACACATAACAATGGGCTGAAGCTACAGGAAGCCAGATCTAGGTTAAATGCAGTGGTGCCTCGCTTAACGACAATAATCCATTCCAGGAAAATCGCCATTAAGTGAAAATATTGTAAAGAGAATTTAAAAACCCCATTGAAACGCATTGAAACCCATTCAATGCGTTCCAGTGGGGTAAAAACTCACCATCCAGCAAAGATCCTCCATACGGTGGCCATTTTTGCTGCCTGTATAGCGAGGAATCCATCCCTAAACACAGCGGGGAGCCATTTTAATTACCCGAAGGCCATTTTGAAACCCCTGATCAGCTGTTAGAAAAAGTTGTTTTGCAAAGAATCGGTTCCTGAAGCAGGGAACCGATCATCGCAAAGCGAAATTCCCCCATTGTCGTTAAGCAGATTCATCGTAATGCAGGGCAATCGTAAAGCGAGGCACCACTGTATCAGAAAGAAAGAAAAACTTTTATCTGTTAGAGTAGCATGGCAATGGAACCCATGACCTCAGGAGGTGGTGAGCACTCCCAACACTCCATTCAATTGTACAACCCCCTGCCAGATCTACTTTGTTTTGGATTCCTGCACTGAACAGAGGGGTTGAACCCAGTGGCCTTATAGCCCCCCCTTCCAACTCGATTATTCTATGATCCTATGATAAAAGATTCTGGGAGTTTGGTGAAAAACATGGACTCTTCTACTAGAAGGCTTCAGTGTACTCTCCCAAACAACAGAACTAGAGCCTTCTAATGTTGAATTAGAATTCGGAGTCTCTCAAACCAGTCCAAAGTTAATAGAATGAACCAATATCATCTCTGGGAGTAATTGCATAGTGTAGATGTGCTCTTAGCGATTCATCTTTTGGGGTTCATCTCCAGGAAGCCTCATGCATCACGAGCAGATATGCCTGTGCCATTGTAACCCCATCTGGGGTTTACAAAATATTGAAACTGGGTTGCAAAACCCCAATTATTTCCAGGAATATAGCTTGAACTCACTTTTTCACATGTGAAAAGTTTTGCCTCTGTAGGTAATATAGCACAGATTGAAAAATTCTTTTGTTTATGTACAGTACTCATATTCTTGTTTGGAACACAGCGTAAAGCGGCTTATAGCGCAAAACCATAACCATACCAGTTAAATATACTCCTAGTTAATATACAGTTTGAAACAAGGCCCGTTTGACAAAAATACAGGATTGAAATACGCAAGGGGGCCGGATAGCTCAGTGGGTTAGGAGTCCGATTGAAGAGCCAGTGGTTGGGGGTTCAATTCCCCACTGTACTTCCTGCAAGGAGAGCCAGCTTAGTAGCCTTGGGCGAGCTGCACACTCCCAGGGCGCCCCCGGAAAAAGGGAATGAAAATACACTTCTGAAGTACTAGCACAGGTGAGAACATTAGAACCGGTATGGAAATATAGGTGGGTGGAACTACAGACCATTCTGCACAGATAAGCCCATTAATGCATGCAATGAGATTTTCTTTTTTACAAACCCTTGATCGCGATTCGTGCCCCAGGATATGAGAGTCAAACTTCTCCCAGGAGCTTTTTTTTTTTCAGTTGTCCATGGCAAACTCTTGCATGGGCTCCCTTTAAATAATGATTTTAAAAACATCTTTAGAAACTTGTTTGTTTAAAAAAAAAAATTGAGATATTTAGGGTGCTGGATGCCAAGTGATGTTTAGAACTTGATGGAGTTCATCGGGTCCGGGTTCTTAGTTAACGTTTTGCAGCTGGGGAGTGATAGAAGTTTGCTGTAAGCTGCTGGTGAATTAACAGCCACTTGCCTTCGCTTGGGTCTCTTGATCCCACAGTCTGCTTCCCGCCGGATCGGTCTCTCGTGCGCCAACTGCCAAACCCCGACAACCACCCTGTGGAGGCGGAACGCCGAAGGCGAGCCGGTCTGCAACGCTTGCGGCTTATACATGAAACTCCACGGGGTAAGAGCAGTGGAACAGGGCGATATTTCCTTGTTGCGGTCTCTCTGGAACATGGGCTCTGTAGTCTATGCAGGCCCCTGGGAGTAGCTGTTTCTGTGGGGAGGGGTGTGTCGAGCAGTGGGTTCTTCGGGGACGTTGGACAAAGGCTGATGGAGTGGAGTGAGGGGAGCGGGCAGAAAATAAGTGGCGTGGTGTTTTCAAGGCTGGCGCATTCGCAAGAGGAAGAACCATCATTTTCAGGGTGGAGCCCTTCTGACCTGGCAGAGTTATTTTGCTGGACGATGGCTCTCGGAATCTCCAGCCATCAGGGTCCGTGGCCTCAGTGAAATGTGAAAAGGGGAGAAGACGCAACGGGGGGGGGGGTGAGGGAGAATCGTTTGTAAGAATGGAATGAGTAGAGGAAAATAAAATAAAAATTCCTGCACTTAGTGGCTCTGGATCAGCCTATTCTGTCAGAGGTCTGTAAGAATAATATCTGCATAGTTAGGACCCTTGTATCTGTGGGGGATTGGTTCCTTTCCCACGGATGCTGAGAACTGTGGATAATAGCAAATGCTATAGTACTGTAAAAGAAAAGGGGGAAAAATCCAGAAAAAGTATTTTCGCATGTATTACCAGAACTGGCCACTAGAGAGAGACAGAGGCCATGCTAGGCATTCTTCAACAGCCAGGTGTCAGACTCCTCTGGGAGTTGATTCCATAACCGGAGAGCCACCACCAAGAAAGCCCTGCCTCCAGTAGAGAAATGACTTTCGGGCCTCTTGTCAGGGTGGCTACACAGGAAGGGAAGGGTTCTGTGCGTGCCATAAAGGGTAAGTCTTCAATGCTTCCTTGTAGGTGCCGAGGCCTTTAGCAATGAGAAAAGAAGGGATCCAGACCAGGAAGCGCAAACCGAAGAACTTAAATAAATCCAAGACATCAGCCGGTAAGTACAGCTTAAGTGGGGTGGGGGTGGGGGATTCTTCCTCCTCCTCCTCCTGGTCCAACCCCAAACCCCATTATCCCCAACCCATGGCCCTTTTGTTGGGAGCTAATGGGAGTTGTAGTCCACATGTCGAGGGATTTGGGTTGGGGACGGCTGGCTGAACCCGTCCTATATAATCAACCCGTCCGACCTGCTTAATCCTTTTAGAGCCGCCAGCCACCATAGAAATGCCCCTGACGGCTTTAGGATCTTCCCGGCTATGCAGGTCCCCATTTCAAGGTAGGGACAAAGGCCTAGTGATGCTTGGAAAAGTTCTCTCTTTTTTGACTTCAACTCCCATATACCCAGCTGTTTGCTTGCCAGCCGTGCTGACTGGAGCACTCTGGGATCTGGAGTCCGAAAGGGTAACTTTATTTCAAGTTTAGGAACCCTCCACCCAACTGAGAGACAAGTATACCCCACCCTTCCTTCAGTAAGCTTAAGGCAGGACGCCTGTCACTCCACCCATTTTTTGTCTTCACAACGACCCTGTGAGGGAGATCAGACTGAGACGGAGTGTGAGCTAAAAAGGCAGAGAGCGAGCGAGCGAGGGTCCCACGCCTCGTGGGTCATGGTGGAGACTTGAACCCTGGGTCTCCCAGTTTCATACCCTAAGCACCAAACCCTACCAATCCTTGAATTCTTACGCAATTCTTGTTTCTAAAGTGGTTTCTTTTCCCTCCTTGCTCACACTAATACTCAGGGTCAGCCAGTAGTAACGGAAACTTGACTTCAGCCACCAGCTCCGCCACCGGCACCAGCACCACCACCACCTCTGAGGAGATGCGCCCCATCAAAACAGAACCGGGGATCTCATCACATTACGGGCAGGCGAGCCCTGTCCCTCAGGTGAGGACTATGACATTTAGCACTGCCAGACAGTTGTTTATGTGCTCTCAAGCTGCTTCTGGCGGAGGGCGACTCCATGAATTAATGACCTCCACAAGGTCCTTGTAAAGGAACATTCCTACTGAGGTCTTGCCGACAGGAGACCATGGCGTCCTCATACCCTCCTAGTCTTCCTTGCTGACTGAGTAGTTCAGAGCAGCATCAATCAATGCCAGCTTCCTCATTTTTGATCTCATGACAAGCCTGTGAGGGAGACAAAGGCTGGCCTGAACTCTCAGCTTTGCAAGCTTGACTCTTGAAAGGGAAAAACCTTATGGTTGTTGTGGTTTAGTCGTTAAGTCGTGTCCGACTCTTCTGTGACCCCATGGACCAGAGCACGCCAGGCCCTCCTGTCTTCCACTGCCTCCCGGAGTTGGGTCAAATTCATGTTGGTAAAAGAAGATAAAATGGCCAGCATCATACGGGCGCCCTACAAAAACATGGTGTGGCCACCTGTGGTGTATTTGTGTAATGGCTGGTCGCCACCCCACCTAAGAAAACACCATTTGAGAGTGAGAAGACTTACCAGATTTGCAGATGACACAAAATTGGGTGGCATAGCTCATGCCTTGGAAGACAGGAGCCAAATTCGAAAAGATCTTGGTAGGCTCAAGTACGGCGCTGAAAATGGCAGAATGAAATTTAATGGGGATAGATGCAAAGGTTTTTTGGGGGAGAACACAAATGCACAATTGCAAGATGGGGGATCCCTGGCTCAGCAAAACTACGAGTGAGAAGGGTCTTGGAACGGTTGTCGATCACAAGCTAAATATGAACCAACAGGGTGATGTGGCTACCAAAAAAAAAAAGCATTTAGCTATTTTAGGATGTATTAACAGAAGTATAGTCTCCAAATCCCATGAGGTACCATTTTGGGGACTGCAAAAGGGAGGGTAGAGCTGCCCCCACACCTTTCGAGTGGATTTTCCAGTGGAGACGGCTTGGCCACTGTGTGGATAGAGCGCTGGACTAGTCAGGCCTTGGACCTGATCTAATCTGGCTCTTCTCCTGTTTTCTCTTCGTTCCTTCTGTTGATGATTTATTCCCTTCTTTCCTTCCCGCACCAGGCATTCTCCGTTGCCACCATGTCTGGCCACGGCTCAGCTCTTCACTCCGCCATGCAGGCCTTGAAACTCTCCCCGCAGGCCTACCAGGCAGCGATCAGCCAGTCTGTCCCGTCGAACTCCAAGCAACCCGACTCCTGGAATGGCCTGGGTTTAGCTGAAACCCACGGAGACATCATCACAGCATAACCCCCTTCCGCCCTCCAATGGAGTTTCCCTGGGCTCGGGATTCATGGACAGCCGGAGCAGTCAAACAACGCTGGGTTCTCTGTTTTCCTTTTCTTTCTTTCTTTCTTTCTTTCTTTCTTTCTTTCTTTCTTTCTTTCTTTCTTTCTTTCTTTCTTTCTTTCTTTCTTTCTTTCTTTCTTTTTCTTCCCTTTCTGCTTTCTTTCTTTCTTTCTTTCTTTCTTTCTTTCTTTCTTTCTTTCTTTCTTTCTTTCTTTCTTTCTTTCTTTCTTTCTTTCTTTCTTTCTTTCTTTCTTTCTCCACTCCCTTTCTCAAAGGGTATCAGTCGGTCGATCTTTGTAGAAGAAGCGTTCCAGGTTGAGTTTTCCAGACGCGCTTTCCGAAGGCCATCGTTGGATCCCTCCCTTCTAACCATAGAGAACAACCCAAAAGTGGTTTTAATCCCTGGCTTTTCCACGATTTTCAAATCACAACCGCTTTAAGCACAACTGACAGATTGTGCCTAGTGTCATTCCTCACAAACAACACAAACAAGATCTGACCTGGTTCTCATGGACACCCAAAATGATGGCTTCCTTTCTTGATTTTTCGCCATCTCTTCGGTGACTTGCTCTGTAGCCCGACAGGATGAGAAAAGACGACCACTCCAGCATCATTCAGAGTACACCAGTTTTGGCTGTAGGGATGGATTTTTTCTATTGATTCCCGTGTACACTGCCCTACTCCCCCCCCCCGAAAACTGCAACATCAAACTTCGGCTTGTGTTTTGATGAATGAATCTTTAACCAATCTGATCCTTCCAATCAAACCTCCATTGTCGTCGGTGTCACTTTTCACACCTTTACCCGTTGAGTCATCATCAAGGGTTGAAAAATCAAACAAGGGGCATGTGACTGCAAATCAGGCCATAAAATATGTGTGGGTTCTTTTTAAAAGCAAAAAAACCAGGAGAAGATCCAGTAATACACGGATGGGCAGAGTCACAGTAATTTGTAAGGAGGGGGATCAGCAACTGCCGGACACTGTGCAAAATCCAGCCTGATGGGTGGTGTTGATATCCGTCTACCTGGAGAGGAAAAAGCAATGCTGGCAAGGAATCTAGGCAACCAGGTAAGGGCTGCCTAGGTGGATTGGGTCCCTGGCCTGTCCTAGCCAATTTCCCAGTGCCAGCGTGTTCCTCTCCTAAACTAGCTGCTAACTAGAATTCGTTAGTCACCATACTGGATGGAAAACTGTCTAGACAATTTATTGAGTCTACCCAACTTAATGGATCTACTTCACTGTTGCTTTTCTCCTTTCCAAGCTGAAGATAGTGTTGGCTGAATAAGCTACAATAGAAATGGGAAGGGTTTTTAGACAGCAGATCCCACAATAAATGCAAAGCTCGAGACTTCCGCAGAAGAGCCGAGAAAGACTCAAGAAGTTTTCGAAAAGCGTGAAAAAGATTTCTGAAAGTTCTGCCTCACTGTGCTCATTGCTGGTGGATTCCCCAGTAATCTCCTGGACCCAGTAATTCCCTGTAGCACCCCTAGGTTAATTTATCTGCATTTCTTGAAACTTTATTATTCCCTCTCTCCATTGCTAATGAAGAATTAAATTTTCTTCCTTTCTAAAGTAGACATTCCACCTCCTCTCCCCTGACGTCAAGCGGAGAGAAGGCCCTTCGATTGATCTTCAGGTTCTCTGCAGTTTTCTCTTAATTTTTTTTTGTTTTTCTTCTCCGAAACAGAGGTTTGAATGGGAAAGGGAAAAGATGTTGAACCTTACCTGTATCCACTCAAATAAAATTTAAATGAGGTCTTTCATTGCCGTTCTGTTTACCAGTCCACGTTCTTTGCTTGTGATAGTCTTCTGACCCACATTTACAGGCTGAAAATGTTGATTGCCCCTTCACGCCTAGAAAAAATTTGACTTGCTGATTTCTGCAGATGAGATGCTACAAGAGACAGAGAAGCCAGGCGGGCTCCCCCCCCCCCAACTTGGAACTCCATCCATTGTATGAACTAGAATCCTGTCACAAACGCACAGTGTCAAGGGGCAACTGAGCCCTCGATTCTACTTGGGTTGCAGGTTGCTCGTGTTTTCCCACATCTGTCGGTTGAGTAAACGATTGCAGGCCTGGTCACCTGACAGACGGGAAGCAAGATGGAGTGGGGGAGAGAAAAAAAACACAATTGGGCAATGGTGCCTTAAGCACACCGTTTTCTTCAACAGGATTTTGGGTGCAGATTTTGGTTCCATCAGAAGCCACAGGTCCTCGGCGCAAGCGAGGAATAGTTTGAGTTGGTGTAAGAACCTTTTCGAAGTTCCTGGATGGCAGGCTGGGCT
Organism: Pogona vitticeps; assembly: GCF_051106095.1. NCBI lineage: Eukaryota > Metazoa > Chordata > Lepidosauria > Squamata > Agamidae > Pogona > Pogona vitticeps. The sequence continues at coordinate 6,236,762 of NC_135783.1, forward strand.
TGGTTTGGGGCAGGTCACAAGCCATGCATGCCCAAAATTGATAAGTATCAGCTTGTTTTCACATCAAGATGCCTACCCTTGGTTTCTTATGAGGGGAATCCTAGCAGGGTAAAAAACATAACAATGGCAGTATTTCCTTTCCCAGGGAAGACCAAACACAGTTGAAGCCATTGCTATCCCTGCAGAATGCAACGTTAATGTGTCGTAAAGCAGATTATAGCAAAACCAGATCATGTCTTACCTTTCTGAGATCAAGGAGCTTAGAAAATAGCACAATAAAGTCGAGTTCTCCAAGTCTTCCTTGTGTTTCATCCTTCCTCTTCACCTGATCATCCCAGGTGGTCACTACGTTTCGTTCTCGTTGACCAAACGTTGGCTGTGATGTGTGATTCATGAAATGGGAGCGTTGTTTCCTGGGTGGTTCGTTGCAGATTGAAAGAGAGCCGAGTCAAACAAAAAGCTCGATGTCATCTGTTCATTCCCTAGTTTTGCCAGGGCAAGAACTAGGTGGCAGGTGAGGCAGAGAACACCTGCCTGATAGCCTGGGAAGACCGCCTGTATCCATCAGCCTTGCCCAAACCGTCTCCTTCAGCCCGTGGACTATTCCTGCCGTCCCCAGACAACAGCCCAAATGGCTGGAGATAATAGAAATGGTTGCCCGTCGTATCTAGAAGGCACCGTGTTGGGATAAACTGATTTAGAGACAATATGAAACGGGCAGGCTGGTAGGCAAAAGACCTCTAAATGCCCAAGCTCTACATGGCCAGTATTGTGTTGCTTGCCTCAACTAGAGTAGACCCACTGGCTCAATGAGATGTGCCATTCAACAGCTGATTGACTCAATGGCCTACTCTTGGTTGTGACTAACATGAGGGTATGGGTTAGGAGGACATATTAGGAAATTTTAGCATCTGGTCTGGCTCATATTTTTGGGAACACTGGAGAAGTTTCTTTGCTTGGAGAACAAGAATCGGTCGGCCAATATGTGAGATGCTTAGAAGAGCATTGGAGGGGGGGAGAAAACCCTTCACATGAGTAAGCCTTGCATTTCAGTAACAGGCCTTAGACATGGTGCTCAAAGCGCAGAATTCTGCGTGATGGACCTGCAACCAAGCTGTCCAGCAGAGAAGCTGGAGAAATCCTCAAAAAGTTGTGTGCAACCTTGGGGTTGGTGTGAGGTGGGAAGGAAACTTAGAGATAATGTGGTTTGGACCTCGTTTCCCACAATCCCCAGCCAACCCAGCTGATGGGAAAGAGCTGTGCTTTGTAGTCCAAAATATTTGAGCGTGGAAAGTCCTGCATCCCTGGCTTACTAAGGGAGTGACTATACTTTGCTACAATTTGATTCCCAGCCTGTATTACATCTGAAATCACAGTGCTCACATGGGGGCTGCAGAATGATTCGGGGGTTCATTGTTGACACTGGATGTGATGCAATTCACATTCCCGCTTACAGCCTTTCCTTCCTTCCTTCCTTCCTTCCTTCCTTCCTTCCTTCCTTCCTTCCTTCCTTCCTTCCTTCCTTCCTTCCTTCCTTCCTTCCTTCCTTCCTTCCTTCCTTCCTTCCTTCCTTCCTTCCTTCCTTCCTTCCCCCCCATATGCTAGCTCAGACCAACACAGCTACCTCTTCTAAAGTTAATAGAGAGTTATACCACTAACTGTTCTTCCTTTATATAGGTCAGTATATATTTCATCCCAGGGATTTAGGCTGGTCTTGGGCATCAACTGATCACGCTAAATATGTCACAGATTAGGCATCCTTCGGTCTCGAGAGACTATGGTCACGTGCTCTCAATAGAGAACTTGGAACAGCGTCTAGTGCGGCTGAGAAGGCCAATTCGAGAGTGACAGTCCCTTCCACACTGAAGACAAACACAGTGTGTCCCCTGTCCAGCTCCCTGGTTTTGCTGCTTTCGGGACGGCCTCTTGGCCTCAGCCTGCAGGACAAGGGTCTCTTCAAATTGGGAGAGGCCGTGATGCAACGCCTGCCTCCAGGCTGAACGCTCAGAGGTCTGGGTTTCCCATCTTTTGAGGTCCATTCCTAAGGCCTTCACATCCTGCTTGTATTGCAGGATCTGAAGGCTTTATGTCCTTGTATCACAGCTGTGGTCTCCCTCTGTGGCGATTTCCTTGCATTCATTCTCCATACAGGAGGTCTTTTGGAATCCGACCATCAGCCATTCTCACAACATGCCCGAGCCAGCGTAGACGTCACTGTTTCAGTAATGTAAATGCTAAAAATTCCAGCTCGTTCCAGGACTACTGTATTTGGAACATTGTCCTGCCAGGACAGCTACAACACAGTCAGGCTGCGATTGTCTCTCCTCAATTTTGGGGGTGAAAGGGACTGGAGGTCTGCCAACAAGCCAGCCTCCCTGCTGATGAACTTCTAAACTAATAATAATAATGTGCTGTCAAGTCAGTTCTGACTTATGGCGAACCTTTTCAGGGTTTCCTAGATAAAGAGTAACTCAGAAGTAGGTTACCATTCAGTGAGTACCCTGGGATTGTGCAGCTTGCCCAAGGCTACCCAGGCTGGCTCTACTGGCATGGATCAAGCTCCCAACCTCTGGCTTTGCAACTGGAGACCTAAACTACTGAGCTATCCAGCCAGCTAGCCTTCCAAACCAGAGAGGGCCTCTTACGAATGATCACATTCAGAACCTGCAAAAGCACTATCTCTTTTCGCACTTTTTGGGGAAAATTCTGGGAGCGATTGTTCTTTTGGACCTTAAGAGGGTGACCAGACGCAATTCCGGACTTGACGACACACAACAGAACAGGCAGAATCTTAAGCCAGGATTGGGCCATTTGCCAATTGTGTTTGAAATAAAACTCCCATCCTTCTTGGCAGGCTGTGCTGGCTATCACTGATGGGGCTTAAAGGCTAGAAAACATCTGGAGTATCAAAGTTGACACACGCACACCCTTGAGAAATAACCCCAAAGCCCCATTCCAGGATTCCATTTTTGCTAAACCTCGTGACTTTATAACGTCAATGGCTAAAAAGGCTGCAGGGCCGCCCCTAGTGTTAGGCGAAGTGAGGCTGCAACAACATGGTCAAACGCTGCGGGATTTGCTCCACTTACAGAACAGGTACATTTGCAGGATTTTTATACTGACCACTTGACACAAAGGCTGATTTGAATCAGCCTAGCCCTTTTTACTCCCAAAGTGGCTCTCCCCCCCCACCCTCCTCGCTGCTGTTGGGAGGCACCCTATTACCTTATTGCTGGGTCATAATTATCTGTCTTTCCCATATTTATTACGCATAAGACGATTGGCAGAGGTGGGACCAGAGGAAGGAAGGAAGGAAGGAAGGAAGGAAGGAAGGAAGGAAGGAAGGAAGGAAGGAAGGAAGGAAGGAAGGAAGGAAGGAAGGAAGGAGACAGAAACACTGTGGCTCTTTAAAGACTAACTGCTATGTTTTAATGTAGCCACATGCACCTTCTCGGAAGGATCATCAGAGGAGGCCCTTCTCTCAGTCCCATTGCCAACGCAAGCACTTTTGATGGGGCCATGAGACAGGGCCTTCTCGGTGGCAGCTCCCAGGTTATGGGATGCTCTCCCCACCTTTTCAGGCAGGCTTTTGACCATCATGACTGAGTCCCTGGATGCCTTTTAAAAGTTAAGATAGCTTTTGATGTGTACTTGCTTTTAATTCAATTGTCTTTTAATTTGCATATTTTAAAAAAAACATTGTTGTAGAACTTATTATGTTTTTAATTCTTTTCAAAATCGGGAACTGGCTTGTAGTCCCCATAATGGGAGAAAGGTGGCCTATAAATACAACCGACAACCGTAAAATGGAGGAAGGAGAAGTTTTTATTCGTGATGAACCCGGAACAGAGTTTTGGACGCAGCACGACAGTCGGGTTCCGAGTTGCCACAGCTGAAGTGAAGGCCGCTATGATGATGTCCCGCCTCTGGTCGAAGGGGATTGAGTAGAAAAGAGATGTTTTATCGGTGGCTCGTTTGTTTCTGGATGTAATTGACCCCATTTAGATGCTGCTTTTCCTGCCACAGCCTAAAGGTGGCGCCAGTGCTCTTCCTGTCCAGTGTTTTCCCCCATAAATGGCTTTGCCAGGTAGGTCAGGCTGAGAAGGGATGGCTCAAGATCATCCGGTGAAGGTGGGTTGGCACCAGAGTAGATCAGAACCGAAGTCAATCCCTTCCTGCTTCATTGCATCTTTCTGGATCTTCTTTTTATGGACACCCCATGCTTTGAGAGCAAGCAGAATCTTCTCCTTTGTGCTATATGCCGTCAAGTCACTTCCGACTTAGGGCAACAAAGTGCTCTCCAAAATATCCTGTCGTCAACAGCCCTGCTCGGCTCTTGCAGACTCATGCCAGTGGCTTCCTTTACAGCGTCAGTCCATCTCACATGTGCCCTTCCTCTTTTCCTGCTGCCTTCCACCTTGCCCAGCATTACGGTCTTTTCCAGAGAATCTTCTTTTCTCAGGATGTGCCCAAAGGAGGACAATCTCAGTTTCAACATTTTTGCTTCCAGAGAAAGTTCAGGCTTCATTTGTTGTGGGACTCCCTTGTTTATCTTTCTGCCAGTCCAGGGTATCTGCAAAGCTCTTCTGCAGCATCACATTTCAAATGAATTCCCCCCCCCCCAAAGCTTTATTTACTCCACAGTTTTCACATCCATACAGTATATGATGGCTGGAAATACGATTGCAGAATCTTGAGAGACGAAAAGAAAAGAAATTGAAATCGTGGTTGTTGTTTTTTTATACTTTTACCGAACTACCAACCTATCAGAAAAGACAGAAATGCGATCTTTTAAGTCTTTCCCGATGGTTTGTCAAGTAAATGCTGCAAAAACTGGCAAGGTGTGTGTGAGAGAGACGAGGAGTCTCTCAGTGTGTGTGTGTGTGTGTGTGTGTGTGTGTGTGTGTGTGTGTGTTCATCGTAGCCAGATGTTGTAAACCTGGCCTCTGGGATCATTTGTCTCTCCAAAATGAAGATGACACCCTAATCCGAGGTGTGGTGTCATTACTTTGGATCTGACAGGATTGAGAAGAACGGATTGCCCATTACCAATTTCGTTAGAACGGAGGGCATGCGAGCACTCAGCTTCTTGGTCCCCTGCTTTTTGGTTGATGTCCAGGTCTCCTTTGCACTGGCATGTGGCAGAAGCACCTGGCAACATGGCCGTCCGAAACTAGTTCCTTATGGGAAATCTGCAGGCATGAACATGACACCCTCCTAGGCAGGATATAAATAGAATAAAAAAATAAAAAAATAAAATAAAAAAATTGGGTGCTTGACCTTGGGAGAGGGCAAGTGCTCCAATGCTGGAGGTGTTGAAGAGAAAATTGGACCACCATCTGTCAGATCCGTGGGATTCCTGCCTTGAGCAGGAGTTGGATTCAGTGGCCTTATAGGTTCCTTCCAACTCCATTCATTTTTCGATTCTATGACGTCTAATGAGCTTCATGGCCAGATGAAGATCTGAATCCAAGGTTTGTCTCCCATAGTCCAACTCTTTAGCCATGACATCTGTTGGCTGTGCATACACCCTGTAGCAGTAAGTTCCACAGTTTAATTCTGCACTGTGCAAAGCAGCACCTCCACGCTTCTGCCTTAAAATCTCCTTCCATTCAGATTGAGCAGAGGATCCCAATGGGTGCTGCTTTACAGAGACTGGGAAATTTATTATTTTTTCTATGGCTCCCAGGGTCATCGTTTGGTTGATACCAGGATTGCCATGTTACCTGGTGCTTCTGCCACGTGCCAAGAAATGGATCAAGGCAGTAGTTTTCCAATCTCTGGTTAGCAGAGGAGGAGAAAGACACTGGATTATCATCTCCTGCATTTAGTTGCAGGCTAATTCCACCTCTACCCAAAAAACTATACACATTTTCCACCTATATAGGATAGCTCACGTTCCCAATGGCTGAGACAAGGGGATGATTCTTCAAGCTACCCCTGGACCATCGTTACTGTGACTGTCCCGTTAGAAGGGGACCCACACCGTCCTTTGCTGTCCGAAATATGCAATAAGAAGAGAATGATTCCTCCCCCCAAAAAATGGCTATCGAAATTTTCAACCTTCTTGCATACTTCAGGACTAAAATTGCTCTTGAGCAGCATTTGTAAAAATGGTGTTTCGGATGTGGCAAACGTCTGTTTTAACGTATTTTTAAAACGTGACATGGTGTATGGCCAATGGGCTACGAAACCAAAATAAATTTGAACTTTCTGCCTGTGGACTTGGAGTGGCCATGTTACACTCTGTGCATGTGAGAAAATGGATCATAATCCACAAAATAAGAGGCTGAAATAAGGTAGCTGTAAAAGGTGACACAAAACTCTTTGCTTTCCCCCACCCAAGTAATGCAGTGGAATAGATTTCCTATGGCATTCTAGTTTCCTGGTCTTCAGACCCCAGAGGCACTTTTCATCTCAAACAGGAAATACAGCTTTCTCAACATTCTGGAAATGAGACCAGATTCTCTATTCAGCAGATAATTACAGCCTGGCTGGCTGAAGAGATGCTGATAACTCTTTCTCAGAGTTTTGTAGGTGGAACATGGGGCTCGTTGTGTATTTGTTGGTTGTGATCATTCCCTCTTCTTCCTTGCCACATCCACTCTCTGCCAGCTGATTAATGATTAAAAAAAAATAAGAATGGCTTGCTTTGCTGTCTCCCACTTTTTCTTCTTGTTGTTAGCAAGGTTTTTAGTTGTCCTGTTAGAATTCTCTCTCTTTTTTAAAAGCTCCAACCCTTCTTGGGTGCCTCTTCTTGTTAGGATCTCCTGCTATGGAACCTTATTCATCATCATTCTGAGAGTGTTAATTTTTTTTTATCCAGTGTATGTGAGTGGCTACACTCTACAGAAGTGCCTCGCTTAACGAGCGCACCGTTTAACGACAAATCCGCATAGCGACATCGCAATTGCGATCACAAAAGTGATCACATTGCGATGTTTAGATAGGGAAAAAATCACTTTGCGACGATCGGTAAGCGTTTTGCTTACCGATTTTCGCATATCAATTTTTAAAAAACAGCTGATCGGCGGTTCCAAAATGGCCGCCAGATGCCCAAAATGGCCGCCTGCACCATTTTCACGCCCTGCCCTCGCTTACCGAGGGCGCGAAAATGGAGGCACTATGGGGAAATTTCGCACAACGGTGAGTTTAGGAGCCATAGGAATGCATTAAACTAAGTTTAATGTGTTTCTATGGCGTTTTCGGTTCCGTATAGCGATGTTTCCCCATAGCGACCGTTAGTCCAGAACGGATTAACCTCGCTATGCAGGGCACCACTCTACTTCGGTTTCCTTTGAAATCAAGAATTCTAGTAGAATATGGTTACTCTTGGCCAGAACCCCTCTTACTGTCACTTCCTCCACCGGGCCATTTCAGCTGGTTAGAATCAAGTCAAGGATAGCTAGTGCTCTACTTTCTCTCTCCACTTTTTGTAGGAGAAAATCATCAGCCACACGCTGATATACATATTTGGAAGGGCCATACTTGACAGAATTTGCCTCCCAATAGATATCAGGATAATTGAAATCTCCCATCACTACTACATCCTCTTTGAAATCCTTGTAATTTGGGTTTCAAAACTTTCATCCTCACCCTCTGCTTGATTGGGCGGTTGGTAATAGACTCCGACGACCATGTTCCTCTTCTTTTTTGCCCCAAGTACTCTCTCCAGATGCTCTCAATGAGACAGCCAATATCCTCCACCTGTATTTCTCTGCAAGAATGTGTATTTTTGACATATATTGCAACTTCACCTCCCTTTCATTCTTTCTGGGGTTTTCTTGAACAATTTATATTCTTGGGTCCATTGTTGAACTGCTGTTTTTTTCCTGATAAAGACCCTAAATCTAGCTTCTTGTAACTTGAGCCCATTAGTATGTGTCCTGCACTCTGGGATGATCGAGAACGGATCCTGTCCCTTCTCGGTATGACTGCCTTTCATGTACAGTATTTGAAGAGGGCTATTCTATCTCCCCTCAGTCTTCTTTTCTCAGGGCTAAACATGCCTAGTTCTTTCAGTCTTTCCTCATAGGGATTGGTTTCCAGGCCCCTGATCATCCTTGTTGCCCTCCTCTGAAATTGCTTCAGTTGGTTGGCACCCTTCTTGAAGTGTGGTGTCCAGAACGGGAAACAGTACTCTATATGAGGCCTAACCAGTGCCGAATAGAGGGGAACTAGTACCTCACGGGATTTGCAGACTATACTTGTGTTAATGCACCCTAAAATAGCATTGGCCTTTTTTGCAGTCCCGTCCCCTTGCTGGCTCACACTCAGCAACAATTCTAAGATCCTTCCCACTTGTAGGATTACTGAGCCAGGTATCCCCCATCTAGTAACTGAGCATTAGGTTTATTTCCCCCAGGTTTAGAACGTTACACTTGTCCCTCTCAAATTGCATTCTGTTGATTTCAGTGCTATCAAGATCCTTTTAAACATTTTGTTCCTGTCTTCCAAGATATTAGTTGTTCTATCCATTTTTGGATCAGCTGCCCTTGATGAAGTAATGCAGTGAAAACATTTTAAGTCTATTTTTTTTTAAAAGTTGAAAGCAATAAACAGTGGTGGCCCAGCCACCCAAAATCTACATACAGTATTAAAAACATCAGCAGTGTTCACACCCATAAAACCACATTGAATTGAGTTGATTTTAGGAGTGTTTTAAAAAGCCCCTACCAGCCAGGTGAAAAAAACACACACACCTTGCTTTGTAGCCCATATACGTTGGTTTTACCCTAGTGTCATGTGAATGACAAAATCTAAATCGATTTAAATGTAGTTCTTACTGCCAGCGTGACCACAGCCTCAGTTTCCAAAGATAGGAAGTGAAACATACAGTCACTACTTTGATCAACAGTATGTGAGAAACAAGTGCTCCTTTTTATGGAGCCACTAGTGAAGCCACTCACAATTTTACAGGCTTTCGTTGTGAAATGAATCCGATAAATGGGTCAATGTTGCAATTATAATTGCAATTCTAATTGCAAGGTTGCAATTACAGCTGAATCTGTTTACAGATCTGCTTTCGAGTTCCCTGCACTAGTTCTATGCAAACGGTACACCATTAATCCATAGCTAGAAATGCTCCCTGAGGGATTATGGGAGCTGTCACCCAAAAATGTCACTTTCACAGTGGTGATGATATGGAGCTTACTGCATTATCTGCTTTGGCAGAAGGTTGCTCTCCATGACCATCGGGGTGTCTTTAACTGTACAGCAATCTTTTTTAAAATTTTATTTTATTTTAACTACAACATAAACATAAAATACATAAACCAAAATACAAATTGACTGTGTTCCCCAGCACCCTAGTTGGGACTTCTTGCAGTAACCCTCCTCTTCCTCTATCTATATTTTTCTTCTTCCTTTATTGTCCTCTTCTCCAGAACTGCATTGATTCTTGATTTAGAGGTTTCCCTTTTCCTCTTGTTAGCACATATTCCAAAAATCTGCCTCATATATCATAGAAATTATTCTTTTTCATCTCTCCTTTCTTAACCTTTAGGTTACAAGTTAACTTATCATTTATAGCAGGGTTCCATATATCATTATACCATTCTTCCATTCGAAATTCAGACTTTGATTTCTAATTTCTAGCTATTATTACTCTCGTTTTCGTTCGTTTAGTCGTTTAGTCGTGTCCGACTCTTCGTGACCTCATGGACCAGAGCACGCCAGGCCCTCCTATCTTCCACTGCCTCCCGGAGCTGTGTCAGATTCATGTTGGTTGCTTCAGTGACACTGTCCAACCATCTCATCCTCTGTCGTCCCCTTCTCCTCTTGCCTCCACACTTTCCCAACATTAATGTCTTTTCCAGGGAGTCCTCTCTTCTCATGAGATGGCCAAAGTATTGGAGCCTCAGCTTCAGGATCTGTCCTTCCAGTGAGCACTCAGGGTTGATTTCCTTTAGAATTGATAGGTTTGTTCTCCTTGCAGTCCAGGGGACTCTCAAGAGTCTCCTCCAGCACCACAATTCAAAGGCATCAATTCTTCGGCGGTCAGCTTTCTTTATGGTCCAGCTCTCACTTCCATACATCACGACAGGAAAAACCATAGCTTTGATTATTCGGACTTTTGTTGGCAAGGTGATATTTCTGCTTTTTAAGATGCTGTCAAGGTTTGTCATCGCTTTCCTCCCAAGAAGCAGGCGTCTTTTAATTTCGTGGCTGCTGTCTCCATCTGCAGTGATTATGGAGCCCAAGAAGGTAAAATCTGTCACTGCCTCCATATCTTCCCCTTCTATTTGCCAGGATGAGATGGGACCAGTGGCCATGATCTTAGTTTTTTTGATGTTGAGTTTAAGACCGTTTTTTGCACTCTCCTCTTTCACCCTCATTACAAGGTTCTTTAGTTCCTCCTCGCTTTCTGCCATCAGAGTGGTATCATCTGCATATCGGAGGTTGTTGATATTTCGTCCGGCAATCTTAATTCCAGCTTGGGATTCCTCCAGTCCAGCCTTCCGCATGATGTACTCTGCATATAAGTTAAATAAGCAGGGAGACAATATACAGCCTTGTCGTACTCCTTTCCCAATTTTGAACCAATCAGTTGTTCCATATCCAGTTCTAACTGTTGCTTCCTGTCCCACATATAGGTTTCTCAGGAGATAGATAAGGTGGTCAGGCACTCCCATTTCTTTAAGGACTTGCCATAGTTTGCTGTGGTCCACACAGTCAAAGGCTTTTGCATAATCAATGAAGCAGAAGTAGATGTTTTTCTGGAACTCTCTGGCTTTCTCCATAATCCAGCGCATGTTAGCAATTTGGTCCCGAGTTCCTCTGCCCCTTCAGAATCCAGCTTGTACTTCTGGGAGTTCTCGGTCCACATACTGCTGAGGCCTACCTTGGAGGATTTTGAGCATGACCTTGCTAGCGTGTGAAATGAGTGCAATTGTGCGGTAGTTGGAGCACTTCCCTTTGGCACTTCCCTTCTTTGGTATTGGGATGTAGACTGATCTTTTCCAGTCCTCTGGCCACTGTTGCGTTTTCCAAACTTGCTGGCATATTGAATGTAGCACCTTAACAGCATCATCTTTTAAGATTTTAAATAGTTCAACTGGAATGCCATCACCTCCACTGGCCTTGTTGTTAGCCAGGCTTTCTAAGGCCCACTTGACTTCACTCTCCAGGATGTCTGGCTCTAGGTCAGCAACTACATTGCCTGGGTTGTCCGGGATATCCAAATCTTTCTGATATAATTCCTCTGTGTATTCTTGCCACCTCTTCTTGATGTCATCTGCTTCTGTTAGGTCCCTCCCATTTTTGTCCTTTTTCATGTCCATCCTTGCACCAAAGGGTCCTCTGATATCTCCAATTTTCCTGAACAGATCTCTGGTTTTTCCTTTTCTGTTATTTTCCTCTATTTCTTTGCATTGTTCATTTAAGAAGGCTCTCTTGTCTCTCCTTGCTATTCTTTGGAAGTCTGCATTCAATTTTCTGTAACTTTCCCTATCTCCCCTGCATTTTGTTTCCCTTCTCCTCTCTGCTATTTGTAAGGCCTTGTTGGACAGCCATTTTGCTTTCTTGCATTTCCTTTTCTTTGGGATGGTTTTTGTTGCTGCCTCCTGTACAATGTTACGAGCCTCTATCCAAAGTTCTTCAGGCACTCTGTCCACCAAATCGAGTTCCTTAAATCTGTTCTTCACTTCCACTGTGTATTCATGAGGGATTTGATTTAGATTATACCTGAGTAGCCCAGTGGTTTTTCCTACTCTCTTCAGTCTAAGCTTGAATTTTGCTGTAAGAAGCTGATGATCAGAGCCACAATCAGCTCCATGTCTTGTTTTTGCTGACTGTATAGAGCTTCTCCATCTTTGGCTGCAGAGAATATAATCAATCTGATTTCGGTATTGCCCATCTGGTGATTTCCATGTATAGAGTCGCCTCTTGTGTTGTTGGAAAAGAGTGTTTGTGATGACCAGCTTATTCTCTTGACAAAACTCTATTAGCCTTTGTCCTGCTTCGTTCTGAACTCCAAGGCCAAACTCCCCTGTTGTTCCTTTTATATCTTGGCTCCCTACTTTAGCATTCCAGTCCCCTAGAATGAGAAGAACATCTTTCTTTGGTGTCAGTTCTAGAAGGTGTTGTAAATCTTCATAGAATTGTTCAATTTCAGTCTCCTCAGCAATGCTGGTTGGTGCATAAACTTGGATTATTGTGATGTTGAATGGTCTGCCTTGGATTCGTATTGACATCATTCTATCATTGTTGAGATTGTATCCCATTACAGCTTTTCCCACTCTTTTGTTGACTATGAGGGCCACTTCATTCCTTCTGCGGGATTCTTGCCCACAATAGTAGATATGATAATCATCTGAGCTGAATTCGCCCATTCCTGTCCATTTTAGTTCACTGATGCCCAGGATGTCGATGTTTATTCTTGCCATCTCCTGTTTGACCACCTCCAGCTTCCCAAGGTTCATAGATCTTACATTCCAGGTTCCTATGCAATATTTTTCTTTACAGCATTGGACTTTCCTTTCACTTCCAGGCACATCCACAGCTGAGCGTCCTTTCGGCTTTGGCACAACCACTTCATTAGCTCTGGAGCTACTTGTACTTGTCCTCCACTCTTCCCCAGTAGCATGTTGGACGCCTTCCGACCTGAGGGGCCCATCTTCCAGCGTCATATCTTTTAGCCTTTTGTTTCTGATCATGGGGCATTCTTGGCAAAGATACTGGAGTGCCATTGCCATTTCCTACTCCAGGTGGATTGCGTTTAGTCGGAACTCTCCACTATGACCTGTCCGTCTTGGGTGTCCCTGCACGGCATAGCCCATAGCTTCTCTGAGTTGCTCAAGCCCCTTCGCCGCGACAAGGCAGCAATCCATGAAGGGGTTATTATTACTCTAGCTGCTGTTAATAAATTGGTAATCAATTCTTTAGTCATCTTATTTATTTATTTATTTATTTATTTATTTATTTATTTATTTATATTCCGCCTATCTGGTTGTTATGATCACTCTAGGCGGCTTACAAAGTTGTAATACTATAATAAAATAAAATACTGTATTGTCATTTAGTTCTTTAAAGATAAGTTTCCAGAATTTTTGTACTGTTTCGGATTCCCACCATGTATGAAAGTATGTACCAATTTCCTTCTCAAATTTCCAACAGACATTCAGGATTCCCACCATGTATGAAAGTATGTACCAATTTCCTTCTCAAATTTCCAACAGACATTCACCTAACTAGCATTAATTTTATTCAATTTTGTTGGTAGTTACATACCATCTTAAACCCAATTTGAATTTTTTTTCTCTTATTCTCACTGACATAAATCTTAAAACCCTCATTTTCCACATCTTCCTCCATTCTTCATCATTTATTCGTTTTCCTAAGTCTTGTTCCCACACGAACTTCAATCCTTCTTTCTCAGTCTCTTCTTCTTCTTCTAGATCAAGCAGGAATCTATAAATTTTACTCACTGCACCCTTTACTGAGTCACCTGAATAGCTTCATATGATAATAGAAATTGTTCATACTTTGCATATTCTCTACCTTTATTATACTTCTTTACCCATTCATTAGTCCATCTTTCTAATTGCATATAATTCAGCCGTGATATATTCTTATTTTGAAGGATTTGTTTCATTTGATCTTTCAATCTCATTTTATACAACCAGTCTTTTAATCTAATCACATTTTTTCTTTAAATAATTCTGCATAAACTTTCATATTGACAGGAAAATTCTCTATTTCACTCACCAATCTTAATGGAGAGTTAAACGGACATAAATTCTTTCTATACATATTCCAGTAAGTATCCCACCAACTTTCTCACCAACCACGATCTGTTTTTGATAATCTATACTTTGGCACCACATATAAATATTTCCCCTGTTCTATCTCCTTCTTGTATGTCTCATGAAATGGACTTTTCCATGAAAGCTCACATTTAAAAAAAAACATAAAAGTTAGTCTTTAAGGTGCCACCACGTTATTGTCTTTTTAATTTTTATTTTGTTCTCACCTGTTAATTAAATGGACCTTACAGCTTCATCAGTATACACAAGAAATTGATATATTTGTACTCCGAAGCTTTTGTGTGTGCTTATATGAAAACTAAAAAATGGCAAAGGAAGTTCAGCTAGAGTATTTTCTAGTTATAATATCCCCTGCAATTTCTTCAACTCATCCCTATTTTACATGGTTTCCCCTTCACGTCTGATTCTATATATGAGAAGTATGGAATCTCACCCAAGAATAACACACCAACATTGTAACAACAACAACAACAACAACAACAACAACAACAACAACAACAACAACAACAACAACAACAACAACAACAATAATAATAATAGTAATAATGGAGCTTAACAGGCTTAACTTGTATAATAGGAATGATTTCCATTAATTAACCATGTAAATTTGTAGGAAGTTTAAAACAGGCAGTCTGGATCTGGGTCTATGGCAACCTTAGCACAGAGAAAATTGTGAATTGGTTTCTTTGATTTTTTTTAGTGGTGGGTTGTCTTATTTGTTTATGGGGTACTGGTATTTCGTAGATCATTGAAGATTTATGTAATGTTATGTTTGTTTCCTTTTGGGTACAGCCTGTCCAGAGTAGCATTTACGGCTCACTGGTGTGGTATACAAGTCAAATGAATGAATGAATGAATGAATGAATGAATGAATGAATGAATGAATGAATGAATGAATGAATGAATGAATAGGTGCAGATGGGTGGAGACAGCATAAGATACCTTCTGTAGGTGGAGGAATCTCTAGGTCTGCTGATTCGAAACGCTGCTAGCCATGACCCTCTGGCACAAGATGAGATTATGCGTCTCATGATTATAGAATCAAGTGGGCAGCCATGAGTCACCAAGATATGATACAGAGATACTGCAACTTGAAATGCCAGTTGCTGGTGAACAACAGAATGGAGGAGACACCGATAAAAAAGAGCGAGGTGGTTGTCCCAGGCAGCAGAAATGAGGAGGTGGCAGCGAGGTGTGGAAGGAGAGGCCGGGAGAAGATCCTCTCCCACCGACCGCCAGTGCAGAAGACAAATCCAGCTGCTCATCTAGCCATCTCTTTCATACAAGGGCTTTGAAAGAGGCATGTCTTGTTCAAAACTTGTGAAATTGGGTTTTTGTTGCAGGGAGCCAGGCAGCAAAATGTTTTGGGCTGGCCCCTGAGAGGCGAATCACTTTCACGCCTTCCTTATGGACGTCTTGGAAGCCTCTATGAGAGACACAGGAAGAAGCTTGGATGGAACAACTGTCCGTTGGTTGCAGGACCCTACTCAGAGCGTGCTTATCAATGGCCCCTTCCCAAAAATAGGAGGAGAAACAAGGCCACCATCTTGGACCCGATGGGGTTCTCCAAGGCTCAGTCCTGGGCCCGGCGCTGTTGGATCAGGGAGTGCAGGGAATACAAAATTTGAGGACGGCACAGTATTTGGGTGGAATAGCTAATAACTGCCGGACATCTTAGTGGTTTAGGTCTCTGGCTGCAGTGCTAGAGGTTGGGAGTTCAATTCCTCCGCTGGGGTCTCCTTGGCAGGGGCTGGACTTGATCATCTTTAGAGGTCCTTTCCAGCTCTGCAGTTCTAAGACGATGATGTTGATGATATTTGTCCTTAATGAACTGCCAGCGGTTGAGGTCTCCAGCTGCAGAGCAGGAGGTTGGGAATTCGATTCCCCAGTCAAATCTTCTTGGCAGGGGCTGGACTTATAATAATAATAATAATAATAATAATAATAATAATAATAATAATAATAATAATAATAATAATAATAATAATAATAATAATAATAATAATAATTATTATTATTATTATTATTATTATTATTATTATTATTATTATTATTATTATTATTATTATTATTATTATTATTATTATTATTAGGCTGAAGGCCTGGCCTGATCTGCTTTGATTTGGATTTCTGCCTTGAGCAGGGGTTGGAGTCGATGGCCTTATAGGGCCCTTCCAACGCCACGATTCCTATGATTCTAGGGTTTTCAACCAGATACTGGCCTACCAGATGGACAATATATTGCAACAGCACTCTTCACCTGTTTACTGATGAAATGCTAAGAAATGCAACCTTCGTGTTCATTGCGACAGTACCTGTTTAGGGCAGAGGTCGATTGTGAAAGTCTTTGGTTTCAAAACGGGGAATATTTCTCTCTCTGCTATCCTTTTTAATTGCCAGTGCTCATGTTTCTCAGCCTGGGGAGACACCGAATCATCGTATCTTCCTCACGCTTGGAGGAAGAAGGAAAGTTATTTTGCTTGAAGTCCAGAGCTGTCGTGCTCTGCCTCGTTTTGAAAGCTTGCAGATTGTTTTCACTTTAAAAACTTTATTTTTTTTTACAAGAAAATAACAGAAAAAGAAATAAAACAAGTTATAAGGAAATATACCAAGATAATAAAGAATAAATTATACTGGCAAGAAATGAAAAAAATATGTTTGCTCTATTGATGTAAAATATGTTTGTTTTTTAAATTCTTTTAATTTTTAAGATAAATTCTGTAGCTTTGAGGTTTAGTAAATCTCAAGATGGGGCTGCTGATTATCTTGAAGCCATCTGGACATGAACTATATGTTCGGTGGGAACACTGGAAAGGGCCTTGAATATTGCTGCCCTCAGACTTTGGAACTCTCTCCCACTGGAGACCAGACTGGCCCCATCTTTGCTTTTCTTCTGCAAAAAGGCTAAGACCTTCCTCTTCAGACATACTTTCCCTGAGTGAATGGCTGCCAAGTGGAGTTTTTACATGTATTGTTGAACCTTAGTGCATTGAATGTGTTTTGATGTTGCTTATCTTTTTTGGTATTGTATTCATTGATCCTTTTACTATTATATACTAATTGTTACTAAGTTAAACACTGTCTTCTAATTTTTGTAAGCTGTCTTGGGTCTTTTTTAAAGGAGAAATTAAAAATAAAAGTTAAAAATAAAATAAAAAGCACACTGTAAATATACGAGTCTGGATCAAGTTTGTACCTCTTTGATATTCTGACCCATGTTTTAAATTATTGCTTCATCTATTTAATACAAATAACTGAGATGTACTTCACAAGATAGGAGTGTGAGCAAAAACTGTCACCGGACTTCGGAAATAAGAAGCACTAAACAGAAATGAATGCTGCTGAAATCAATGATACTTAAAAAAAAATCAGCTTTTTGTAAAAAAGCTGTACTTCCTTTGAGGTTACCTATTTACAGCCTCCTGATGCAACAATAGCAATAATGCACACAACAACAGCAATAACAGTACTAACAGGACTGAGGATGCCGTAATTCTAGAATTATGAATTAATACTAAGATTGCCTCTGATACAGATAGTGCTACGTCATGTACTGATGATGCTGTTCACGTATGTGCATTTTACCGGATTGCACTAGCACATTATGAATTGCACACTGACACTGCATGACGTAAAGCAATTTTTTTGCATGAACAGGAACCTCAGAAGACTCTCCCAGGGAAAAGACAGCCACGACTTTAAAAAGGGCGCGCGGCCCCTTTAAAAAATCCGGCGACTTCCAGACGATCTTTTTTTTTGCTCCCCCCCACCTTTTTTTAAACCCCGCCCTTGAGCGCGCGCCCTGGCCAATCGGAGCCTCCCGAGCGGCCGTCACACCAGCCCCGGCGCGTTCCGATTGGTGGCCTCCTTCCTGGTGCGAGCACCGCGCGGCTCCCGAGCCTCCCTATCAGCCCCGGCGGCCAGGTGCGCTGCCCTCTGATTGGCTGCTGCTAGGTGACGCGCCTCAGAGGGAGGAGATGAAAGACCAGGCGACGGAGAGGATGGCTTCAGGTGGTCCAGAGCATCCTTAAGGGAGGCGCCCGGGAAGGAAGGAAGGAAGGACCCATTGGGGACCCCAAAAAGGCCCGGGAAGGGGGGCCACCAAAGCAGGAGGGTGGAAGGGGAGGAGGTGGAAAGAGGACCCCGTTGGTTTTGGTGGGTGGTGGGGCAAAAAGAGGAAAAAAGGGAGGAGGAGGGTAGAGGAAAACGAAGCACCCCCCCTTCTTAGGGACCCTTTGCCTGCCTTCTGCCCCCCCCCCGGGGCCATCCCAGAGTGCCCAAGGATGGAGCTGCTAAAGAAGTGGTTGGGTCACCCGGAGGAGCTCTACAACCTGGTGAAATTCAAGATGGGGGGCTACAAGACCGTCATGCCCAAGATGGACCAGGTGAGTCAGCCGACACCCCCCCCCCAGGTCGCCTTTTGACTTCTGCAACCCTAAACCCTTTCCCTCTTCTTTAGGCTTGGTGGGAGCTACTGCTGATGTGTCGGTGGTGGAATCAAATGCGTTATTATTCTTATTTTTTCCCCCTCCCCATGCAAGCATTCCTTGCTTTATTTCACACTGCTGTCATCGTCGTCCAGGGTGCTCGATCCAGCTCAGTGGGTTGGCAAAATTACGGGTGGGAAGAAACGCAAGGGCAAAATATTTGGGCACCTTGAAGTTTCCAGTGTGAAGGCGTGGATGTCGATCCGGGAAACCTCACCATACTTTTCAAGGTGCCACAATATTTTTGTCCTGGCGTTTTCCTTTTTATTGTTCAGAAATTGTTCAGTCAATCAAAACTCTTTGATTGTTGTTGTTGTTAAAGTAAAAAAACAAACAAACACCAGGCACAGTATTATATAACACATACAAGTTTAATCCACCACCACCATAATAATAATAACAATAACAACAAAAGAACAACAACAATAAGAAGTATTTGTCTCTTTTTTTATTGCTGACTGGTGGGTGAATCCCTTGGAAAAATGCATATTGCATTAACTAGGGATTAAAATATGGAATAGATTTAAAACAAATTAAATCAACGCGGAAAAGAGGTGTTGGTAGAAGCCGGGCAGTTCTGTGTTCAGTATCCTCTGCCCCTTTCTTGTGTATGTTTTGCACATCAGTCAAAGGGTGGAGGAAATATAAGACATCTTGATTCCAAAGACTGTTGGCATAAGATGACTCTTGTGTTGACTCTCAAATGTTTTGTTGGGCTTATGTGCTAGGAACAATAATTCAACTTCCCTCGAAATATTTTTTAAATCACCAAATGAAAGCAAACAGGTGTACTCCAGGTGTATCAGGACAATAATTCTTGATGGGTGTCCTAACTGGGGGAACCTGCAGTGGGACAAACTGCTGTTTCCCTAAGTACGCAGATAGGGTATCAAGTTGCCCATTTAATTAACGGAGGCTGTAGAGCAGACTGTATGGATGGTCCCAAGGACACAGTGTATTGGTATCAAGCAATGAAGCTAATATGCAAGTGACATGGGGAGAAGTTTCAATCCAGCTCCACCCAGCATCTGAAGGAAGTTTTACTGTATGTTGAAAGTCCACCCACTGGAAAAGTACCCTGTAGACCACTCCTATTTGGTTGGTGTGTCTGTATCTGTGCCCCAAAATATAGAATATAAAAATATAGAAAAATTAAATTCTGTTCTAACTCCTGTTAGAAGATGCCGGTCATGGAGACTGGCAAAACGTTAGGAAGAAAGACCTCAGAACACGGCCAAACAACCCGAAAAACCTACAACATCCATAAATCTGTTTGATTTATCTCACAAGATGAAACTACTTCCCATGATTTACATCTTGGATTTGAATCTTATATGACTAAGACAGTGTCACATTACATTAGTATTCACCTAAGGAGAATCTGTAATCAAGGTAGTGATTACAGTCTACATTACATGCCTCCCCATGTTTATACCCATGTCTTAGCACTGACTGAGAACGTAGCAGAATTTGGAAGTGCAATGAATAAACACAGAGGTGTTTCAAAGCTGTTTTTAAGGCATAGCTGCCATGAAGTTGTGCACATAACACAAGATGCTTGAAAATAATCTGAGAAGACCAGGTTCTGGAATGACATCATTGAGTGAATGGTATAGACAAAATTAGAAGTGATGACATAGCTTAATATCATAAATGTAGCATTTTGATTTATATTCTACCCTGTGGAACTTTTGGGCCAGACAGGTCTGTGATAATTTCTTGTTTTTGCCTCTGGTGAACAGTCTGTGGGAATCCCCCTGCTGAATTACCTGGATCTGCTTCTCCAAATACCTGGCCAGTAAGGGTCATCTGAACATCTGCAAAAGGATCTTTTATGGAATTCTAGATTAGAGTAAGGTGTCCAGGCGGACAAGCCAAAGAAATCAAACAGTGCCCGGCAGCAAACATCTATATCCCTAAGAATGGATCAAGTCCCTTCTGTCAGGAACACAGTAGTAGTCTAGGTGAGATATAGAGTTACTGCAACAAGAATAAACAATTCTCTCTTTCCCAATGATGTTGTTACATTCCCTCAGGTTACCTCTGATTTATGGCAGCCCTATGAATGAGTGACCTCCAGAATGTGCTCTCATTAACAGCCCTGGTCAGGTCTTGCATTTTTGGCTTCCTTTATGGAGTCCATGTTCCCCTTTTCCTGCTGCCTTCAACTTTTCCTAGCATTATTGTCTTTTCCAGTGAGTCTTCTCTTGAAAGTACAACAGGCTCAAGTTCATCATTTTTTCCTCCAAGAGAGAGAGAGAGAGTTCAGGCTCAATCTGATCTAGGATTTATCTTTCTGGTAGCCCACAGTCCCCGTAAAGCTCTCCCCCAGCACCATAGAGTGAATGAATCATTTTTTTAAAATCCTGTCAGCTTTCTTCGCTGCTCAGCTTTCACATCAGTTTGGAGTGTTTAGGAGTGCAATAGTGTGGGTAATCCTGGCTTCATCTCGAGTGAAACATCCTTACCTCATTCCTCATGCTCCCTGCAGTTGTGACACACCAGCTCCTACAGATTTTGTCTGCCACCAGTTATTCCCTAGGATATGCCGGTACTAACTTTGAACACTGTAGAATTGGGTTGCTCTTTAAGCTTTCATTAAGGAAAGCTTTCAATATGACAGTCTGTTGTCATTCAGGTGGTGGTTTTGTCCCCGTCACATCACCAGCGATATAACACCTCGTTAATGGGCAGCAATTTGCTGCCAAAACCTGTGTTTATCTTAAACAAAAGTAAAATGAACATGAGGATTTTGGCTAGAAGCAGTTTTATTAATCTGGGTTAAAATAAACATGTGAAGATACTTAGACACACCTAGTGAAGGAAGGTGGATTCTCATCTGCATCTTTCACTGCTTTGTTGTTATGTGTTGGCAAGTCACTTCCGACTTATGGCAACCCTATGAATGAGCAATCTGCAAAATATCCTGTCGTCAACAGCCCTGCTAGGCGCCTGCAGACTCCTTTAGGGACTCAGCCCCTCTCATATGTGGTCTACTTCTTTCCTGCTGCCTTCAGCCTTTCCCAGCATGATCGTCTTTTCCAGGGAATCCTGCCTTCTCATGATGTACTCATAGTAGGACAGCCTCAGTTTCTGCCTCTAGTTTTTGCCTCTAGAAATATTTCAGGCTTGATTTGACCTAGGCCCCACTTGTTTGTCTTTCTGACAGTCCAGGGTATCCAGAAAGCTCTCTACCCACACCACATTCCAAATTAATCAGTTCTTTTTCTGTCAGCTTTCTCTACTGTCCGTTTTTCACGCCTGTGCATGAGGATTGTAAATACAAGAGTGTGGATGATTTTGGCCTTAGTCTCCAGTGACACATCCTGACACTTGACCATCTTTTCCATTTCCTTCATTGCTGCCCTTCCTAGCCTCAGGCATCTTCTGATTTCTTGGCTGCAGTCTCAAACAGATTTCGTCTGTTTGCTGTTCTTGGACACATAGGATAAATGATGGAGCGTTAGAAGTATTTCCCCCTGTCTCCCCTCTTGACACAAAAGGGGTCATGCACGTACATGACCAATGGGACAGATCAGTGCATTGCAGCAACTGGACAAGGAGCCAGAGCTGGGAGAGTGAATCCCTGCTATGCATCCTGGGAGAGGTGCCAGCCAAGATTGTCCAGAGCGTGTGGCTGAAGGGGTTCTGCGCTGTGCCCCCCCTGGGCAGCCTTGGGAAAGCTGTATGGCAGTTTCAAAGCACCACCAGAAGGAAGTAAACCACTTCTGAGTACGGTACTTGTCCACCATGAAACCCTAGAGGGGTTGCCGTACACTGAAAGTGACTTGCTGGAACACAATTTGTTATATACACACCTAGGCTGTTTTTTTCCCTGTCTTGAAGCGTAGGTTTTAAATAGAAATCGGTTCCCCTCTGGTTTTTCTAGAGTGCACAAGATTAAGTAGCAGAGGGGCAAGATGGCCATGTGATTCACCAGCATGTTCTTTAAAAAAAATCTTTAGAAAAAATATTGGTTCAAAGTCCCCTTATGCTCTGTGGAGGAATGGAAGTCAGTTTTCCCATGTTTTACAGTAGGTCTTCCCTGCAGCTACCATATTTAATTTTTTTAAAAATAATTTGTTTGGCCCCTAGAGAAGGCTTTTTCAAGGGAAAAATATGTTTTGTGAGATAAAGGAATCCTGAAGAATAGCAGGTGATTTCCCCACACCTTGCTGCCTGAACCAGGTTGAACTGCATACCTCTGTTGCACATGAGCCCTGAGGATTATAGTCTATCATAGTCTATCTCCTTTCCCAACCTTGCAAGCTGAAATATGCAACAACATAATTATTACATTTGGTAATGACTTAAGAAGCTTTCACTATTTAATCTGTTGAGATGGGTATTACATCTATGTACCATATATTTTATCTCAGCTGTTTCCCTTTGGACTTGTTTTGTAGTTTTCCTTGTTAAGAATAACAACGTTCACATCTTGAGGTAGACTGAAGTGACTTGAGATAGGTTTCTGTGCATTGAAATTTCTGATGTCTGATTTATGTCCATTAATTCTTCTGCACCGAAAACAGTTCACACCTCACTCTCCCAAGCACTTGGTGGCGGGCCTATACTCACTTAAAGACAGTCACAATCTCACGCAACTATTCATACACAAGTTACACAACACTAATACAGTGATGGAGATTATACTTTGTCACAAAACCAGATTGCCAGCTCTGCCCCTACTCTGGCAGCACAATCACCAAACACGGTCTCACACACACAACATCAAGGGTACTTTAACTTGTTCCTCTGCTAATATGGCCTATGCCACCTTTTACCAACAACGCCCCTCTGCACTCTACATGGTACAAATAGGACAATCTGCACCAAAAAAAATATTAATGGGTATAAATCAGACATCGGAAAATGCAATACACAAAAACTTATCTGCACTTCAGTGTAACAGGACTCTCTTCAAAAGATGCTGTTTTGGAGAAGAAAAATTTCAGAACAAAAATCCAGAGGGATATGACTGAGATTGAGTGATTGTCTGTAAGCAACTACAGTCCTGCCAACAGGTGCTTGGGAAAGTGAAATGTGATCTATTCCATCTTCTGCCAACAATGCCCACATACACAGGCTAGACACCCAGCTCAATGGATTAAATATTAGCCAAGGTTTCTTAGCCAAATGTAATAATTATGTGGTTATCTGTTATTCTAACATACTGTAATCTGTACATTGTAACATGTATGTTATCAGTTTCCTTCCCAACTAACCAGACCCACCTTTTCAGAAAGAGGTTCAAACACACAGGTTGATTTTCTCTACCTGACCCCATGTTCTGTTGTTTCCTTTAATGACTGTTAATGTTAAAGAAATCAGCTTCAAAAGAAGGGAATACTGAACACATCATTACTAGCGGTGAACTGCGGCCAAACGCCCCTGTCCCTTTATCTTAGACTTAGAGCCTTGCATGCATAGAGTTTTGGCATGGAGTCTCTGCATTCTAGCTCATACTTCCGAAGAATCGGATCCTGTTCCATGAAAGCTTACATTAAAACTTAGCAGTCGGTCTTTAAGGTGCCACTTGGTTTCGTTGGCGTGTGGTCTTGTTCAGTGTTTCTTGTGGCAACCCACCTGCTCTGGCTAACAGGGCTGCAACTTCGGAAACTATGTTTATTATGTGCATTTCCCCACCAGCCTTGGGAGGAACACAGGATCGGTACCAGGGTGCCCAGGAGAGTCTAGAAAACAGAAGGTTTTTTCCATTTGATAAAAGCCAGGGTTAAATTCGGCTGATACACCAGGGTGAAAGCAAGCTCCCAAATTTCGTGGCATTACCTGGCTCATTCAAGGGAGAGGAGCGACAACGAGTGCCCTCCTTTTTCCATCTGACAGGCCGCCCATAAGACGGCGCAGCGCAATCCTAAACGCGTTTACTCGGGAGCGAATCCTTGTCCTCCGCGGCCCTAGCAACCAATTTAGGAATTTAAATACCCCGTTGGATCATCCAGACTCCTAAAAATTGCGCAGCCTGACTTTTAAGAGCAGACGCGGGAGGGATCCGGCCCTTAAGCTGTGCGCGCGGAGGTGTGTGTGTGTGTTCCTTGCGCGATCGCCAGCCCCGATCCTGTGCAGGGGAGGAGGCTCCTCGGGAGGAAGACCCGCGGGAGGGGGGCGCCTGCTTCGAAGTCCCCGGAGCGCCAGGGCGAGATTCTCTCTCTGCTCCCTGGGAGTCAAGCCGCCTTAAAGCCCCCCCCGGGGGGGGGAGCTTCGCTGTAGACACGCTTAGGATTGCACTCCGCTTCCCCCCCCCCTCCCGTCTTTCCTCCCTCCTTGGAAGGCTTGCATCGCAGCCTCCTGTTTTGGAGGAAGGAGGCTGGCGATCGCGGGGTTAAACGCCAGCTGGCTTGCCCGGATCCCCGCCCCGGGTTGCTGGGAGGCGGGGATCGGATCGGCCCCGGGAAGGGGGGCGAGGGGTGTGCCTGCCTCGGGGAGGGGGGTTGTGTGCTCGGCCAAGGGCCTCTGCCGGGCGCGCCCCGGGTCCTCCCCCCTTCTCCAGGGGAAGCCCCCCCCATCCTTTAGGGGCGCCGCGCCCCGGGGTCCTGCCATGCCCTGCAGCTGCAAAGCGGCCACCTCCTTCTTCAAGCGCACGCTGGCCCTCGGCCCGGGCCGGCCCTCCGCCGGGGGATCGGGCCCTGGCTTGGACGCGGGGGCCCGGCTGCGCTCCTCCTGCGCCGCCCCGCGGGCCCCGGTGCAGCTGGCCCGGCGGCTGCGCTTCCTGGGCGCGCACCCGGCCGCCGCCGCATCCTCCGCCTGCGCCCCCTTGACGCCCGCGCTCTCCCCGCAGGACGCGCTCAGCGCCAGCCTCCGCCGCTGCTACCTCTACCTGAACCAGACCAGCCGGAGCTTCGCCGCCGTCATCCAGGCCCTGGACGGGGAGTTGCGGTGAGTGGGGCTTTTTTTTGGGGGGGGGGGGTGAAAAGGGAAGGGCAGATCCCTTGGAGGACGGAGATTTTTTTGGGGGGGGGGGGTTCCAGGCGCAGTTTGCAAAAAGCCCCTCCAAATGCAAGCGCAGGGCGATCCCTTTATTACGCACCCCCTAAAAAAAAAGAGGATCGCCCCGCGCTTGGGCAGGCTTGCCATTCTTGCAACGCTGCACGTGCGTTGCGCAGGGGGGGGAAAAGCTGGCGCACGTAGGCCTCTTAAAATGTTTTGGACTTCAACTCCCAGAAGCCCTGGCAGGCGGAGGCAGGCAGAAGGCATTGTGGGAGGAGTAGTTTCCAGGAGTGGCCAGCAGTGTCTACGCAGTGGGGTTAACAGGGTGGAGAGAGGGGGGAAGAATGAGCAGGTTGCAGCAGCGGTGAGAGTTTGGGGAGGGTTACTTTCTTGCATCCTTTTCTTTATTTGGATCCGAGCATTGCACAGTGTAAATACAATATATGGACATATATGGGCCAAAATAAAACGTTAAATAAATTGGATTATTTTTGACCCAAAGTGGGCTACTCCCCTACCGTTATTTCATCTTTTTGCTGTAGATCTTTTGTACACGTGGTGGGATATCAATTGCACACACAATTTTTAATTTATTTATTTATTTATTTCATTTCATTCATACCCCACCTATCTGGTCATTGCAACCACTCTAGGCGGCGCACAACAATATAAGGAAGGAATTTTTACACAATTAGAGAATTCTGCAACATGGAGAGCAAACAAAATGAATCATAATAGAGAAAGAAGGGAAGGAAATCAGGAATTAATTGGGAGGGGTGGGGAAGGCCTGCCTAAACATCCACGTTTTTAGTTGGTTTTTAAAATGCTGCATGGGTTGAGTTTCTCCACAGTCACAGAAGATTTGTCCTGTATCCAAGTATCCCCATTTTACTGGATTAGTCTTTGATCTTCCTATTTTGTTTGGAAGTCTGTTAAGTGACTTTTGGATGGTCCAGCTAGACTACTGTCTTGCCCTGCTGAGAGGCACTCCCTTGAATTACAGGCATTTTGAGCCATTCTTCAACAAATAACTGTCACAACCTCTGGAAATGCCTACCACCCCCTCCAAAACAAGGTCCGCTCTTGACACCATATTAAATTGCCTTATTTTTAAATTTGTAGTCTCTTGCTGATTCCCCTGTACACATTCCTGCATTTGGTGCAGTTACTTTACCATGCAGTGACCTGGGTGCAAGCTGTTTAGAAAAGTATTTTATAATTAATTGCTGAACCTGAAATAGCAATTATGGAATTGGAAGTCCAAACCACAAGGCATCAGGGAGGGTTCCTGGATCTTGGGATGTTAGATGGGATGATTCACCTGTTTTAATGCTGCCCAGTTAACCTTCATTAAATCGAGAGGCATTGTGGTCCTTTCCAGAGATTCCTGCCTTCTTACAGTGTGCCGGAAATAAGATCGCTTCAGTTTCAACATTTTTTGCCTCCAGAAGACAGCTCAGGCTTGATTTGTTCTAGGACCCACGTCTTTGTCTTTCTGGCAGTCCAGAGTTATCCGCAAAGCTCTCCTCTAGAATTGTATTTCAAACAAATCAATCCCCCCTCCCTGGTCAGCTTTCATTACTGTCCAGCTTTCATGCCCCATCCACAGTGATTGGAAACACAACAGTCTGGATGATCTCGGTCTTGGTCTCTGTTGACACATCCTTACACTTGATGACCTTTTCTAATTCCTTCTTGACTGTCCTTCCAAATCTCAGTCTTCTTCTGATTTCTTGGCTACAGTCTCCATGTTGCCATGTGTGATTGAACCAAGGCATACAAAACCTTTCACCATTTCAGTTGCTTCATGGACAACATTAAAGCTGTGTAGTTCTTTCGTAATCATGATTTTTGTTTTCTTCACGCTCAACTACATCCTGTTTCGGCACTTCCTTCTTTCACATTCATCAGAAGTTGTTTCCAAGTCATTGCTGCTTTCTGCTAAGCAAGATGCATCAGTACGTTTATTTTACCAGTCTTCACTCCTTCATCTGAATCTAGTCTGCCTTTCCATATATGTTCTGCATACAGATCGAACAGGTAAGGGGATAAAATGCACCTTTGTCTGACATCTTTGCCTATAGGAAACTCTCTATTCTGTCCACAATACAAAGTTACTAATTAGGACCGTCAGCACACCCATATCTTCCAGAACAACCCATAACTTCTCATGATCAACGCAGTCAAACCTGTTGCTGTAGTGTATAAATCATTTTCTATTTGGTGTGCTCCAGTAGCCAGCAGATATTTGCAATATGATCTTGAGTGCTTCTTCCTTTTTTTTTTGGACTCCAGCTTGAACATCAGGCATTTCTTGCTCCATATAAGGAAAGAGGCTTACTTGCAACACCTTGAGCGTCACTTTTTTGCATGGTAAATCTCTTTGGAATCTTCTTTCTTAGGAATGTATATTAAAAGTTTCCAGTCAGTGTTTTGTTTTCCACATTTGTTGGCATCTTCTTGTTAGGATTTTGACAGATTCCCATCTCTGTGGCAATGAAATAATTCCATTGGTATTCCATCTGCTTCAGGTGATTTATTTCTTCCTTGTGCTTTCAAAGCAGCTTTCACTTCACTTTCTAGAACTGCAGGTTCATCAACATCGTAGGATTTCTCTTCAAAGGACTCTCTATCATGCTTTAATCTCTTCGGAATGCTGTTTCTATCTTCATCTTTGATAGATGGAAGGTATAAAAGAGAGCTATTGCTATATTATATTTATTTGTATTTATTTATTATATTTAATAATATTTCTGCTGTGTGGCTTAGAAAATGCTAGGGCAAGCAAATAAGCTAGTATTGGTATTCTGTCTGATCTCGGTTAGAAAATCTTGCCAATTGATGGGAGACTTTACTAGGCTGCAGTTGTACAGGTAGGACTACACTTGAAGTGGGTCCAGAAAGTGAGTCCAGTTTGCAGGTGCAAGACTGCAGACTGGTGTGTGGTGTTGGGAATATGTGGGTCTGATTTTGAAAAGACATGCACCGGTTGCAGATTGCTTCCTGGGTCTGATTCAGGGCATTGGCTTTAGCCTTTATCGCCCCAAACATCTTGGATCTTGTCTGTCTGTTGAAAAGGACTGTGTGACTTCTCATGAACTTGGCTGGATGTTAAAAGATACTCCAGGCAGGATGTCAGTTCTCTTGAAAATGGCAACAGCTGTTGGGGCCTCCTTGACAGGTACAGGGGAAAAGGGTTTCTCCTGCGTCGCCCAGATCAAGGAATAGGGTTGCTTCAAAGGTGTCCTCCTGCTAGGCTCTTTAGGAAAGGCGTGAAAACATAATTGCTTGAAATTAGCTTGTGAAATTGTCTTATTTGTTGCCATGTCACTGACTTTACAAATGTAACTTAAATGGCTTTTGTGGTTGCGTTTGGTTTAATTTACCTTTAACGGTTCTGTGGTTGAGTTTACTTCTGTTTGTTCTTGTTATGAAAGGCAGATACGTATAACGGCAACCGATAAGTTCTTCCCTTACGGAGTGTAGAGACTTAATTCTTCCGCTGTCTTCCACTGAGAAGTTGGGACACTTCAGTTTTGAACCAGTTGGAGTTGAGTTGTTGGAATGCTCTACAAGCTTGGTTCCCAACTTTGGGTCCCCAGAGGTTCTTGAACTACAACTCCCAGAAATCCTAGTGAGTACAGGTAGCCGTGAAGGCTTCTGGGAGTTTTAGTCCAAGACCATCCAGGGACCCAAGATTGGGAACCACTGCTTTTATGTTGGTTCTCTTTTTCCCATCTGAGTCACAAATGACCCTCTTCCGTCACCTCCTTCCACAGTCATGCCGTCTGCATCTTCTACCTGGTTCTCCGAGCCTTGGACACGGTCGAGGATGACATGACCATCAACCTGGAAACCAAGGTTCCCATCCTGCACAACTTCCACTCGTACCTGTATCAGCCGGACTGGCGGTTCATGGAGAGCAACGAGAAGGACAAGCAGGTGCTGGAGGATTTCCCAACGGTGAGCGCTTGCGTCCCTTCTTGGATGTCTCAGCTTTGTATCTCAGAGTTGGGAGGAAGGAATGCTTACTCTCCCTCTGGCAACTTAGAAGCAAAATCATCCATCTCGGGTGCCCCACCCCACCCCCAGTTTCCATTTAAAAGTCTCTCGTGAAGTCTCTCCCACCGTTTCCCCAGGTAATCCAGGGCAATAGTAAATTGAAAGGATAAGAAAGGAGATTTCTCTGAATGTTAGGAAAACAACCTGCTGGTGGTTTAGTTAGAATCTCCTTTGTTATCACATGAATCTCCTTATTCAAGTCATAAACAGCAGAAAACTAGAATCGCAGAATAACTGAGTTGGAAGGAGGCTATGAAGCCATCAAGTTGAACCCCCTGCTTAAAGCAGGAATCCCAATCAAAGGATATCTGCCAGGTGGTTCTCATAAGTTTCTCTTGAAGGCCTCCAGTGCTGGAGCACTCATCATGGATTCCATTTTTGTACTGCTCTAACAATGAAAAAGTTTTTCCTGATATTTAACTGAAATCTGGTTTCCTGTAGCTTGAGCCCATTGTGACCTATCATGCACTCTGGGATGATCGAGAATAGATCCTGCCCCTCCTCTGGATGACGATCTTTCGAGTACAGTGGTGCCCCGCATAGCGACAATAATCCGTGCAGCAAAAATCGCTACAAAGCGATTTTGTTGCTATGCGGTTTTAAAAAGCCCATAGGAATGCATTGAAACCCCTTCAATGCGTTCCTATGGGCTTAAAACTCACCTTTAAGCGAAAATCCTACATACGGCCACCATTTCGCTGCCCGGTAAGCGAGGAATCCGGGCGAAAACACAGCAGGTGGCCATTTTATTTACCCGGCGGCCATTTTGGAACTGCCAATCAGCTGTTGAAAAATTATCGCTATGCGATGATCGGTAAGCGAAACAGGGTACCGATCATCGCAAAGCGATTTTTTCCTATCTAAAACATCGCAATGCGATCGCTTTTGCGATCGCAAAATCTTCATCACTATGCGGATCCATCGTTAAACGGGGCACCCGTTAAGTGAGGCACCACTGTATTTGAAGAGTGCTATCCTCTCTCCTCTCAGTCTTCTTTTCTCAAGGCTAAACTTGGCCAGTTCTTTCTGCCTTTTCTCCTAGGGCTGGGCTTCCAGTCTCCTGATCATCCTTTTTGCCCCCTCGGAACCTGCTCCAGTTTGTTGGCATCCTTCTTAAAGTGTCCTTGAAATAAAAGGGGTTAGCCGTGTGGCCACTTACAAAATGCAAATGCAAGAATAGGTGGTACCTTTAAAGGCCACTAATAAAATAAAAAATAAAAAAATGCATACACTGTGTGAGCTAACCTTTTGTGGGTAAATCCCACTTCCTCAAAGCAAATACTGAAAGTTCAAATATTCGTGGGATTTGCCCAGGAGGTTATTTCAAGTTCTTGTTAAGATGAATTTTCACCAGGCACCTCTGTCTTAAATGAAGGAGGAAGTTGTTCTAAGGTTACCCCTGGACATTTGTGGTTTGGATTTCACACTCTAGCTCTCACAACAGAGGGGCACAGGCTATGCGTGCACACAAACACATCTCCTCGTTTGGCTCTTCAAAACAGACATGTTTCGCTTGGCCAGGAGGGCAGGCAGAAAACCCATGTCCTCTATCTGGGAATTGGGGTATAATTTAGTAAACCCACTGGGTCTAGCCCATTTGGGTCAGATTAAAGTAAAAAGAATATTACCTAGTGGTTGCCGTTCTGCTCTGCAGGTGTTGAGTGTTCCTGTGCTGCCTTCTTGGTAAGTAGGGGTGGCCAGAACTGGATGCAGTGCTCTAGATAGGAGACCTAGTAAAGGTAAAAGTTCCCCTTGACATTTAGTCCAGTCGTGTCCGACTCTAGGGCGTGGTGCTCATCCTCGTCTCCAAGCCGTAGAGCCAGTGTTTGTCCATAGACAGTTTCCGTGGTCACGTGGCCAGTGCGACTAGACATGGAATGCCGTGACCATCCCACCGTGGTGGTACCTATTTATTGACTCACATCTTTACATGCTTTCGAATGGCTACATTGGCAGGAGCTGGGACAAGCGATGGGAGCTCCCTCTGTCGCGTGGATTCGATGGCTGGTCTTTTGACCCTGCAGTACAGAGGCTTCTGCGGTTTAATCCGCAGCGCCACCACGTTCCTAGATATGAGACCTAACCAGTGCTAAATAGAGGAGAGCTAGTGCCTCATGGGATTTGTAAACTAGCTTCAGTCTTCTACATGAGGGCCCTTCCAATGTTTTAAAAATCACCTCTCAACCTTCTCTCTCCTCTCTCACTGTCGGTGAAGGATCATGGGATGCGTCCATGCGCCAGGCCTCTCCTTCCAAAACCAGTGTATTCTCCGCTCCTCTCTGGGGAAGTGCAGCAGGGCTCCACTTGTGGGCAAATAAACCTATGGGCATACCTGCCTCAATGTAAACAGGGAACCAGATGGACTGGAGTTTCCATTTGGGTGGAGGAAGAATTCACATCTACACATTTGGTAGATATCAACTCATTCCCCAGTTGATTGTGTGTCCTGTTCAAAACTAAATGCATTGAGCTTGATCCACTTGGATGGAAATAACTAGGAAGAGAAAGCCACGTTCTCCAGTGTTTAAGGCGATGGAGCAGGAGATGGTTCCCTCTGCCCCACAGAGGTGAATTCAAAACAGAAGCTGGAATCTCCTTGGTCAGTGACACTGGTGTAAGCACAGTGGCATAAACTGCAAGGACCTGTTGCTGCTGGCTAGCAAATAAATGCTCATATTCTTTGTCCAGTGGCTGTCACCTGCGGTGGTAGGTGATGAGAAATTTATGTCCTTCTGCTTAACAGCAGCATAATTAACCAATGGGATTCTGGCCAGGTGGTGGAGCAGAGTTTTAAGAAGAATTTTGGCAGGCTTTTCAAGGAATATGAGATGTTCAAGGAGCAACTTATCATGGGTATCTGCATGGTGAGTTTGCATGGCCAGGTGCAGCTTGCCCGAGGCTACACAGGCTGGGCTTCACTCCCAGGAGGCACAGTGGAAAATGAAACTCCTGGACTCTGTCTCTTGCACCAGGTGTGTGAACCAGTGCCTGGACTGCGGTAGTGGAATATTGTGACTCTTAGGCTTTTTCTAGTTTGGTTTTGGTGGGGGAGGGAGTGGTCACCCTCGCCATAATTACGGCTCACACTTGACTACTTCTTTGCTTGCTTCTTTCTTTGCTCTGCTTCAGATCTCCCTGGAGTTCCGGAATCTGGCCAAGGTCTACCAGGATGTGATTGCTGACGT
The DNA here is from genome assembly GCF_051106095.1 of Pogona vitticeps. Taxonomy (NCBI): domain Eukaryota; kingdom Metazoa; phylum Chordata; class Lepidosauria; order Squamata; family Agamidae; genus Pogona; species Pogona vitticeps. The sequence continues at coordinate 6,269,210 of NC_135783.1, forward strand.
TTGCCACAAAATGGGCGTGGGGATGGTCGAGTTTTTGGAAAAGAAGGTGGATTCTGAGAAAGACTGGGACAAGGTGAGTGCGGAGCTATAGAATCAAGGAATCACGGAGTCGGAAGGGGCTGATGAAGCCATCAAGTCCAACAACCTGCTCAAGGCAGGAATCCAAATCAAAGCAGATCAGACAGAGGGTTATCCAGTTTTCTTTTTAATACCTCCATTGTTGGAGTGCTTGCCACCTCCCGAGGCCATTGGTTCCATTGTTGTACTACTCTAGCAGTTAAGAATTATTTTTCCCCTGATATGAGCCCATTGTGACGTGTCCTGCACTCTGGGCTGACTGAGAACACACCCTGCCCTTCCTCTGTAGGATAGCCTTTCAAATAATTGAGAAGTGCTATCCTACCTCCTGTAGGAGGTAGGACTCCACAGGCCCAGTTCTCGCAGTCTTTCTTCATAAGGCTTGGTTTCCAGCCCCCTGATCATCTCTCTTGTCGTCCTCTGAACCTGTTCCAGTTTGTCAGCATCTTCCTTGAATGGTGGTGTCCAGAACTGGACACAGGTCTCTAGAATAGTACCTCACACAATTGGAAGACCATTTTGTTAAATGCAGTCTGTTAATTCCAGTTGGGTGCAGCACTACTCTGAGCGATATTCCAGAGTGAATGTAGTAACCAAAGAGGCACTAAATAACACCGAGCACCTGCCTGTTTTGGAAGAGTTGGACAGCGAACCAACTTTAGCAGAAATAAAAGTGGCCTTGGATTCTCTCATCTCCAGCAAGGCACCTGGGAAGTATAACATCCCTGTTGAAGTGCTATAAAGAGATCATCACCACCAAGCTGTATAAAATCTTTTGTCTTTGCTGGAGGGAAGGTGGAGTACCACAGGACATGAAGGATGCAAACATCGTCACATTGTATAAGAACAAAGGAGACAGTGGCAACTGCAAGAACTACCGTGGCATCTCTCTTCTCAGCGTTGTAGGGAAGCTGCTTGCCCGTGTTGTGCTGAAGAGACTCCAGGTGCTTGCAGGCAGAGTCTATCCAGAATCACAGTGTGGATTTTGAGCTAATAGATCCACCACTGACATGTTATTCTCCCTCAGACAGTTGCAGGAGAAATGTAGGGAACAACAACATCCACTCTTTGTAGCCTTCATAGATCTCACAAAGGCCTTTGATTTGGTTAGCAGGGATGGCCTTTTTAAAATCCTTCCCAAGATTGGATGTCCACCTCGATTCCTTAACATCATGAGGTTCTTTCATGAGGAAATGAAAGGCACTGTAGTTTTTGATGGCTCGACATCAGATTGCTTTGACATCCAAAGCGGAGTGAAACAGAGCGGTGTCCTTACACCTGTTTGGGATCTTTTTTGCTGTTATGCTGAAGCAGGCCTTTGGAACTGCAACCGAAGGTGTCTATCTCCGGACTAGATCAGATGGAAAGCTCTTTGTTCATGATTTTGTGTACCTTGGCTCAACAATCTCTGGCACTCTCTCCCTAGATGTCGAACTGGATAAACACTTTGGCAAAGCAGCCACCATGTTCTCTAGACTCACAAAGAGAGTATGGCTTAATAAAGAGCTGACGGCATAGACCAAGATGCAGGTCTATAGAGCCTTGTGTCCTGAGCACACTCCTGTACTGCAGTGAGTCCTGGATCCTTTGTGCATGGCAGGAGAGGAAGCTGAACACGTTCCATATGTGTTGTCTCCAACGCATTTTTGGTATCACCTGGCAGGACAGAGTTCCAAACAGAGTAGTCCTAGAACGAGCTGGAATTGCATTACTGAAACAACAATGTCTACGTTGACTTGGGCATGTCGTGAGAATGGCTGATGGTTGGATTCCAAAAGATCTCCTCTATGGAGAATTAGTGCAGGGAATGCACCCCAGAGGGAGACCACAGCTGTGATACAAGGATATCTGCAAATGGGATCTGAAGGCCTTAGGAATGAGCCTCAACAGATGGGAAACTCTGACATCTGACCGTTCAGCCTGGAGGCAGGCAGTGCATCACGGCCTCTCCCAATTTGAAGAGACCCTTGTCCAGCGAGCCAGGGCCAAGAGGCAGGCCCGAACCCAGCAAAATCGGGGAGCTGGACAGGGGACAGATTGTATTTGGAAGGGATGGTCACTCTCGAATTGGCCTCCTCAGCCACACTAGACGTTGTTCCAAGTCCTCCATACAGAGCACATTACCATAGTCTCTCGAGATGGAAGGATGCCTTATCTAATTCCAGTCTCAGAAGCACCATTTTGTGTTCTGTTTTGAGTAAACAGGCTATAAAATGGTGTTCTTGAGATTGGAGAGCTAAGCGAATGCTCATCCTAGGTAGGTTTTTTTAAAAAAAACCTCTTTTATATAAACAGCAAAGTGTCTGTTGGCATGGAGGGACCGGGAAAATAGCCAAAGTGAACGGCTCTCAAAGGGGAAGGTTTGAAAGTTCTGGGATTGGCTTCCTTGGGGAACGGTTGACAGTCTCCGAGGGCCCGTCTGGTACCTTCCGGCGATCTCTTTGCTTTTTCAGCAAAGGTTGCAAAGAAGGGAAACCGCTGGGACTTCTCAGTTGTCTCCTGGCCGCTTTGGTGCCTTAGGAAGGGAGGAGCTGGCCTTTCTGCAAGATGAGCAGATGTTATCTGTCCCTTTACCCGGAGAAGCTAGGCTGGTGGCTCCACAAGGCAGGGCTTTCTCTTGCAACACCCTTTGTTTGATAGAGGAGCTGCCTTTCGAGAAAAGCCAGGCTGGTTCCATTCCTGATGAACTTTCGGCAAGACATTTAGACCGTCGTTTGTCACATGGCCCTTGGGGGTTGTGTCTAAAACTGTTTTGAGAGCTGGTTTGTAGATTTTCTTGATGTGGCTTTAGAACACGATTTCTAAAGCTGGATTTTAAATTGATGTTTATCTGTTACGCTTCTCATTCTTGCTTTTTTAAACCTTTCTTGGGCCCTCTTGAGAGCTGAAAAGTGATAAGCGAACCTCCCTGCGCCTGGTACTATCATTTCTGAACCTGAAAAAGTGAATTGTGAGCCACAAACGTTCACCCTGAAATAAAAATGGGTTGTTGTAAAGGTGCCGCAGGTCTTCTGGTTTATTTTCTTTCCGTTCCGGTTTTTGTTACGAACGAGGGCCTCGCGGGGGACCCTTGAGGCAGCTGGAACTTGGCTTGCCTCCAGTGGCCTAAATACGGAGCAGAAGAGAAAAGGCATAAACGTCCCACCCCCACAATTCCAGCAAGCCCATTTTCTGCTGGTGGTGGTGGGATCAGACCTACAGTCCAGAGCCTGCTGGGCTGGGGCTGTTTACTCAGATTTCTTCTGTCCCTTGTTTAGGGAACAGGATAGTACCTCATTAACAAAGGGAATGAAGCTGAAAAAGCATGGCTAGCAGAACCCTCTAGCAATAAATGATGGGATCCTTCTAAGCCTCTGTAGCCAACTCAGCACTGTTATTGCACTTCTCAGAGCCTAAATTGTGTATTTTGGCAAAAACAAAAGAGAGATCCAAAAAAAGTAAAAAAAGCAAAAACATTGCAGCACATTGAAGACTGACAGCTGTATTTTAATGTGAACTTTTTGTGGACAAGCCATCTTCTGATGAAAGAGTAGGACTACATGGAGAATACTTATCCATTTATTTATACATGGGTCCATTACTGTAAGAGACTGTTTTTAATGGCGAGACTGGTTTATTTTCTGGGCACAAGTTGTTGATAGTGTGACAATTTCACAGTTAGCAATGTCCAGTCAATGACAATGATTGGTAGCTAAATTAATTTATTTTGGGGGTTGTGTGTGTGTGTGTGTGTGTGCGCGCGCGCACGGTAATATTACTGCAGGTTTTAATGTGACAAATGTAATAATGATCAGTTGTCCTTGTCAGGAGATGTGAGCCTCTTGCTTCTTGAGCGTTGGTAGGATGCAAAAGTTTGAGAACCGCTGGAGTTTTGGTGTGTGTGTGTGTTTTTTTAATGGTTGATCCTTCTGTATTTCTCTAGTATTGTCACTACGTCGCCGGGCTGGTAGGGATTGGGCTCTCCCGGCTGTTCTCGGCCTCCCAGCTGGAAGACGCCATTGTTGGCCAAGACACGGCGCTCGCCAACTCCATGGGGCTCTTCCTGCAGAAAACCAACATCATTCGGGATTACCTGGAGGACCAACTTGAAGGCAGAGAGTTCTGGCCCAGCGAGGTAAGAGGAGGAGGACAGAGGTTGGGTAAGAAGAGGTCCCATTTGCTGGGAGAAAGGCAACATAACCATGGAATGAATAAAGGCTAAGAGGGGAGAATCGTGACGGATGGACCAGGGGGGCGATTCGTAGATGAGTGGGAGAGTGTGCCCTCTGAATGCAGAAGGTCTTGACTGGATATATCTCCAGTTGCAGGTTTGCTTATTTCTTATAGTCAGCCCCTGGTGAAAGTAGATGAATAGTCTTGACTTGGTTTAATTCTGTTTTCTGTAGAGATCTATTCCCTGAAGACTGTTTACCTTGTTAGTGTAAGACAGCCCTCTTGATGTCTTCCCTGTGATAGTGACTTTCTGAGACTTTGGATAGATCTGTTGTTTCCCGGATTACTTGCACACACGTGGGAGCAACCTCTATTCATGCAGGTGGATGTGAGGAGACATACGTAGGCTTTAACAAACTTCAAGAACAGCTCCTGCTCCTCCTCTGTATGACTACCTTTCTTGACTTAAGAACGGCTTGAGTTAAGAACATTTTGACTTAAGAACCACTCTCATAGGAAAATATTGACTTGACTTACATACTTAGATTTGAGTTAAGAACTTTAAAAAACCCACGTAGGAGGCAGGGAAAGTGCAAAATGTGAACTTTCAGTTAACTGTTGGCCAGTGAAAAGGGTGCCTGTCTGCTTCTTCACTCCTCCCAGCGTTTAGAGAGTGGATTGGGAGACAGTCTTCGGACTGCCTGGTACTTGTCCTGCCTGGACTGTATTTTCCCTGCCCTTCCCTGAACCTTTCTTGACCTAAGAAAAAAGAAAAATATCCCCCTCTAGTGGTCGAAGGCAGAATAGCAGCTTCCCATTAGTTTCTATGGACGGAAAAGAGCAGATACGGATCAAATGGTTTTCAATGCATTCCTATGGGAAATGCAGATTTGACCTGTGAACTTTTTGACTTGAGAACCGCCTTCCAATACAGATTAAGTTCTCAAGTCAAGACCCCACTGTATTTGAAAATTGCTATCGTATTTCATAGAAAAGTGAAGTTGGAAGGGGCCTACAAGGCCATCAAGTACATCCAAGATCTTGTCCCTCCTCTGTAGGACAGCCTTTCAGATATTTAAAAAGTGCTATCCTGTCACCCCTCAGTCTTTTCTCAAGGCTTAAAAATGCCCAGTTCTTTCTTCATAAGGCTTGGCTTCCATCCTTATTGCCCTCCTGTGAACTTGCTCCAGTTTGTTGGCATCCCTGAACTGGATGCAGGATGTGGCTGAGCTTTCGAGGTTTGGAGCCCAGTTTTTGGCCTATTGGGGGGGGTGTCATGCCAGACACCCAGACTAGATGTAAATGCCCCTCTTTTGGGGGTCAGAGTAGTTCAGGGTATCTGCCTCTGTGATGTGGAATGATTGTAAGCCACTATGAGGTCGTCATTTCCACGGGGAGAGAGTATGGGATGAACAAAAGGCCGAGGGGCTTGCCCCTAGAGAACGCCAGCCAACGTGCCTCATCCTCTTTGTTCTCCCAGGTTTGGAACAAGTATGTGAAGAAAATGTCGGATCTGGCCAAGCCAGAGAACATCGACAAAGCGGTCCAGTGTATGAACGAGCTCATCACCAACGCCCTGCATCACGTGCCTGACGTCCTGACTTATTTGTCCCGCCTCAAGAACCAGAGTGTGTTCAACTTTTGCGCTATTCCGCAGGTAGGTCATTGGGCAGGAGAGGCTGCCAGCCCCTGGAAGGACATTTGCTTTTCATCTAGCGCAGTGGTTACCAACCTGGGGTCTCCAGATGTTCTCGGACTAAAATTCCCGGAAGCCTTCACCCACTAGCTGGGCTGGCCAGGATTTCTGGGAATTGTAGTCAAAGAACATCTGGAGGCCCAAAGTTGGGAACCACCACCGTAGAGGTGAGAAGCTCAGTCCCAGATAGCTTCTTCAAGATAACTGCTTTGTCTCATTCTTCTCTTACTGAAGTTTGACTGGTGTTTTAAAGACCCAGTATGGTGCAATGCAAAGAATAATGGGCTTAAGGACTTGGGGAATCTGGATTCAAATCTCTACTTGGTCGTGGAACCTCAGTGAGGGGGAGGGCACAGAGCCAGGAACCACTTCTTAAATATCTCGCTAACCTTGAAAAGCCCTAACGGGTTGCTGTCAGTCAATTCTGGCCCAACAGCCCATAACACATTTTCTTCCAGCAAAAAGAGGCCAGGTGGCCTGCAGAGGATTTCAAAACACAAATGTGTAAAAGATTAAAAAAAAAAACAGCATTCAATGGATCGCAGTATTTAAAAAAACAGTTCAATACAGTAGTCATTAAAAAGTACTCAATATAATCTCTTTAAAACAATTAAAAAGATGTGTTTAAAAGATTCAAAAGAACTTATCCACGAAATCTCCTTCTTTAGAAGTAATTGACATATTAAAAGGTCGCTTTAAAAAAAAACACGTGACCTACCAGTGGAAGAAGAGCAGAAAGGGGGCTAGCTTGGTTTACTGTGGAAGGGAGTTCCACAGCACAGGAGCATATTGAGCAGCACTGTGGCTTTGTGGACTACAAATGTTTTGGTTCCGAGCACAGTTCTGAATGTCCAAACCAGTTTATTCCGTTGAGATGTTTTTCAATTGCCTGCCATCTTCCCCCCCCCCTCCACACACTGGTTTTGCCTTGAATGATCAGCAATAACCTACACATCTTGTTTCTCATTATGTGAGTGACATAACATACTCTTTCCTTCTACCTTTTATGTATTTTGGTTTGTAAGTTTTTCTATGCACTCACTGGTTTTAATACAGTAACATCTTAAATTCATATTTTAACATCTTGGAGTTCTTTTGAATATTTATTGGTTTTACTGTTTTTAAATTTGTAATGCCGGCCAGAGTAGACCTTTGGTCTACATGGGCGGGTTATAAATCTAATAAATTAAATAAATTAAATAAATAAAAGCACAGGGATCAGCTCCAACCTCCACCCACGTACGCTGAAAAATGTGGAAAATCTCTGGCTCCTTTTAGTGGCCAGTTCTGGTAAATACACCTTGGAAATACATATATAAATAGGCATTTTGAGGGGTGGTGCTGTGTGATTTAGTATTTTCAGCCAGTGGATAAGTGAATCAGTGGATATTGGTCCCACAGACAGGGTGTCCTGCTTTACTTTTCCATTGGCCATCCTCTTGATCAACAAACGATTACCGATCTGTATTTGTAGTCCAGTCAAGCAGGGCTTGTTTTTACGATCTTCTCCTTGCTCATCCTCCTCTTAGGTGATGGCCATAGCTACCTTAGCAACCTGCTACAACAACCAGCAGGTCTTCAAGGGCATGGTGAAGATTCGGAAGGGACAGGCTGTCACCCTGATGATGGATGCGACGAACATCCAGGCTGTTAAAGCCATCATGTACCAATATGTGGAAGAGGTGAGTTGGGTGGCGTGAAGTCTCCTGGGCTTATTGACCGAGCCACCTAGGCGACCAAGTAAGAATGATCTAAGTTTCTGTGATCCAGAGGAAGTTCAGATCTTGTCTAGCACCAACCCTGGCTTTTCTGTCCTCCCTTTTCACGAAGTTGCTCCTGTCTAAGAGAATTGGTGTCAAAGGTGTTTCTGCAGAGGTTATCTCCAGAGGCAAAGACCTTTGTCTTCAGGCAGGCTTTGCCTTAGTAACTGGCTTGTCTATGGGAGGGCATTTTGTATGGATTGGGCTCAGTTGCTATTAACTGTGTTTTTAGTATTGATCTTAATTGCCATTTTTAATATAATACTTAGAACCAGAATAATGAAGTTGGAAGGGGCCTCTAAGTCCAACACCCTGCTTGAGGCAGGAATCCAAATCAAAACAGATCTGACGGATGGTTCTTATTTTCTCTTCAGTGCCTCCAGCATTGGAGTGCTCAAGTTCCCTTGTTGTACTGCTCTAACAGTTAGGAAGTTTTTCCTGATATTCAACCGAAATCTGGCTTCCTTTAACCTGAGCCCATTGTACGCTCTGGGAGGATTGAGAACAGATCCTGCCCTTCCTTTGTATGACAGCCATTCAAGTATTTCAAAGTACAGTACTATCATAGTATGACTATCAGTCTTCTTGTTTAATTCCTTTTTAATATTCCACCACTTATTTATTTATTTAAAATATTTTGCCCCACCTTTCTCCTTGAAAAGGACCCTAGGCGGCTTACCACAATGAAAGACGATGTTTAAAGTTGGAAGGAATGAGTGAACAACAGTTTTTAACATCACTAAAAGACAGTGTTTATGAACAGTGAATAAGGACACATCTTACAATATTAACAAACAATGTTAAGACAAAGATCAATAAGGCAAAGATCAATAAGCATATAAAAATTTTAACATGTCACTCTGAGAAGTGGAAAACACAAATAGTACTAAAATCCAGTCAAAGCAGTAATGTACAATAATCTATCTAAAAATCACACACAAGGGGCTGGTTTACTGAAGAGAATGTTCTTTGTCTGTTTGCAGAAGGACAGCAAAGATGGGGCCAGCCTGGATTCCAGTGGGAGGGAGTTCCACAGTATTGGAGCAGCCGCAGAGAAGGTTCTCTCCTGTGTCCCCACCAAACATACCTGTAAAGGTGGCGGGACTGAGAGAAAGGCCTCCCCTGATGATCTTAACACCCGGGCACACTCATCAAGGGAGATGCGGTCCTTGAGATAGCTTGGACCCAAATCGTTTAGGGCTTTATCGGTTAAAGCCAGGACTTCCTGCTTTTAGCTTTTAAATGTTGAGTTTTTCATGTGGTTTGCGTGCAGCCATTTGTGAAAAAAAGGACAAGAAGAAGGAAACCCCAGGGCTGAAAGGAAGGGATGAGGGTGGGTGTGAATCAGAGAGGGGTGAAGGTGTGTCACTAGGAGGAAGCAGAGTTTAGGAAAAGTACCTTTTCTGGATTTTAGCTCACCGGATCCCCCAGCCAGCATGCCGATGGTAGTTGATTTGTCCCTTGGGAGCCAGCTTTCTTGCTAGGCTTGCTTACTTCCATTTGTAATTTAATTTAAATTTAATTGACATACTGCCCATCTAGCAAATTGCTACTCTGGACGGTGCACAACAAAATAAACATACGTTATAGAATAATACAGACAATGAATTATCCCAGAAACAAATCATAACCCAAGACAGGAGACGAAATCATTTTTGGAATACCTGACAATACGGCATTATTTCTCCCCTCCTTCCTCTAGTCTGCCAGCTATTTGGGGACATTCTTTCCGACAGCTTTTCTGAATAGTTCAGTTTTTTTAGGAGCTTTCTGAATAGGCAGAGGGAAGGCGCCTGACGTGTTTCCTGGGGGAGAGCATTCCCCTGCATTAAAAGCCCAGTTTCTGGTTACCATTCCCCGGGCTTTTCTCTGTGTGTTAACACCTGCGGGCGTGAGGACTGGGTCCGAAGGGCTGCCAAACTTGGCAGAAGACTTCCAGACAAATAACGAGGTCCCGAAGAGGCTGTGCTGCTAAAACTGCATCCTAATGCTTATGGGCTTGGGAGAACCTGCGGCAGCTTGCATTCAGCCGGCATAATACAACGGGGCCACGCTATCTGCAGGGGGATCAGTTACAAGCCCCCCCCCGATACCCATAATGTGGAAGTATCAAACCCTATACATTGCATGGTCCCTGGCTCCCTCTAGTAGCCTGCTCCTGTTAAAACACCAGGAAATGCATAGGAATATGTATTTCTGGGTTTGTTTTATTTAGTATTTTCAGGTTGCAGGTAAGTGACTCATTGGATACTGATCCCACGGATAGAGGGTCCTTCTGTAGTTAAGAGTAGAGATGGGGATGACTCACCATTTTGGCGAGTCGTCCCGCTTTGTGAGTCTTCAGAAGTTGACAACTTGTGAAGCACGAACTTGGCCCCATAAAGCGAAAAATAAAGTTATTCGTTGATTTATAGTGGTAGGGTTATTTAAAAAAAAACACCCCCACTGCCACCTTCTGTGGCTAAGGGAATCCAGGCTGCCCTTTACAAAGATGGCAGCAGCAGCTTCCCTACCCTAAATGAAGCCGCAGCCGCCATCTTTGCAAAGGGCAGCCAGTTTCCTCGGTAACGAGTATGGTAAGGGGGTGTCGCGGGGGGGTGGGGCTAAGGTAGGGAGAGGAAGAGGGTGGGGGTAGGCTGTGTGGGTGGGCGGCTGCCTATCAGCCCATGGATCAGCTGATTGGCGGGTCGGTAGGCAGAATAGAAAAGCTACAGGATGATGATGATTATCATCATTATCATTATTATTAGTAGTAGTAGTATTCATATGGGGACGAATAAAACAGGGAAATATTCATCGATCCGTATTCGTTGGGACTTAAAATCTGACGAATACGGATCGACGAATATTTAACAAATTGGCTATTTTTGTCGAAAAATTAAAGCAACATTAAAGGAGCTGCAGGAATATCTGTTTTTATATTCCTCCTCATTTCTCATTAAGAGGTCAGCATCACTTAATGTGGTAACGGGGCAGCAGAGTGTAGTTTCATGGCGTGGTTTTGGTAACATGCATGTTTTCCCAAATGTTGTCGCTTGACTGGATCCCCATTCTCCTTTCACTAGATCTACCAGAAGATCCCAAGCACAGACCCTTCCTCTTGCAGAACGCAACAGGTCATCGCCTCGATCCGATCCATGAGCTTGCCGGCTGGAGCCCTTGTCTCCCGCGCCCCTTATTCCCGGGTCTACCTGTCCTGCATTATGCTTCTTGCTGCTTTGAGCTGGCAGTATCTCAGCACCGTATCGAAAGCGACCGAGGAATACGTACACACTGGCGAAAACTGAGAGACCTTCTTCCTTGGGGGTTTTATTTGACGTCTTTGCAGAGAAATCCCATCATGGAGCCAGAGAACTGCTTTAGAAATCCTAGGACTTGCAGGAAAGCTGGATTTGAAACCTTGATTTTTCAAGAAAGGGTTGATCCGCAAGCTTTCACCCGGAAGGAGCTGCTAACAAATAACGTTTCTAGTTGGAAACCATTTTTTCCCTTTCTTTTTGGACAAGTCACAGAGAAGTCTGTTTTGAGTTCACTAAGAGTTTTTCTTCTTTTTTTTTCCTTCTGCAGGGAATTTGGACTGCACTGGGTTTTTTCGAACGTAGGTTTTTTTTAACGAGAATGTTACAGGGTGCCGATTTTGTTGCTTGTGAGTTTTTGACGGTAAAAAAAGAAATTGCTGTAATAAAGTCTCCTGCGGTCTTCTCGTTTATTTGGAGAATGAATCCTCTACTGCCGGGATAGGAGGGCTGCACTTCCAATGGGTAATCTGTTGGGGGGGGGGAGAGCATGAAACAAAGGTGCCCTCTCCCTGGTTAAATACATGTGCAGAAACAGTTCTTAGTAGAAGTGGTTGCAGGTGTTGTCCATCTTTTGCTCACTCTTCTAATCTTTTCACCCTGTGGAGCCAGATGTTGTGGAATTGAGCCAAACAACATGTGGAGAGTGACCAGTTGCCCACTTTTACAGCAACTCAGGTCAACAAAGCGACGTATTATTCTATTTGCACTTACCTGGTGCAGGTTCTCCTTGACTACAGTCCACAGAAGCTATGAGAGGTATTGAGGTCTTGGCCCAGCCTTCTGGGAGTTGTTCAAGAGCACCTGTGGCCCTATATTTAGGAACCAGTGTATTAAATACTGTTTTTTAAAAAATTCTATGGACATACAGTGGAAATAAAAAGTTTACACACTCCTGTGAAAATGTCAAGTGTCTGTGATGTAAAAAAAAGAGAGGCAAAGATAAAGCATTTCAGAACCTTTTCCACCTTTAATGAGACCTGTAAACTGTACAACTCAGCTGAACAACAAATGGAAATCTTTTTAGGTGGAGGGAAGTTAAAATTAAAATCTCAAATAATATGGTTGCATCTGTGTGCACGCCCTCTTATAACTGGGGCTGTTACTGTGTTCAGCAGTAAACAATCATGTTCAAACTCACGTTAAGTAGGAGTCAGGAGACCCCTGCTATCATTTAAAGTGCCTCTGAGGAATCCCAAATAAAGATCAGCTGTACTAGTAGGTCTTTTCCTGACATTTTCGTAGTCACATCCTACAGCAGAAGCCATGATCCGCAGAGAGCCTTCAAAGCATCAGAGGGATCTCATTGTTAAAAGGTATCAGTCAGGAGAAGGAGGCATTAGATATACCAGTGGTCCTCAACCTTTTTAACCCCACGGACTGGTTGGGGAAGGCAGGCCCCCCATGCTCATGTGCATGCGTGGAGTGCTTGCGGGCAGGTGCTCATGTGCATGTGGGAGGGTATGTGGGCGCGGGTGTGCTCATGCGCATGTGTGAAGGGTGGTGCTTGTGCTAGCACGTGTGTTTGTGGGGATGCACAAAGGTCAGCATGGTGCTCGAGGGTGCTCATGTGCAAAGGGGCTGTATGTGTGGGGGAGTATTGCAGGGGGAGGTCTGTCTCTGTGTCCCAGTCTGGCTCAGACTGCGGACCAGCACCGGGCCGCAGACTGGGGGTTAGGGCCCTCTGAGATATACCAAGGAACCCAGTGAAGACAGTCAGTCATCATCAAGTGGAGAAAATATGGCGCAACAGTGACATCACCAAGAACTGGACGTCCTTGCAAAAGCAATGAAGAGACTAGAAGACAATGGGTCAGGGAGGTTGCCAAGAGGCCTATAGCAGCATTAAAGGAGCTGCAGGAATATGGCAAGTCCTGGCTGTGTGGTACATGTGACAACCATCTCCCGTATTCATATTTCTGGGCTGTGGGGTAGAGTGGCAAGACAGAAGCCTTTTCTTATGAAGAAAAACTTCCAAGCCCAGCTAAATTTTGCCAAAACACATCTGAAGTCTCCCAAAAGCATGTGGGGAAAAGTGCTACGGTCTGATGAAACCAAGGTTGAACTTTTCGACCATAATTCCAAAAGATCTGTTTGGCACAAAAACAACACTGCGCATCACCAAAAGAACACCATACCAACAATGAAACATGGTGGTGGCAGCATCATGCTTTGAGCTGTTTTTCTTCAGCTGGGACAGGGACCTTAGTCAAGGTAGAGGGATTTATGAACAGTTCCAAATCCCTGTCCATATTGGCACAAAACCTTCAGGCTTCTGCTAGAAAGCTGAACATGAGGAAGAAATTTCATCTTTCAGCATGACAACGACCCAAAGCAGACATCCAAATCAACAAAGGAATGGCTTCACCAGAAGATGATTAACAGTTTGGAATGGCCCAGGAGAACCCAAACCTGAATTCAATTGAGTATCTGTGGGGTGATCTGGAGAGAGCCGTGCACAGGAGACGCCCTTGCAATCTGACGGATTTGGAGCATTTTTGCAAAAAGTGGGAAAATATTGCCAAGTCAAGATGTGCCATACTGATAGACTCATACCCAAAAAGGTTGAGTGCTGTAATAAAATCCAGAGGTGCTTCGACAAAGTACTAGTTTAAGGGTGTGCACACAGATGCAACCATATTATTATTTTTTTATTTTTACTTCCCTCCACCTAAAAGATTTCAGTTTGTTGTACAGTTCATAGGTCTCATTAAAGGTGTAAAAGGCTCTGAAATGATTTATCTTTGTCTCATTTTTTTACATCACAGATACCTGACATTTTAACAGGGGTGTGTAAACTTTTTATATTCACTAGATACCTGGAATGCTTGTTTGCGGCTGTATAGAGATGGGCACGAACTGGTTCGTCCCAGTTCGTAAAGGCGGCAGTGCAGAAGCTGCTACTTCCCTGCCTCCTCCGCCATTCACCAGGCCCGGCGTGCTTGTTTTTTCCCCCACGTTGATCTCCCAGTTACCAGCATGAGCACAGACTTCTCTGCCCCTCTCCCTTTTGGTCAGAGTGGGAGATCAGCCGAGAGGGCAGGGCAGGGAATCCTGAGCTGTTGCGGGGACCAGAAGGTCAGTTGAGGAGGAGCAGGAAGCTGGACCTGGTGAGGGGCTGGTTGAGCTAGAGGAGGCAGGGTAGGGGAGCATCAGCCCCTGTGCTGCCGCCTTGACGAACCGGGACGAACCGGTTTGTGCCCATCTCTACTGCTGTACCGTTTGTTTAATTCTTGGAGGGAGAAAAGAAGAGCACCCGGTCCCTCCCTCTCTCCAAAACGACCAGCACTGGCAGAGTTCCCTGCCTCAGTCTCTTTGAATGAGGGCCATTGTCTAGAGCAGAGAGTAGGAAAACACTTGACCATAATAACAACTGGAGTGCAGCCTTTAAGTCCGAAGGTTTTCAGCTTTCCACTGCCATGTCCTCTTAGGGGTCACCAGAAGGGATGGGATTTGTGGATCTTCTGGACTACAAATGACGAAATTCTCCACTCTGGGAGTTCTTGCCTTAACAGACAACCTCACAAATGTGATGCCCCTGGGGGAACGGCCTAAATCTGTAAAGCACTGAAGCTTAGCTCAGCCTAGCTCTGCCCAAGCTTCCTGTTCCTGTCCTGGTGCTAGCTGGGAGCTTGCTTTCTTAGGCCAAGCTAGCAGCAAAACCACTTGAAACAGGAGTGCTCGGCTCAACGGCTTGTGGTCATCACCATGAGTCCTGGCTTTGTAGGGTGTTTGGCTTTCCTTTGCTTCAGATGGTATTGCTCAAACTAGTTCAGTGTCTTTTGCTGGTTTCTCTCGAAGGCACAAGAGGTCCTATTTCATTTTTTAAAAATACTTAACATTTCAGAGCAGAAAGGGACCAGCAAAGGGGGGGGGGGATCAGAATATTTAGAGCTGGTTAGGTTAGTTAAAAAAGGAGTAAAGGGAGGCATTATATGTTGGAGTTTTGAATTTTTGTGTAAATTCCTCTAACTGCAGCGGAAGTGCCAGGATTCACAGAAAAACTTCCAGGTTCTCCAGATTAGTCTAGTCCTTTTTCTCATTAAGTGGTTCTTACAATAACTCTGAGATACTTGAAAGAAGAATGTTTCATTTACTTACAGTGAAATGTAGCAAACTGACAAAACATGACTGCTTTCAGCAAACAGACTTTAACAGACTACAGTGGTGCCTTGCAAGACGAGCGCCTGGCATCACGATGAACTTTTTTGCGATCGCTTTACAATGGTTTCAATGGGGGAATTTTGCTTTGTGATGATCGGTTCCCTGCTTCGGGAACCGATTCTCACAAAACGACGATTTTCGGCCATCTGATCGGCGGTCTCAAAATGGCCACTGGGTAAAAAAAAATGGCTCCCTGCTCTTTTCTGGGATGGATTCCTCGCTGCACGGGCAGCGAAAATGGCCGCACTATGGAGGATCTTCACTGGACGGTGAGTTTCAAGCCCATAGGAACGCATTAATCGTGTTTTAATGCGTTTCTATGAGCTTTTAAATTTCACATTACATTTCCGTTCTAAGGTCATTTCGCTGGAATGAATTAACGTCGTAATGCGAGGCACCACTGTACCTGCTTTCAACAGATTCCTGACTGCCAATGGACAAGAAAAAAAACACAGAGCAGAGAGGCAAGGAAGGAATGATTGGCTAGTGCTGGATAGATTGACTGTTATCCCAACCCAAAAAGGTCCCTCCCAGACAATCCTGCTAAAGGCAGCATGCCAGGTTGCAAAAGCTCCAATGTAATAAAGGTCAAGGTTCCCCTTGACATTTAGTCCAGTCATGTCTGACTCTAGGTCACAGTGCTCATCACCATTTCCAAGCTGTAGAGCCAGCGTTGGTCTGTAGACAGTTTCCGTGGTCACGTGGCCAGTGCGACTAGACACGGAACGCCGTGACCTTCCCACTGAGGTGGTACCTATTTATCACATTTTTACATGCTTTCGAACGGCTAGGTTGGCAGGAGCTGGAACAAGCGATGGGAGTTCACTCCGTTGCGTGGATTCGATCTTACGACGGCTGGTCTTCCGACCTTGGAGCACAAAGGCTTCTGCAGTTTAACCCGCAGCGACAACACATCCCTTACAAATTAATACAGGTGCAGAAAATTACGCATGTCAAGGGAATGTAGAGGCCAAAATCCCCAAAATAAGATGGTCTTTTATTAATTTTTGCTCCAAAAATGCATCAGGGCTTATTTTCAGAGGATGTTTTTTTTCATATACAATATACATTTATTAAAATACAATCCTGTCATCATCTTCTGGTTGCTGCACAATGGTGGAGGGTGGGGTTTCACTTGACTAGGGCTGATTTTTGGGGTAGGGCTTATATTACAAGCATCCTGAAAAATCCCACTAGGGCTTATTTTCAGGGAAACACGGTACATATATGCCAGGGTAACCCCATCAATGTATTTCAGCCATGAATTGATGAGTGTCAAGAAGGCAGCTTTGCTTTATTGGGTCTGTTACATACAGCACTGATGTTACCTGTCTGTCATGGGTTTGGAGGGAAAGTTCCATCCTATGGGGAGTGGAAGGCGGGACATCAGGAGGAGGGGCTGTACTGTATATATATGTGAAGCCTGTGTGGTGAAGTTAGGAGACGCTGGGATGTGACGAAGCAGCAGCTGGGAAGAAGAAGCTGGTGTGGGAGTCTGTGTGTCAGTCAGGGTACTACTGTGTGTCAGAGTACCAACCTGATAGGTTCAGGTGTCTGTATGGTTAGCCAGAACTGATAGGTTCAGGGTCTGTGCTTCAAGTTAAGGGTTCTGTGTGAACCAAACTGTATGCATGTATGAATGAGACTAAGCCACGTTACTATATCTTATTCACCTAATCATTTTATTTTCCCTGTGTGTTGTTTTAAATAAACCTTATTCTTTTATTGGTTAAAAATCCATCCCTGGTCTGTGTGACTTCTTATAGGGAATGGTTGGTGGCAGCTTAGTTAACGTGTGGCAGATCCCAGTAGGTCTGGGTTTGTCACATTGATTGGTGTCCAGCGTGTGGGATACGACTGGTCCAGTTGTCCAGCGGTCCAGCAAAGCCTTGGCAAGTGTGCCCAGAGCAAGGGGGGTCTAGTCAGGGACAATCTGAGGCGCGTAGGTAATCTTCTAGGTGTACCTCACGGGGAGGTGCGCTAGTAGAAGAACGTGCCAACTGGGGAGACTAGATTAGGGTGCTCTGAGGCAGCCTGTTTTTGGCGGGAAAAAAGCTGAGGCAAAACTGTAAAGTAGAAGTGATTTAGCCTGCCTGCTGAGAGGCCCAGCAGAGGGGGGCAGACTCTAACTCGCTACAGTTGCAAGTAGTGCTGAAGGACAGCAGCAATCTATAGGGAAAGCTGGTTCTGAGGCAAAAAAAAAAAAAAAAAAAGTGGTCGTTTTATTTTGAGGCTTGACTTTTTAAAGCAGCTTGTTCTGAGGGGGAATTATGCCCTTGACTCGAAGCCAAGTGGCAGAAATGGGTGAAGTGAAAGACCCCCAGGTTGACCAAGGTTCTGAGGATGAATTTGGCTCAGTGCAGGGTGACAGCACAGGAGAGCAGAACCCAGAACTCAGGAAAATGCTCATAGCCCAACAGCATGAAGTTCAAATGAGGCAGTTAGAAATAGAAATGGAGAACTCAAAGGGGGAGGACTCTATTGAGTTTAGCAAATGGGATCAACAACTAGATCCAACCTTGCAGCAGTGCTTTAAGATGGTTAGCAATTGTCCAGTAACCCCTGAGAACCGTGAGAGATATTATTGTGAAGAAGGCCTTTTATGTAGGGAGATCTTAATGAACTCCAAGAAGGAAAAATTGCTTGTAGTTCCTTCTAAATATAGAAAGAAAGTAATGGAAAAATGTCACACAGACACCCTATCGGGACATTTAGGGATGGCAAAGACTAAGCAGAAAATATCCCAGAAGTACTACTGGCCAAAAATGGGAAAAGAAATAAAAGAATTTTGTCAAAGCTGCACCACTTGCCAAATGAAAATAAATAGTGAGGAAAAATCCAAGAGGGATGATGACTGGGATAGGTATATGGAAGAGATGAAAAATATTGAAAATATATTTAAGCAAATGGAAAATAGATATATTGAACAACTGAAAGAGAAACAGAGGTCTGGGTTTACTCTATTAAGGCAAGTTTTTAAGGATGCATACGGCATAGATGAGTTTTCTGAGGGAAAAGATTTACAATCCAAAGTGGCAGTGGATATGGTTTATGAGTGTGAAAGAAAGATAAAGCCACAAACTATTCTGAAACCAAAAGAAGGCACACAGGTTAAGGCACAACTTCAAAACCTGAATTATTCTGAGGAAAACATGAGGGAAACATGGGACCCTAAGTACTCCAAAGGGTTAGTTCAGAGCCCGCCAGAAATGGGCGGCCATTTTGGTGAGAAGCCCTCAGACATGAAACCAAGACCTCAGATTTTGGAGGGAAAACCAAAACAAGATGAGAAAGACTCAAAATACACCAGAAAATGTTATTTCTGTCAGGGAAAGGGCCATCTAATCTCAGGGTGTGAGAAATGGAAGCAGATAAAAGGAATTGTGCCTCAGGATTCGAGTGGAACCAAGCCAAAAGCTGTGTTCTGTGTCCAGAAAGAGCAAGGCTCATTGTCACTGAGGGAGCCTGTTGCCATGGCTACTCAATCTGAAACAGCTACATCTGCTGATCAGGCTGAGGAAAATGGTCCTCTTGTAGAGGTCAGGCGCTGCCTACTGGTGAGAACAGATTCTCAGTTGTTTGAGACAGCAGGGGTGGACGTAGGAATACTAGGCCATCAGTATCGGGGGCTGCGGGACACTTGTTCTCAGGTGACCCTGTGCCATCCAGATATTATTCCTAGGGAGTATGTAATCCCAAATGAGAGCATGAAGGTGGCAGGGATTGAGGGGCAGGTGATCTCACTGCCAGTCGCGGAGGTACCTGTCAACTTTCAAGGCTGGAGGGGAGTTTGGCGGCTAGCAATTTCATCGACTCTGCCAGCAGCCGTGCTCGTGGGAAATGACCTGGCTGAACATGTGAAACGGGTGCTAGTGATTACACGTTCACAAGCCACCACGGGGACAGTTCAGGGGGGTAATGATGAGCCAGAGACGGAAGCAGGTGGGGGGAGTTCAGAAGCTGTGGTGGAAACCTTAACCACAGACAGCAGATTTGGACAAGAGCAAAAGGCAGACGCCACTCTCCAAAAGTGTTTTGAACAGGTGACTGACGCCCAGCTAACACCTGAAACCCCAGTGAGATTTCTGGAGAAAAAGGGGATTTTATATAGAGAGACCCTGAGGAATATCTCAAAAGGGGGAGATGGGATCAGAAGTCAGCTAGTGGTGCCTGAAAAGTATCGCCCCATGATCTTACAAAGGGGGCACTCTGACATGTTTGCTGCACACTTAGGGGTGAACAAAACACAGCAGAGAATCACACAGAATTTTTACTGGCCTGACATAGGGAAGCAGATCAGGGAGTTCTGTAAACAATGTGATGTGTGTCAAAGGCAGGGGAATAGCCGCGACAGGACCAAAGCAAAGTTGTGCCCTTTGCCTGTGATTGACACTCCGTTCAAATGCATAGGGGTGGATATTGTGGGACCTTTGCCCAAGGCCACAAAGAGGGGGAACAGGTTCATTCTCACCATTGTGGACCATGCCACGAGGTACCCTGAAGCCATACCCTTGACTAACATTGAAACTAACACAGTGGCAGATGCCTTGGTGGGGTATATGTCCAGGATGGGATTTGCCTCAGAAATAATCACAGATTTGGGAGCATCGTTCACATCGAAGCTCATGAAACGCTTATGGCAAATCTGTGGAATTAAGCACAAGGAAACCACTGCCTATCATCCTGAAAGTAATGGGTTAACTGAGAAGTTCAATGGGACTCTAATGCGCATGATTAGGGCTTACTTGGCAGAGAATCCAAACAATTGGGACCAGAAGCTGCAATCCCTTTTGTTTGCTTATCGATCAGTGCCACAAGCCAGTACCGGGTTCAGTCCATTTGAACTTTTATTTGGGAGAAGGGTGAAAGGGCTCCTTGATTTGATCAAACAAAATTGGGAGCAGATCACCCGGGATGACCCACAAGACGTTGTGACATACATAGACACCTTGAGGAATGACCTAAAGGGAAACCTAGAGCTAGCAGCAGAGACCCTGCAAGCTCAAAAGGTCAGAAAGAAAGCCTGGTGTGTCCAGAGAGCCGGGGAGAGGCACTTTAATCCAGGGGAGGAAGTGCTTTGGCCTAGGCTCTGCAAAGAGAACAAACTGCAGCTGGGTAGCCCAGAAATAAAATACTTGGGTCACATGGTAGGGGGAGGAGTGATAAAACCCCTGGAGGCCAAAATAGAAGCTGTTCGTGATTGGCCTAGACCCAACACCAAGAGAAAAGTCAAATCATTTCTTGGGTTGGTGGGCTACTACAGAAAGTTCATCCCGAGGTTTAGCGAGATTGCGGCTCCGCTGACCGATCTGACGAGGAAGAAGGCTGATGACCGCATCCCGTGGACCAGCGACTGTGAGGCGGCGTTCCAGAGGTTGAAGGAGGCGTTAATCAACTATCCAGTGCTGCGTGCTCCAGACTTCGACCGGGAGTTCATCATCTACACCGATGCGTCTAACAGCGGGGTAGGAGCAGTTCTGTGCCAGGAGGATGAGAATGGTGACCAGCATCCAGTGTCCTACCTGAGTAGGAAACTTCAAAAAGGTGAGAGACATTTGGCAACCGTGGAGAAGGAGTGTCTGGCCATAGTCTACGCGATCCAGAAGGCCAAGCCTTACATCTGGGGAAGACATTTTACTCTGTGCACTGACCATTCACCACTGCAATGGTTAAAGACAATGAAAACCCACAATAGCAAACTTATGAGGTGGGCTTTAAACCTACAGGACTATGACTTTGAAGTGAAGGTGGTCAGAGGGTCAGTGAACTGTGTTGCTGACACCTTGTCAAGAAGACCTGAAGAATGAAGACGGCGAAAGAAACATGGACTATGTATATATATTGATGACCAAAAGTTAAATGTACCTGTTTTTTGAACTTGGTTTGTATGAATAAAGGTAAATTGATGTAATGTATATGGTAAATGTTTAAATGCCTAATTGATATGGTTAACTTAGAATGTAAGTATAAGTAAGTATGATATTGTATGTATAACTGGTTTTGTGTGTTTTATCCAGGTTGTTTTTTGGTGAAAAGCACCTTAGCTTTCCCCCTACAAAACAACTTATAAAGAGGGGAGGTGTTACATACAGCACTGATGTTACCTGTCTGTCATGGGTTTGGAGGGAAAGTTCCATCCTATGGGGAGTGGAAGGCGGGACATCAGGAGGAGGGGCTGTACTGTATATATATGTGAAGCCTGTGTGGTGAAGTTAGGAGACGCTGGGATGTGACGAAGCAGCAGCTGGGAAGAAGAAGCTGGTGTGGGAGTCTGTGTGTCAGTCAGGGTACTACTGTGTGTCAGAGTACCAACCTGATAGGTTCAGGTGTCTGTATGGTTAGCCAGAACTGATAGGTTCAGGGTCTGTGCTTCAAGTTAAGGGTTCTGTGTGAACCAAACTGTATGCATGTATGAATGAGACTAAGCCACGTTACTATATCTTATTCACCTAATCATTTTATTTTCCCTGTGTGTTGTTTTAAATAAACCTTATTCTTTTATTGGTTAAAAATCCATCCCTGGTCTGTGTGACTTCTTATAGGGAATGGTTGGTGGCAGCTTAGTTAACGTGTGGCAGATCCCAGTAGGTCTGGGTTTGTCACAGGGTCATGAGAAGACCTGGTGGCTATTCAACGCTGGAATCTGGCAGGTTTAACTAGAAACAATTGGGACAATCATGGGCTCAACTGCTGAAAGTGAAGGACAGGAGATGGAATAGAAGGAAGCAGTGGAACTCACTGCCACAAGCAGTAGTGACATCTGCCAGCATGCATGGTTTTAAAAGGGCATTACATACATTTGTGGAGCTTACAGCTGTGCATGGCTACTAGCTAGAATGGCTATGTATCACCCCCACATCTGTACTTTGAGATCAGTTCTTGGCACATGTAAGAGAGAGGGTGCATTTGAGCCCTTTTCCATGTGCCCCTAATTCCGCAGGTAATTGGCTGGCCTCTTTGGAAACTGAACTGGAGGGGGGTGTTGGCTGTCCCTAGTTCTTATGAATAGCTGAAAAGCCAAGCTGGTTGCATCTGCCATCTTGTTTTCCTGCCTTGTGGGTTGTGTTGACCAACATGGGTGGATTGGGGTAGGTACACGATTCTTTTGAATTATGTTGCTGGAGGAGACTCTTGAGAGTCCCCTGGACTGCAAGGAGAACAAACTTATCCATTTTGAAGGAAATCGACCCCGAGTGCTCACTGGAAGGACAGATCCTGAAGCTGAGGCTCCAGTACTTTGGCCACCTCATGAGAAGAGACGACTCCCTGGAAAACACCCTGATGTTGGGAAAGTGTGAAGGCAGGAGGAGAAGGGGACGACAGAGGACGAGATGGTTGGACAGTGTCATCGAAGCAACCAACACGACTTTGACCCAACTCCGGGAGGCAGTGGAAGACAGGAGGGCCTTGCGTGCTCTGGTCTATGGGGTGATGAAGAGTCGGACACGACTTAACAACAAACCATTAAAGCACCAGTAACAGGTGACCCACCACCACCATCTCTGTTCAAAACTTCCAGCCTTCCAAAGTCATCTGGTCTGCTCTAGTAACCATCAGGGGTTTCCCTCAACACCTAGCTGAAACCTCACCATCTGACACCAGAGACAGGTGTGCTGCTGCCGTGGAGCAGCTGAAAAGGAGAGGGGAAATCTAGACACCACCACGAGATTGGAAAGTCTTTATTAGAGATGAGAAATACATTACGAAGCCACAGGGATCAACATTCGGCCACTTTTGCAACTACACATTTGATGACTGTTGGCCTTTAATCTGTACAAGTCTTTGAAACGGAACACGAGTGAAGTTAGGTGGTGCCTACCAGCCAGATCCAAAATGACTCATTTCTGCAGCAGATCCACTGAAATCAGGGGCATTCAGTTAAAAGCCAATGGGCTTCAGTTATGCTAAAAGTACAGGCCAAGAATCAATCTAAGCCATGATGTTTTGCCACCTGCCAACAGTGTTTCCACTTCTACTTCAGTTTCCTACAGATAACGTGCAGTAGGAAGACTAGTGTTTAAGCGAAGCATTGCTACCTCTTTACAGAAAAGTCCAGCTCGTCCCATACTCCTCAGAGCATAGAAAATGGGAATAAAGTGGAATATATAGAGGAAATGCTAAGGCCTCATAGGAATAAAAAACTCATGCCAGACCTTCTTAGTTTTGGGCTTCCCCAATTATTCAGTTCCATTATGGTGGAAGCCTTAAAATGCTAGCCCCCTCAATGATTTTGCAAGCCAAGGGTAGTTTATAAAGAATGCAATGCAGGTCAGTTTAAAATAAGGCCCCCCTGTCAGCTCTCCTCCCTGGTCCTTCTCTTGCTGATTTCGCACCCGTGTCAAAATGGAGGAATGGGAAAGAAAAGAAGGGTTTTGTGTAAGTGAAAGATAAACCTGTCAAGTTTTCTCTCCTTCCTCGTACTCCCTAGTGTTAAACTGAGGAGATGTCCTCTGAAAATACGTAAGAGAGCTCAACCTAGGTATCGTAAACAAACGGCTACTTTAGCCGTTATTGCCCTTGCGGGCACTGGGCGTTAATGCTCAAGTCCACTTTTATCTCTTGGCTCAATAGCACAGCTTTCCAAAAGTCAACTCACAACGCTGGTTTCCCACCACTAACTTCACAGCTTTACCTGAATCAAAGGATGCTCAAAGCCATCCAAGCTCGTATTACCAATTTTTTTTTTTGTTACAAGGATCATTGTCTTCCCATAAAAAGCAAAACAAAAGCAAAGGAAGTGTTGCGTTCCATCACGTCTTTCCTTTGTCGAGAGACGCCCGGTTCGGTCCGTCCAGTTGCATCTCCCGCCATTTTGTCTCACAGGCAGGATGTACAGCGCCTCACCCTCCCTGCTGGAAAGGCAACCGGCCAGTACTGTACAATAAAGTTTTAAAAAATATTTTTTTAAAGGCTTTAAGATTAATTTTTTAAAAAAGAGAGAGAATGAAGTTTAAAATGTCTCAGAAGCAACAACAGCTTCCGTTTCCACAGGTCATGATCAACTTGATTATTCGCAGAAGAATTAACTGGAGCTGGAAGATGATGATGACGACGTTACAGCATCTTCCAGTATTGGCTTGTCTTGGGGATTCCAGCGACAACCTCCGACTCGATCCCGCAGTGGTCCTCTCCGCGGAGGATTCTGAAGAAACCTAGAAAAAGTTGAGAAAACATTTTGGCAAAGTCGTCCCATACCCAGAGTTCTTAGCTAGGCAAATAGGAATAAATAAGGTAAAGGTAAAGGTTCCCCTTGACAATTTTTGTCCAGTCATGTCCGACTCTAGGGGGCGGTGCTCATCCCCGTTTCCAAGCCATAGAGCCAGCGTTTGTCCGAAGACAATCTTCCGTGGTCACATGGCCAGTGCGACTTAGACACGGAACGCTGTTATCTTCCCACCGAAGGTGGTACCTATTTATCGACTCGCATTTTTACGTGCTTTCGAACAGCTAGGTTGGCAGGAGCTGGGACAAGTGATAGGATCTCCCTCCGTCGCGTGGATTCGATCTTACGACTGCTGGTCTTCTGACCCTGCAGCACAGGCTTCTGCGGTTTAGCCCGCAGCGCCACCACATCCCTTCAGGAATAAATAGGGAAGAGATTTTTGTTTTTTAACTACAAATGTCATATTTCTCCATTCTTGGAGTTCTCCCTCAGCTGGAAAGCTTGGAGGCTTAGCTCGGCCTAGCTCTGCCCAGGTTCCCTGTTCCTGCCCCCCGTACTAGCGGGGAGCTTCCTTTCAGAACAGGAAAAGAGGCAAGACTAGGCTTAGCTAAGCCTCAAGGCCTTCTAATGTAGCCCCTTTCTCCCAGGTCCATTCTACGGAGGTGTCTGTAAGGTGTCTGCAAAGTAGGTATCCGTACTCCGGAAAATTCAAAAACCTTATCCCTAGGAACAAACATTTGCTTTGAGCATTTTTGGCAGACTTTAAAGTGGATTTTGCAGGCAAGTTTTCTAAAAATATGCCTCATCCCATATTATCCTGTCTGCAATTTGAGACCCTCTATGAAGGTCCCGTTGCATGTTAACCATTATGACAAATTATTGGATATTTAGATATTTCCAATTATTGCCCTCCTGAACTTAATCAAGAATGACCATTTGAAAAAAAAAATCAGAAAAGGGTTAGTTGTAATGGTTACAGTAGCAAGATTAATATTTGCAAAGAGTTGGAAAAGCAACAAATTAATCTTGTAGATTGGTATAAAGAAATGTGGAGCTTAGCACTTAACGATATGTTAACATATGAAATGTAAATGAGAATTGGAATGGCGAAGTCTAACGATTTCAAAGATGTATGGAATTTATTCTTGGAATACGGTTTTTTGAAGGAGAAAGGCCATAGGCCAGCAGAAGAATCAATGTACAGTATTTCTGGAGAGGAATGGGGTTAAAAGGGGTACAAATTGGTATTATTGGTCACCTAGTCCCAATGATGAAGGTGGCATAGGTGGGGAAACTTCAATGTGTATTGTGTGCGCAGTCACCATTGAGTCTGTATTTTAGTTTTCATTTTATTATTTGCAATTTTTCTTTTATTAATAACTAATATTTTTTTAAAATGTTGGGTTTTTAAAAAGCGACATTTAAGATTGTTTTAAATAAATACATTTGTTTTTGTCATCCATAATTCTGGGAGACCGTGGCAGGCAGAAAAGCAATAAACGAAACAAGACAAAGCCATCTGGAATTAAGAGATTCCCCTTACTGAGACAGAACACTTCAACTCTCTCACGCACACACTCGTCCGGTTCCTTTTAACCTGGACAGCACGAAACGAAACTAGCTATATAGAGAAGTCCCCGAGTGCAAGACACGCAACAATTGGCTCAAGTGACAGGAAGCCAGATTTTGGTTGAATACGAGGAAAAACTTCCTTACTGTTAGAGCAGTACGACAACGGAACCAATTACCTCAGGAGTTGGCGAGTGCTTCAACCCTGGAGGGATTCATGAACTTATATAATCACCTGGCAGATATGCTTTGATGGTATTCTTGCAACGAGCAGGGGGTTGGACTTGATGGCCTTGTAGGCCCCTTCGAACTTCTCTTTTCTATGATTTCTATAAGTAGCAATAGGACTTGGGGGATTTTACCGAGCAAGGCCATGGAGATAGGATATTCTGGAGATCTCGCCTTCATAAGGTCACCATAAGTCGGAGGCGACTACTTGACAGCACATAAGAACCTCCACATAATTCTTCTATGGGAAGGTTCTGGGTGAATTACAGGAGTGAAGGTCATAAAGTCCCCTGCTTATAAAGCAAACCATCAATAGCTCTAGTGACATTTGTGGAAGGGGTGTCACCTCTCTCACCCCCCCAAAAAAGTACTCCACCTGCCCTATTTTCTTGTGCTTTGGCATACCCAGACGGACGGATGGAGAATATTTTTACCCTGCCTTTCTCCTCAAAAGGGCCCAGATGTGGGACGAACGTAAGGTTGAGAACAGAAATTATGCCAACAGACATTAGAACAGTTTTACAAGCTCAGAAGGAAGGGCACCACGTATTTTATCTGCAAACGGACCAAACGAATGGGCTCTCAAGCTCTCTCAAGACAAACCCGGGGATGGTAAGGTCAGGACATAAGAAAAATCCATGCTGCTGGACTACAGATTCCATCATTCCTCACCACCAGCTAGGGCTGGTAGGACTTGGAAGTCCCACAAGCCCTGTGGTTGTGATGTGCCGTCAAGCCACCCTTGGCTTATGGGCGACCCCATGAATGAATGAATGATCTCCAAAATGTCCTGGCCTCCACTGTTTGCCAACACAATCCTGTGGCTTCGTTCAGGGAGTCAATCCATTCCATATTTGGCCTTCCTCTTTTCCTGCCGCCTTCCACCTTTTCCAGCACGACTGCTTTTTTTCTCCCAGAAAATCCTGCTTCCTCCTGAGGCATTAAAAACAGCCCAAGCCTCCCTGACCCACACACCTTCCTCTTATAGAGCCACCCAAAGCTGCCATGAGACGCATCATCATCACATACCATTTTCACCCCAGTCTGTGTTCCAGGAGTTGGCAACCAACCAGTAAGGTGTGCCTTTGTCAACACCCCAGCCAAGGATCCGGATGGCGTGGCCACCCACTTCCTCTCCAGAAACATGTTGATAGACACCTGCAGGAGGAGGGGGGGAAATAATGCAGAAAAAAATAGAGAATTAACACATTTTCCAAACAGAAGCATTAGACTTTCCCATGCAAACCAAGTAAGGAGCTACTCAGATAAGACACAAGAACGTTTTTCCATTCATTGGAACAGCTTTCATGTCAGGCTGATGGCAACAGGAAGTTGGACTGAGATGCTGTTTATAACTTGTATTTCCAGAGATAAGAGCCTGACTGTCTCCTTTTAAAAGCCAGCCAGCATTGCTAGACATTACGTGCCATCTGCATACCTGCTACTGAGTCCTCCAGCCCAATGTCCCATTTTGGGACTGAATTTAACTACAGACGTCAAGGCTGAAAAGATCCAGGTGGATTTCTGAACTTCATTGGTTTTTGTACAGGATGGGGGGGGGGAGAGAAGCCTGTTTTGCCCATGGCTTTGTGTGTGTGTCGCTTTGGTAACTGACCTACATGATTTTAGATTTCAACACTGCTATCAAGCAAGACATTAAGCAAAATTCACACTTACGGTTTTCCCCGTGTCAAAATCCCCATAAAGTCAAGAGAACCCATAATAAAGAGAAAGGTAAAGGTTCCCCTTGACAATCTGTCCAGTCATGTCGGACTCTAGGGCGCGGTGCTCATCCCCGTTTCCAAGCCGTAGAGCGAGCGTATGGCCGAAGACAATCTTCCATGGTCATGTGGCCAGCACAACTAGACACGGAACGCCGTGACCTTCCCACCAAGATGGTACCTATTTATCTACTCGCATTTTACATGCTTTCAAACTGCTAGGTTGGCAGGAGCTGGGACAAGCGACGGGAGCTCACTCCGTTGTGTGGATTACAACTGCACATCTTCTGACCTTGTAGCACAGAAGCTTCTGCGGTTTAACCCGCAGCACCCACCAGAACCCATAATAAAGAGTATCGTACCATATATATTTAACAGTCTATGCCTCCTGGGTGAATAGCCAGCCTGCGTAGCCTTGGGCAAACTGCAGTCCCAGGGATCCCCTCCCAGAAAAAGGGAAGGGTCAACCAGTTCTGAGCATTCTCTACTTGGAAAACCCTGAAAAAGTCCATTCTAAGTCAGTGACTTGACTTGACCATCATCATCATCATCAATAAAATTATGGATAACCAGTTTTGAATTCTGTCCACTCCATTATCACTGGAATTTGCTATCTCCTCTTTAAAGCGCATCACAAAGTCGCTTGAGTGCTAATGAGGTTGACGCATGGACACTGTCACGCCATTTTAAGAGGGTTGTATTTTTCAAAAACCTGTTATTCCCAAAAGACCCACCTGATTTGTACATGAGGAAGTCTGAGTAAACAGTAAATGCTCCTTCCACAGGCCCATTCTTGTAGATTTCAGCCATTATTTCCTTCTCACTGCGTGGGACGCCATAGGATGTAAGTCCTGGATAAACGAAGAGGTGATGATGATGGAAAAGGTAAATTCAATGTGAGAAACCATTCAGACACCTGAATTCAGATGTACAGTACATCTTCTACCTCCCCATGATTGATTGCTGCAATTCACTGGGAATGAATAACAATATTTGTGTTTCTCTGAAATAAAAGGTTGTTTCTTCTGTAATGAGTTTTTAGTGGTTTATGAAAGTATTACCTATTTTTGCCTTTGGATTCTTTGTGTTTTTTTAGACTTACTTTCTCAAGTCTTTTCCTTCATAAGGACTAGAGGCACAGTTTAAACACACTGTAATCCTTTTGGCACCAGGACCCTTTAAAAGTGTTTTGTTTTCCCCAAAAATCTATGAGCAGTTTGATTTGACTGTATGGATGACTTTTAAATTGGTTTTAGAATTCTCTTTAATTCCTTTCAAGTTAATTGTCTGGGGGGGGGGTGACCGTAAACATTTTTAAATAATGAAGATTTAGCCTCTCTTATCCGAGATCTGGCTCCCACGTAATGGTAGCAAGCTGCTGAATTCTAGTTTTAATTAAACCACATCTTTAATTGCATGCTTAATTTTAAAAAATGAAATAAAAACCAGCTGACGCTGGTCAGGTCAACTTGTTTTCTATGACTATTTTCAGGGTTAAAAAAAAACTTAAGAGTCACTGTCTTGGGAAGCCTGGCAGATTCTAAAAAGCTAGAGTCAAGTTTTCAAAGTTTTTTAAAAAACCAAGAGCTTTTATTACCCATGTGTTTGTCATCCTTATAGGACGGAGAATAGCCATCTTCGCACCTCTTGACACAATCCGGGGTCTCTCCCCCTTCTCCAGTGCAGGGGGGCCGAGATCCATTAGTGTGATGTTCACATGGAGGGATAGAATAGGGTCTGCAGCCTGTCCGGGGAAAATGGAGACAAAACACCATTCAGAAACGATCTTCCATGGGGCCCTAAGTCCCAGAGCAGAGAAAACCTATGGTCTCTCCAGACAGATCTAGCGATAGCTACATAATCCCATTCCACTTCCTTGATTCAAATCCCACGGAAGATCTTGGATAGCAGAAACAGAAGTTATTTTAATGAGCATAAAAACATGGCCTAGAAGGCCATTTCTAAAGGTGGAAGCCACAAAACTGATGACTTGATGCGGTCACAAGATGCTGCTTCACCAAACTGAAACAACTAGCACCCGGAATTATTTTTTTAATGTGTAGGACACAGCAGAGAGAAGCAAGACCACAGAATATAACCAACTCTTCCTTTAAAAAGATAAAGGTTCCCCTTGACATTTAGTCCAGTCGTGTCCGACTCTAGGGCGCGGTGCTCTTCCCCGTTTCCAAGCCGTAGAGCCAGCGTTTGTCCAAAGACAGTTTCCATGGTCATGTGGCCAGCGTGACTAGACATGGAACGCGGTGACCTTCCCACTTGAGGTGGTACCTATTTATCTACTCGCATTTTTACATGCTTTTGAACGGCTAGATTGGCAGGAGCTGGGACAAGCGACGGGAGCTCATTCCATCGTGTGGATTCGATCTTACAACTGCAGGTCTTCTGACCTTGCAGCCCAGAGGCTTCTGCAGTTTAACCCGCAGCGCCACCACGTCCCATAACTCTTTCTTTAGAAGAGGTCAGTTCAAAGCATTGGAGCGAGATACCACCAGCATCTTGAGGTTGCTTTGCTCTTCTCCGCCTCGTCACTTAACACAGATTGAACAGCCAATACGCTGGACCACTGGCCTCAGCTCAGCCATGTGAACAAGCTGAAATTAAGTCCTGATTTAGAGATGGGGACGAATCCCCAGTTTGGCGACTCGTCCTGCTTCGTGATCCGTCCACACTTGAGGAACCACGAAGCTCCTCGCCATGAACCGATGGAAGCACGAATTTATTCAGAGAAAGACAATCACCACCAAGGGCTTAATAGGAAGTCCACATCCCAGTGAGCACCAAAGACACCCTGGAGCCAAAGAGGATTCACTCACCCACATGGGAGTCATAGAGGCCTCCTGACACTAAGCCCTTTTCGGTCCAGTACTTCCACGCTCCAGAAGGATAACCTCCGTTGCATCTGCAAACCAACAAGAGTTATGGACACCGAGGAACTGGACTTGTCCACAAAAGCTCTCATCAAATTCTAGCACTTCGAGCACCACAATGTTTTTTTGGCCTTCTTAGTTTTTCATTATTTTATTCATGGCCTGAGATGCTAGCACAGACTAACGTGGCTCCCTCGTCTAAAACTACACGGATTATTTACAGTTGATGAGATGCTCTCGATCATCCCAGAGTGCAGGGCACGCAACAATGGGCTCAAGTTACCCAAAGGGAGATTTCGGCTGAATTATCAGGAAAAACTTCCCAACTGTTAGAGCAGTATGACGATGGGACCCATGACCTCAGGACGTGGTGAGCGCTCCAAACGCTGGAGGTTTTCAAAAGAAACTTAAGACAACCACCGGGCAGATATCCTTTGATTTGTATTCCCTGCATCGAGCAGGAGGTTGGACTTGATGGCCTTAGAGGGCCCCGTCCAACTTCTCGATTCTATGATTCCCTAGGGAAAAATAAGGAGTTTTTTTTAAAATGCCTACTATTTAGAAAAAAACTGCGACAGAAAATTAGGGACAGCTTCCTTCTGCGAAGAATGCAAGTCTCCAGAAGTGGCTAACTGTTGTTCCTCTTGACACCCACAGAGCAGAATATGGGAAGATCAACTCTTCCAAGATTACCATTTTTACAAAGAATGAGGTCACCGGCTATGCAGACTGAGGGATTTTGTCATCACAAAAGGGAACCTTTTCCAACCTGTGTCAGAGAAGTCCTCCTCCATATTTAGAAGAGTCTAAGAAGGCCTTAGAAAGCGGTTTTCCACCCCTCCCCATAGCGGCAACGTCTTCAGCAGAGCAGTGCCGAGGCCAAGACGGCGACTCACCCCATCCCACACTCGAAACCACAGCAAGAGAGCAGGTCTTCGGCAGAGATTTCCACGTTCACCTTGGCGTTGGTGTGGATGCAAACACGATCCGACATGGCTTCCACAGCACCGAAGGCCTGCAGGTGGCGACCCAAAGAGTTACCGTCTGATATTTTATTTATTTTATTTAATTCTACCCCACCCATCTAGACCAAAGGTCTACTCTGGGCGGCATTACAAATTTTAAAGACAGTTAAGCCAATAAACATGCACTATAAACCCAAGATGGTAAGATGTGACATTTAAGATACAGCAGGAGGGAAAGCCCGCCCAAATAGCCAGGTCTTGAGTTTGCTTCTGAAGACACCCAGAGAGGGAGCCAGGCGGATCTCCACGGGCAAGTTGTTCCAAAGGCGAGGAGCCACTGCCGAGAAGGCCCGGTTCATCGTTCTTTCCTTCCGGACCTCCCTCGGCGTTAAGCCCCTCAGACGCCCGGCCTGGCTGGAACGAGTGACTCTGGCAGAACTGGGTGGGAGAAGGCGCTCGGCCAGATATCGAGGTCCTAAACCATTTAGGGCTTTATATGTCATTGTTAGGACTTTGAAGTCAACACGGAAACGAATGGGCAGCCAATGCAAGGTGGCCAGCATGGGGGAAATATGTTCACCCCAGGTTAGTGGGGGCCAGTTAGTGGAGGTGGGCACTGTGTGTTTAGTCGTTTAGTCGTGTCCGACTCTTCGTGACCCCATGGACCAGAGCACGCCAGGCCCTCCTGTCTTCTACTGCCTCCCGGAGTTGTGTCAGGTTCATGTTGGTTGCTTCGCAGACACTGTCCAGCCATCTCATCCTCGGTCGTCCCCTTCTCCTCTTGCCGTCACACCTTCCTAACATCAGGGTTTTTTCCAAGGACTCTTTTCTTCTCATGAGATGGCCAAAGTACTGGAGCCTCAGCTTCAGGATCTGTCCTTCCAGTGAGCCGTCAGGGTTGATTTCCTTTAGAACTGATAGGTTTGTTCTCCTTGCAGTCCAGGGGATTCTCAAGAGCCTCCTCCAGCACCACAATTCAAAGGCATCAATTCTTCGGCGGTCTGCTTTCTTTATGGTCCAGCTCTCACTTCCATACATCACGACAGGAAAAACCATAGCTTTGACTATTCGGACTTTTGTTGGCAATGTGATGTCTCTGCTTTTCAAGATGCTGTCAAGATTTGTCATCGCTTTCCTCCCAAGAAGAAGGCGTCTTTTAATTTCAGGGCTGCTGTCTCCATCTGCAGTGATCATGGAGCCCAGGAAGATAAAATTTGACACTGCCTCCATATCTTCCCCTTCTATTTGCCAGGAGGTGATGGGACCAGTGGCCATGATCTTAGTTTTTTTGATGTTGAGTTTCAGACCGTTTTTTGCACTCTCCTCTTTCACTCTCATTACAAGGTTCTTTAATTCCTCCTCACTTTCTGCCATCAGAGTGGTATCATCTGCATATCGGAGGTTGTTGATATTTCTTCCGGCAATCTTAATTCCGGCTTGGGTTTCGTCCAGTCCAGCCTTCCGCATGATGTATTCTGCATATAAGTTAAATAAGCTGGGGGACAGTATACAGCCTTGCCGTACTCCTTTCCCAATTTTGAACCACTCAGTTGTTCCATGACCAGTTCTGACTGTTGCTTCCTGTCCCACATATAGGTTTCTTAGGAGATGGATAAGGTGGTGAGGCACTCCCATTTCTTTAAGGACTTGCCATAGTTTGCTGTGGTCCACACAGTCAAAGGCTTTGGCATAGTCAATGAAGCAGAAGTAGATATTTTTCTGGAACTCTCTGGCTTTCTCCATAATCCAGCGCAAGTTAGCAATTTGGTCTCGAGTTCCTCTGCCTCTTCGGAATCCAGCTTGTACTTCTGGGAGTTCTCGGTCCACATACTGCTGAAGCCTACCTTGGAGGATTTTGAGCATAACCTTGCTAGCGTGTGAAATGAGTGCAATTGTACGGTAGTTGGAGCATTCTTTGGCACTGCCTTTCTTTGGGATTGGGATGTAGACTGATCTTTTCCAATCCTCTGGCCACTGTTGAGTTTTCCAAACTTGCTGGCATATTGAATGTAGCACCTTAACAGCATCATCTTTCAAGATTTTAAGTAGTTCAACTGGAATGCCATCACCTCCACTAGCCTTGTTGTTAGCCAGGCTTTCTAAGGCCCACTTGACTTCGCTCTCCAGGATGTCTGGCTCAAGGTCAGCAACTACATTGTCTGGGTTGTCCGGGATATCCAAATCTTTCTGATATAATTCCTCTGTGTATTCTTGCCACCTCTTCTTGACGTCTTCTGCTTCTGTTAGGTCCCTCCCATTTTTGTCTTTTATCATGTTCATTTTTGCGCAAAATGTTCCTCTAGTATCTCCAATTTTCCTGAACAGATCTCTGGTCTTTCCTTTTCTGTTATCTTCCTCTATTTCTTTGCATTGTTCATTTAAGAAGGCCCTCTTGTCTCTCCTTGCTATTCTTTGGAAGTCTGCATCCAATTTTCTGTAACTTTCCCTATCTCCCTTGCATTTTGCTTCCCTTCTCCTCTCTGCTATTTCTAAGGCCTCGTTGGACAGCCACTTTGCTTTCTTGCATTTCCTTTTCTTTGGGATGATTTTCGTTGCTGCCTCCTGGACAATGTTACGAGCCTCTATCCAAAGTTCTTCAGGCACTCTGTCCACCAAATCTAGTTCCTTAAATCTGTTCTTTACTTCCACTGTGTACTCATAGGGGATTTGGTTTAGATTATACCTGAGTGGCCCAGTGGTTTTTCCTACTCTCTTCAGTCTAAGCTTGAATTTTGCTATGAGAAGCTGATGATCAGAACCGCAGTCAGCTCCAGGTCTTGTTTTTGCTGACTGTATAGAGCTTCTCCATCTTTGGCTGCAGAGAATATAATCAATTTGATTTCGATATTGCCCATCTGGTGATTTCCATGTATAGAGTCGCCTCTTGTGTTGTTGGAAAAGAGTGTTTGTGATGACCAGCTTATTCTCTTGACAAAACTCTATTAGCCTTTGTCCTGCTTCGTTCTGAACTCCAAGGCCAAACTTCCCTGTTGTTCCTTTTATCTCTTGGCTCCCTACTTTAGCATTCCAGTCCCCTAGAATGAGAAGAACATCTTTCTTTGGTGTCAGTTCTAGAAGGTGTTGTAAATCTTCATAGAATTGTTCAATTTCAGTCTCCTCAGCAATGCTGGTTGGTGCATAAACTTGGATTATTGTGATGTTGTATGGTCTGCCTTGGATTCGTATTGACATCATTCTATCATTTTTGAGATTGTATCCCAAGGATGATCAGGTGGGCACACACTGAAGGATTCCTTTCCTTTCCTAAGCTCTGGCAAAGGATGACCCCTGTGCCCAAATTCCTGCCTGAAGGAATTTGGGATGGACCCTAGCTGGAACGCTAAGGTAGAAGAGAGCTTTCAAAATCTGGGTCAGATGGAAGAACCCCCAGATGGCCAACAAAACAAAATGGAGTTTATATTCCACATCTGACAAAACAGAACTATTTTGAGGCCTTAACCCCAAGTTTTTTGACAGCATCTTGGGCAAGTGCTGGAGAATTCAAAAACTCGTAGAAGAGTGGAGTCCGATGGGGCTTGTAAGTGCCCTGCTCAATGCAGGAATCATCTTATTTGTGATGTATCAATGTAATAAAGGGACTCCCAATCTCAGACTTTTCTCCAGAAGAGTAGTTCTCCGGCCCGATGAACTCCAGTAGCCAGACCGATGTGCTGATTACGTATCCAGTTTGACCTTGCTAATAGGTCAGATGATGCCCGTTGGGTCTACCATCCCATCTCCCTTCCTTCTTCCACCTTTCTAAACAGGTTTTGGGAAGCCCTCCTTTTTCCTGAAGCACCCACTAGCACCCAGATGCTGGAACTGCCAACCCCGGTTGACAGAGAAAAGGGCTCAGAATTGCACTCTAACGACAGAACCCAATTAGGACATCTTACCCAGCAGGAACCACAAGAACCCTGGTCTCTGATCTCATTGATCGTTGGGCAGTTGGGCCACTGTCGCCGCGCATCGAAGCTCTCCGGTAAGACCACGTCACCCGCAAACTCGAATCTTTGGGTTCCGAAGTGGCCAAAGGGAGAAAGGGAGAGAAATCAACGTGGTTAAGAATGTCCTAGCTTTCTCCAGAATCGCTGACACATACGGCAGCCTACCAAGATCAACTAAGGCCTCGTTAGGACTTAAACTCGTCATCATCTTAGAACTGCAGAGTTGAAAAGGACCCGATGGATCATACAGCCCAACCCCTAAACTGGGAGACCTTGATGTAGCTCAGTGGATACAAGCAGCTGCCTCAGAATCGGTTAGAATTTCAAATTCCCACCATGCTTCTTGGAAGATAGACCAGTACAATGGGGTCTTGACTTGAGAACTTAATCCGTATTGGAAGGCGGTTCTCAAGTCAAAAAGTTCGCAGGTCAAATCTGCATTTCCCATAGGAATGCATTGAAAACCATTTGATCCGTATCTGCTCTTTTCCGTCCATAGAAACTAATGGGAAGCTGCTATTCTGCCTTTGACCACTAGAGGGGGATATTTTGTTTCTTTTTTTCTTAGGTCAAGAAAGTTCAGGGAAGGCAGGGAAAATACAGTCCAGACAGTACAGTGGACCCTTGATTTACAGAATTAAACTGTATTGGAACAATGGCTGCAGGTCAAAAAGTCTGTAGGTCAAGTCTCCATTGAGCTACAGTGCATTGAAAACCGATTAATCCCGTAACAGGCCGTTTTTGTTCCATTTTGGTTTTTTTCTGGTCTGTAAGTCAAATCTCAGTCTGCAAGTCAAATCTAAATTTTACGGCCAGAGAAGTCTGTAACTCAAAAAGTCTGTAAGTCAAGCCGTCTGTAAGTCAAGGGTCCACTGTACAGATTACCTGTCCTGTGCTGGCTGATGGGTTTTACATGGCTACTATCCTCCACTAAGTTTCCACGGCTGAGAGGAGATCGGAACCTGAGTTTCCGGAGTCTTAGTCTGACAATTCTCCACTACATCACTGGTTCTTAACCTTGAGTTACTCAGGAGTTTTGGACTGCAACTCCCAGAAGCCTTCACCACCAGTTGTGCTGACTGGGGTTTCTGGGAGTTGCAGTTCAAAAGCATCCGAGTAACAAAGGTTAAGAACCACTGCACTACATCACGCTGACCGAAGAGGGGCACAAATACCTTCCTCAGGTCAAGCCAGATCAGTGGTCCATCTAGGCCCGTAATAGGGACTCTTGAGCTCCAATGAGTCTCCATTATTTCCAGCCGGTCTCTTTTTCATACTAACTGGGGATGCCCAGGACTGAACTCTCGACTTTTGGCATTCAAAGCACAGACGCTGAGTCAGCACCTTTTCCCTCCACTCTAGCAGTGTTTACAGTGACTTCCGTTATCAAGTAGACATCCTTGAGATGCAAAACCCCCCCAAGATAGTCCCTGTCTGGACAAGGGGCAAAGTTCCAATAGGATTGGAAGCACAGAGAGTCAACATCTTAAGTTAGAGTCTCCAAATCCCACGAGGTACGAGTTCCCCCTCCATTCGGCACTGATTAGGCCTCATCTTGAGTCCTGTGTCCATTTCTGGACACCACATTTCAAGAAGGATGCTTGGAACCAAGTTCAGAGGAGGGCGACAAGGATGATCAGGGGGCTGGAAACCAAGCCTTACGAGGAAAGGCTGAGAGAACTGGGCATGTTTAGCCTTGAGAAAAGAAGGCTGAGGGGTGATAGGATAGCACTTCATAAATACTTGAAATACTATCATCCAGAGGAGGGGCAGGATCTGTTCTCAATCATCCCAGAGTGCAGGACACGTAACAATGGGCTCAAGCTACAGGAAGCCAGATTTAGGCTGAGTATCAGGAAAAACTTCTTAACTGTTAGAGCAGTACAACAATGGAACCAATTTTTTGGGGGGAGTCGGTGAGCACTTCAATGCTGGAGACACTGAAATGTCGATGACCACCTGGCAGATGCCTTGAGCAAGTGAGCAAGGGGACTGAACTCAATGGCCTTATAGGCTTCTTCCAATTTTGTGATTCTATGAGTCTACAATCTTACCTTGGTGGCAGTTTGGGGCCATGCAGGTAGGTGCCGCATAGCTTCTTCACGTAACTCATGTCCACGTTTTGGAAGTTGTGCCCTGCCTTTAGCAAGGGAAAAAAGAGAGGCAGCACAAGTGAGAGAGATGTTAAAAGACATTGGAAAAGGACATTGGGAAACATTTCTCATGTAGTCTCTGGAGGAGATTTGCAATTTGCCACCATCCGAGGGCGTGCCGTGGGGCTTGGGGTGCCCCTGAAACCTCCCATGCACCTCAGGATCTGTCCTTCCAGTGAGCACTCAGGGTTGGTTTCCTTTAGAACAGATAGGTTTGTTCTCCTTGCAGTCCAGGGGATTCTCAAGAGCCTCCTCCAGCACCACAGTTCAAAGGCATCAATTCTTCGGCGGTCAGCTTTCTTTATGGTCGAGCTCTCACTTCCATACATCACGACAGGAAAAACCATAGCTTTGATTATTCGGACTTTTGTTGGCAAGGTGATGTCTCTGCTTTTTAAGATGCTGTCTATTGATTATTATATTGATTGATTGATTTGATATAAAGGAAATTTCCTAAAATCTGCAGACTTTGAAGTCAACTACAATAGAACATCTTGCAGCAGTTGGTATTTTTCACATTCCAACCTCTCTTGTAAACACCCACCCTTCTAGACAGAACGTTTTCCTCCAAAGCCAAACTGAAGCTTATCTTCAAGGCCAGATGGCTAATCCTCCCACATCAGCCTCTATGCAGGCACATGGCCTTAAGCACTCAAAAGCAAAAAGCAAAGTGTGCTGCTTATTCTATACCACCCCATAGCGCTTCAAGCACTCTTTGGGCAATTTACAAGTTAATTATGCAGGTTACACATTGCACACACACACACCCCCCCGAGTGAGCTGGGTACTCATTTTACCAACTTTGGAAGGATAGAAGGCTGAGTCAACCTTGAGCCGGTGACTTGGGATTGAATCCCGGGTCGTGAGCAGAGTCTTGACTGCAGCACTGCAGTTTAACCAGCCACTGAATAGTAGCCCAACTCCCACCTTCACGTTGAAGGCAGGAAGCTAATAAATTAGAGGAAAAAGCTCTAAAGGCGGGTGCCCCGTGAACAGCTAACAAGACTTACACCAGAGAGAAGATGCTCTAGTTCAGTGGTCCCCAACCACGGGGCCTCTAGATGTTCTTGGACTTCAACTTCCAGAAATCCTGGTGGTGGTGAAGGCTTCTGGGAGTTGTAGTCCAGGAACATCTGGAAGCCCAAGGTTGAACCAGCACTGAACTAGAGCATCTTCTCTCTGGTCTAAGTCTTGTTAGCTGTTCATGGGGCACCCGCATTCAGGGCTTCTTTCCCTAATTTATTGGAATTTAGCTGGCCTGTCCGTGCTGGAGATCACCAACTCCATCCAGGTTTACCAACATTTGAACCGGCCTCATACTATTCTCTATCTAAATAGATAGAGACTATCTATTCAGGGGTTCCTAACCTTGAGTCCCCAGATGTTCTTGGACTAAAACTCCCAGAAAATGTCATCGCCAGCTGGGCTGGCCAGGATTCCTGGGAATTGTAGTCGACGAACAACTGGGGACCCGAGGTTGGGAACCACTGAGTCAGTCTTGGCTAGACAGCCACAGCTGTCCAGGGTTTCAGCTATTTCTCCCCTCCACCTCCCAACACAACCAAGAGATTCGCGGCATTCCCAAGAGGTCTCCAACCCTGCTTACCTTCCCAAGTGAGAAAATGATCGGTATGTTCCCAAGGGAACCACGTGTTCCTTCAGCCCCTCAGGGAACAAACCCACGAGCATCTCCTTCACATGCGCTCTCCCTTCCTCCCATGCCACGGCACAGCCAAGACCTGCTGACTCACCTGCCAGGTGGTGTTGAGTTTGTTGATGTAGTTCACCATGTCATGAGACAGAGGAGGGAAGGAGGGAGGGACCGTAACGGCACTTGTGAGGGCCACCACGAGGCACAGCGCTGCTACAGACGGCCACATCTTGGAGACGGGTCTTTACCTGGAGAAGGATGGACAAGATTTATTTCCATGGTTGTGTTCGGTTACCAAGTTTGTGCAAACAGGCAGCTCTTCATCTCCTGTACAGGTAAGCCAAAACCTTGTAAAGGTAAAGGTTTCCCTTGACATTTAATCCAGTCGTGTCCGACTCTAGGACGTGATGCTCATCCCCGTCTCCAAGTCACAGAGCCAGCACTTGTCCAAAGACAGTTTCCGTGGACACGTGGCCAGCGCGACTAGACACGGAACGCCGTGACCTTCCCACTGTGGTGGTACCTATTTATCTACCCCCATTTTTACATGCTTTTGAACGGCTAGGTTGGCAGATGCTGGGACAAGCGACGGGAGTTCCCTCCGTTGCGTGGATTCGATCTTACGGCAGCTGGTCTTCCGACCTTGCAGCACAGAGGCGTCTGCGGTTTAACCTGCAGCAACACCACATCCCATAAAAAACTTGTAATGCTTCTCAAAGCACTTTTACTCCACATGAGCGACCAACTCCATGAGCGCCGATGATGAGAAATCCGAATCATGAACCCATTACAACCTCAAGATTCCTTAATCAGATGCATGATGCAAAACCTTCATTTTTCCAATCTACATCTAGAGTGGTTTTCCATTTAGGATCTCGCACAAACAGCACTAAACCTTGTGATCCCTTTGAAAGCAACCACATTGTGAGTGGCATCCAAAAAAAGTGACCCAAAGTCCATAAAAGTTCATGCCAAATTAAATCAGTGTTGGCATTTTGTATCTCACAGTGGTCGCCTGACTTGGTACCTGGCTAGAAAACCAGCCCTTGAATGCCTTGGCTAGCAACCATTCTGGTGATCATGTTGACACCCGTTCAGCCCTACCAGCATAAAGCTGCAAACAGGATTCTGCAAGTTGGTGTTTCAAAGGGTCTCACTTTCCAAGAAAAAACTGCTGGGTTTTTTTGGGGGGTCACATAATCTAGTATGGCCCATTCCCCCCGCCTCCCCCATATCTACATATGGCTAGTATGCACAGCTCCTATACCTGCAACGTTTTAGCTCTGCACAGGTAATAAGATGAGGTTCCATAAAAGCAGAAAACGGAATGCAGATCATGCTGCAGGAAGGGGTGCAGAATATCAACCTAGCAAGAAGTGCATAGAATAATATGTAGAAAACGGCTTTAGAAATCCTGAGCAAGCAAGCGTGTCCAGAAATAAGAACATCTAGTCTAGAAAACCAAAACCCTCTTTTGCGTGAGGGTCTCTCCAGATGAAAATGTGGTACCTTTTTCACATCAGTCTCATGCACTGAAGCTTGCATGGCATCAGCAAAATGCCCCATCTGTTGCAGAGTTTTTGGTTAGATTCCTTGAGCTGCCCAACAGAAATACACAGTTCCACAGAATAAGCTTCAAGTTCCCCACATAGTTCACTCCTTTTCTCATTAACTGGCACTTACAGTCTCAGTAACTCACTCAGAGCCATTATCAGAAGAATAAAAATACTTCGTTCCTTAAAGCAGGACAGATCAAACTAGTACACAGAGGACGGCGTACAACAACAGACCTCAACAGACACAAGGACTTCCAATGGATGGACCTAACAGCCCGTTGGTGAGAAACAGGGGTGGGCTAATTTGAGGGACTTGAAGCTGATTCTGCTCTGTCATTCCCTGCACTTCTGCGGCACAGCTAAAGGAAGTTTAACCAGAAATTCAAAACTCTGCTTTCCTTTCTCCCTGCAAAATTGTCAAGTAGAGTTGCAGTTTCAACCGGGGTGAGTTCCTTCTTCCGGTTTAAGCCTCTCCAAAGACACAGGAGAACTCATGCCCTTTTTTTGAAATGCATAAAAGCCAGCCTGAGCGTCTAAGAGAGAAATTGCCTTTGGTTTCCAGCCGGCCGCCTCTCCGTTCAGTGGCAAAGCTGGGCCTGCCCCACATCCGAGGGAAAAAAACGTTAAGCGGCTGCCGTTCCCGTCTGCTGAGCGGGTCCCTCAAGATTTCCAGGGCAACCTTCCCCGATCTTCAGCCCCAGGCCCTTTCTTGCAGAATCCTTAATCAGGGGGCTGTATCCAGATCTTGGAGAAGTGACTTTTATTCCACGGCCAAAAGATTCTGGGAGTCCAGAAAAATTCTCTCCTCCAAGGGCTGAGCGTTAACCACTTTCAGAAGGCAATGCGGAAGGATCACCAGTCTTGTCGATTATCTCCAGATCAGCTCTTCCACATGACAGGAAGGGAGCTTTAAGCCCCTTGCAAGGAAAAAAAAATATATTCCCTTCCCCACCCCGTCCATCTCACACACAAAAATCCCCCACAATCACACACAAAGTTTCGGCTATAAAGTCTGTGGGGTGAGTGTTCTGTTTGAACCTTCAGCTGTGCGCTGTGTGAGAGTAGTAAAGATACAACCCAAAAAGTCGTGGGCTTCCCAGAGAGGGACCTCCATATTATTTATTTATTTAAAATATTTTTCACCTCACCTTTCTCCTCAAAAGGACCGAAGGCAGCTTACAACAATTAAAAGACAATGTTGAAAAGCAAGAAACAGTATCTATCTATCTATCTATCTATCTATCTATCTATCTATCTATCTATCTATCTATCTATCTATAACAAGCATTATATTAAAAATGGGGAACAAAATCAATATTAAAAACACATTTAAAAACATCAGAGCATAACAATTCATTAAAAAAACATTTCTCAGGGTGCCAGTCAGTTCAAAGAAACCTGGGGGAGGGAGGCACACACCTAAAAAAAGTTGAGGTAGGCTACATCGGGCCTTCCAGATGTTCTGGACTACATAACCCATCAGTCCCTGGTAACTAGTTAATGAGCAGGAATTATAAGAGTTTGTCATAACATCTGGAAGGCACTAGGTTTCTTACCCTTGGCCAGAGTGGATAAAAATAAAAGATTTTTAAAAAATCAATTGATTTAATTAACAATTTAAAACCACCATTTTAAAGAAATCATTTTTAAAGTTTAAATTGTAAAAAAAAATAAAAATTTGATTTTTAAATTTTTAATCAGGATTTAAATCAAATCCATCCTGCGCCTGCCTTTAAAACGGTGGGAAGTTTTTGCTCCATTCTCCTAGCTAAGAAAAAGCAGTCGGGCGAGATTTGGCTTTGCATGAACGAGGAAGTGCCACGCTTCTTAAGTAATATTTACACGACTACTGGTTTGCCTCACAAAACTTTCCCAGTCATGTGGTTTGCATGTTCTCCTTTCTGAGGTGGGGGAAAACAAACAAAAGTCAAGGAGAGAGAAGCCGAAGACACAGATGTACCTAGTAGTTTGTTTCGGCAAGACAGAATTCGGCTTCCAACCCTACACTCTGTAAACAGAGAAATATCTGAATTTTCCTAGGAATATAGAGATATATAGTGTGTATATGCCGTCCCCCCTGTCCAGCAAAACACCTGAGAGCTATTTGGCCTTGAGTGGGCAACTAAGAGTCATTAGGTTTACAAAATGAGATTTCCCGTGTGGTGGACTGGATCGAGTGACCGACTAGGGCTCTGGCGAACAGGATTCGAATCCTTGTTGAGCCATGGAAACTCACTGGGAGACAGGGACAGATAAAAACACTCCTTTAATGTCCCACTTACAGTCGTGCCCCGCTTAACGATTACCCCATATAACGATGAATCCGCTTCACGACAATGTTTTTGCGATCGCAATTGTCCATTCGAACGCATTGAATGGTTTTCAATGCGTATCAATGGGCTTTTTTATTTCTCTTTACGATGTTTTCACTCTACAGCGATTTCGCTGGAACGAATTAGCGTCGTCAAGCGAGGCACCACTGTACCTTGAAAGCCCTTTTAGGGTTGCTCTAACAATGGCACAACACGCAGACATAATTTCACTAAAGACCTGCTCTACAATGGTTGAACGGGCAATTAGGAGTCCTTAAATTTACAAAATGCCTGCTCCAACTTTCAGTTGCTCATCTGGTTGAACTCTTCCCATATGGCATCAGAATGCTGATAAGAGACCGTCACACCCAGTGTCATCTAGAGCTCTCAGAAATAGATTTTGCCTTCTCTCCCCCCCCCCAACAGATGTGTCCTGCTGATTAAAAACCTAGCCTCCCCTTTGGACCAACTACCAAGACAGGACCCCTCTGGAAAACAAAATAATGCTCGGAAAAGGGGGCGGCAGCAGGAAAAGAGGAAAACCAAACACGAGATGGACGGGCTCCATAAATGAAGCCACGGGACAGGAGTCTGCAAGAGCTGGACAAGGAGACCAAGGAAATGACATTCTGGAGCTCTGCGATTCTGGCTGCAGAACTGC
Organism: Pogona vitticeps; assembly: GCF_051106095.1. NCBI lineage: Eukaryota > Metazoa > Chordata > Lepidosauria > Squamata > Agamidae > Pogona > Pogona vitticeps. Next base: position 6,313,167 of record NC_135783.1, read on the forward strand.
AGGTTGGGGGTTCGATTCCCCACCGTGCCACCTCTTGGATAGAGGCTGGACTCAAGTGACCCATAGAGTCCCCTCCCGCTCTGCAGTTCTCCAATTATTATTCATGTTATCACTCATTCACGGGGTCGCCATAAGCCTAGGGTAACTTAATGGCACATAATAACAAGATCATTTTGAGATCATGCTGTGCAGAGTTCAGATATGTGAATTCTCTGGACTACAAGACCAACAGCCATGGGTCCTCTTATCAGAGAGATTCTGGGGAAGGCAGCCGAGATGAAAGTTTCAGATACCGTCAGTAACCTATGAGACCTACAGGAATTCTGCAAGCTTTCAGACTGGCAGGAGAAGACAATTCGGCATTTAAAGGCAAAACCAGCCTTTTCAGTTTTTCTCCGTACGAGTGCAACTTCCTACACGGGGTACGATGGTCTGGAACCAACATGTTACAACATCCAGTCCCGCTCTCGTGACTCAGATGCTGGCTAAGCCCTTTTTCGGTTTCTCCCTTCGAAACACACACAGATCAGCTGCAGAAAGAAGAACCGCTTTCTAAAATAAAACTCTGGCCAAACCGCTTAAAACGAAACTCTCTGGTCACAAGACCGAAAAGGCCACGGCGATATTTCCAGGCAGCTTTTTTCCTTCTTTCTAATGACATAAATGTCCTCATTTCTCTCTCTCTCTCAAAAAAAATTGCAGGGATATATATACTCCAAGATCGCTTTGTTTCTCTTAGGACAAAGGGGGGATTCGAATCCAGACCTCCCACCGGTGTGCCACCATACAGAAGGGAAAGAAAGGAAAGTAAGCAGAGAGTTTCTGGTGGACAAAACGGAACGTTACCTATTATTTCCTCCTTCAAAGTCCCAAGTAAGCAAGCAAGCAAAAGAGGAGAATAGAATGGAAGACGATGACAGGGATATAGGGTTTTTTCCCCCCACATTTAACTAATAAAAGGTTATGTTCCCCAGATCGGTATCTGTGGAAAGGTCTTCTTTGGGTTTAAAAAACCCATCCATCTAAACAAAGGCACTCATCTGCCGCTGAACTGAGATAAGCCAAGACTGCAGCAGTATTTGAATCATACTAAGGAGATCCGAGTTTGAATCATAGAACTGGAAGGGGCCTATGAGGCCATCGTTTCCCACCCACCGCTCAAGGCAGGAATCCAAGTCAAAGGAGATCTGACTGATCATTGCCCCCATTCTTTCTTGACCACTTCTAGCGTGGGAGCCCTCGTCACCTCTTGAGAATCATGGGCTCCATCGTCGTACTGTTCTAACAGCTAAGAAGTTTTTTCCCCTGATCTTCAGCCTAAATCTGGCTCCTGCATGGAAACAATGACAGAGCACAGATACTTCCCCTCTCCTGTAGGACAATCTCTCAGGGATGCGAAAAGGGCTAACTGCATCTCAGCCTCAGTCTTCTTTCTCTACAGTGGTGCCTCGCTTAACGATGATAATCCATTCCAGGAAAATCACCGTTAAGCGAAAACATCGTAAAGTGAAAAAAAACCCATTGAAACGCATTGAAACCCATTCAATGCATTCCAATGGGTAAAAACGCATCGTCCAGCGAAGATCCTCCACACGGCAGGCATTTTCGCTGCCTATATAGCGAGGAATCCGTCCATAAACATAGCGGGGAGCCATTTTGATCACCCGGTGGCCATTTTGAAACCACCAATCAGCTGTTCAAAAAACATCATTTTGCGAAGAAGCGGTTCCTGAAGCAGGGAACCAATCATCGCAAAGCGAAATTCCCCCATTCAGACCATCTATTTGCGATCGCAAAAGAACGTCGTTAAGCGGATCCGTCGTAATGCGGGGCAATAGTAAAGCGAGGCACCACTGTACTTTAGGATGCATCAATCTCAGGCCCATCCTGTTTCATGGGCTGCTGACCAAGACGAAAAAGAGGGTGTGGAAAGCAGAGGGGGGAGAGCCGTGTACAATGAGGTGACCCCCATTAGGCGCACGGACAGCGGGCAGAAAGGATGAAGAATAAAGCTACACTTCTCTGCCCCCCCCCCCTTTTAAAAAAGGACCAATTCGCACATTTCCACACCTGGGTACTGGTGTGGCAAACATGCATCCAGTCTGTGACCTCTGGGAAATTCTCTACTAGCCCAGGAATGCATGATCATTCCATTGTGTCTTTCTAAAAATCAGCATTTTTAAAAAAACTAAGGTTTGGCATAAGCAAGGCATACCTATGATGTGTTGTCCTACTACATCTCCCATTAGCCCACGGCGAGAAATGGAGGAAGCCGCATTCCACCCGGAATAGGAGTGCTGAGCATTGCCATCTCTTGCTTAAAATATTAACAGGAAAGAGGGTGAGATTCTCCAGAAATGCACAGCTTGTGTGGCATGTTCTTGTGTCCCCAAAAAGTTTCCGAGATCACATCTGGAGTTCCACCCAAATCAAAGCACATCTGTTGAGGCCCACCAACCAAGAACGAATGTAAGATCTGAACTCAGCTGAAAGGGGTGTGTGAGTGCGAGTCTCTGCGAGTGTTTTTCTGGGAAAGTCTCCGGTTGTGTAACAGTGAATTTTGGGACGAGGCAGGAAAAAAAAAAAAAAAGACAAGGTAAGCAACTTAAACTTCAGCACAGCCTGAACAGGAAACCAAGGAGGAGAAATGCATTAAGCAGAATAAAGCAAAACAGGAAAGTTCCTCTGAGCCCTTTTTTTGGAAAAGCTGACCCAGTTCCTGCCAATCCTGCAGATTTCACTGCAGGAAAAACACGCAAGAATACTTTCGACTCTGTTTATGGCTTGACTGGTTAACGTCCCTTAGTCACATGCTCTCAGGGAGTTACAAGTGGCTGTTCCAGTCGGTCTCTCCCTTCTCTGCTCAACTCACTGAAAAAAGGAACATACAGTGGTGCCTCGCTAGATGGTGACAATCCGTTCCACTGAAATCGCTGTTTAGCGAAAAGCATTTCCCCTTTGAATTGCACCGAAAACTGTTTAATGCATTCCAATGGGGAAGAATCGTCGTTGTCTAGCGAAGATCGGCCATAGGAAAGCCGCTTTGCGAACCGCCGATCAGCTGTTTAAATCGCTGTCTTGCGAAGCTTAGATCCCAAAAACATAAGTTTTGCAAGAGCAGAGGGAGCTGTCAAAATTGTTGTCTAGCGAAAATCGGTTTGCGAAGCAGGGACCAAACATTGTCCAGCGAAATTCCCCCATAGGAATCACTGTTTTGCGAATTGCTATAGCGATCACAAAAAGTCAACGTCTAGCGAAAAAACTGTCATGCGGGGTAACTGTCTAGTGAGGCACCACTGTAAATCCTTCCAGAACAGCGCCCTCTAATCCTCTGCCTTCCAGAGGTACTGGGCTACAATGTCCATCGTCCCCCCCATTAGCACCGTCAGCCCCAGCTAAAGCTGGGTAGATGCAATGTAAGGCCAATATTCCAGAAAACCCAGACTCTATGAAGTTGATTCCTAGCTCTTTAGGGGCATGAAAGAAAGAAAAAACACAACTCAGTTGGGTAAATGTAAGAAACTAAAGTCTACAGGCTGATTGAATCATTGGCCCCCAACAAATGTCAATCTACTGGTTGAAATCTTGTTGCTTAGCCTATCTTGCAACTAGAGTAGACCCAGTGAATCAATGGAACTTGGAGTTGACGCACCAAATCCTCACGGATGCGAAGGGTCTTACGACACTAAGCCACATGATTTCAGCCGCTGAATCAACAGAGCTTTCTTAAGTCAACACTCATTTCTAGTCCCACTGCTTTAATTGGGACGAGCAACTTTATTTAGCCCTATATGCCTATGGCCCCACAGAAAAAGCTTTGTCTCACCCCCAAGATGGGTGGGAGGCTGTCCTGTTTGAGAGCCATGCTGCCTATGGGATTCTTGGAGTTGTAGACCCAAAAAACCACAACTCTGCTCACCTTTAAATACCCTTAATACACTCTAGGACAGCGCTTCCCAACCTTGCGTTCCCAGATGTTCTTGGGACAGCAACTCCCAGAAATCCTGCTCAGCCCAGCAAGGGGTGAATGCCTTTGGGAGTTTTAGTCCCAGAACATCTGGGGGGCCCAAGGTTGGAAACCACTGGAGCAGGTAGAACAACACTGAAGAAAATAAATACAAGCCATGGAGCTAAAACATCAGGGCCTGAAGACAACAGAAGGTGTGTAACCCCACAGGCAAGAGGCTAAAGGTTAACAGAAAAAAAAAGAGTCATAATTTTCCAGGTCTAGATGTGACGTTTCCTCAAAGGGTCCATTAAGCTTTGTTATTATCTACTGAAACTTCCCCCAGAAAGAGGAATTGTTTGCAGCTCCTAAATCCAACCAAGACTGAACTTTCTGTGGAAGCCAAAATGATAAAAACCGAGGCTGTCCTACTCTGGACGCATCATGAGACGGGCAGATTCACTAGAAAAAGACACTAAGGCTGGCAAAAGTTGAAGACAGCAGGAAAAGAGGAAGACCAAGCAAGAGATGGACTGACTCTCTAAAAGAAGCCATGGGCTGGAGTTTACAAGAGTTGAGGATCAGGATTACAGGGTCACCATAAATCGGAGGCGACTTGACAGCATGGAACAAGAACAAAACCACCCTCCCAGTCTTCCCCCTTTCATCCACAAAATCAAAGTCTTGATCCAACAGCCTGGCTCTTTCCATTAAAGCCACGACTGACTACCACTGCAGCCTCTATTAAGGGGCACAGGGTTTCTACTCAAAGGCAACAGTTAAGCCAGGATCGCTCTATCCTTTGGTCCTCACTGTCCGGCCGAGTCTCCCAAACGGCAGCTCAGCCCATTTCCTGGGTAGAACTCCAGATCAACCCATCATTGTTCGTTAGAAGGCCCCAACGGATCCTGACCTTCTCTTACTTATGGGGAAATGCCAAGTTTTCCTATAGGGGCAGAGAGCATCCACGAGGAACGCAATGCACTTCCCCACCCCAACCATCAATGCTTCGGAGGGTTGCCCCCTTCTCAGGCACTAGCCTTCAATCCAGACGGGTTTCCTCCAGAAATACAGTGGTGCCTCGCTTAACGGGTGCTCCGTTTAGCGACGAAACCGCATAGCGATGAACTTTTTGCAATCGCAAAAGTGATCACTTTGCGATGTTTCCTATCCTTTTTTTTTTGCTTTGCGATGATCGGTTCCCTGTTTCGCTTACCGATCATCACAAAGCGATGATTTTTTAACAGATGATCGGCGGTTCCAAAATGGCGAGGCACCACTGTACTCAACAGACACTCCCAACCCTACATCCCATCATGACCACCTCTCCTGCTATTTATCTGGAAACAGTCTTGTGGCCTCGGAGACCCACATTCAGACATGTAACACGGACGTGGAACAAGGTCCGACGTGCCTTTCCAAAGGGTTTGTCCGGCCGGAGCAAAGACAGCCTCGAGAGCCGGCATCTGAAACCTCAGGATTGCTGGAGACAAGTCAGGTCACTAGATCATCTCATTTAAGCTGTAGTTCTAAGCTGGCTTTGCAGCCATGCAACACCACTGGCGGATATTCCTCATCCATACCGATTTATTTATAAGGTCTATATGGCACCTTTCTCCCGAGAGAGGACTCAAGGTAGCTCACAACCATTAAAACTCTCCTCACAACCGGTTTAAAATACTGTTGTTGTTTAAAAAACAAACAAACCTCAAGCCATCATGAATCAGAATTAAAAGCAAGAGAAAAAGTAATTTGGAAGGCATTAAAGACATTTAAACTTATCTAAATCTGATCAATACAGCATTCCCCTGCCTAGACCCAGCCCCTTATTGCTTGAAAGGAAGGCTTCTGACTGATGGGGGCAGGAGGAGGAGGAGGAGGGGACCAACCCGGTTTCTCAAGGCATCACATTACAAAATCTGGGAGCCACCACCATGAAGACCTTCTCTCAGGTCCCCAACAAATGAGCTTGGGAAAACGGTGGAATGAAGATAAATGCCTCAATAATCTTTCTCTTGATGGAGGTACAGTGGCGCCTCGCTTAACAATTGTCTCGTTAAACGACAAAACCACCTGATGATGAAGTTTTTGCGATCACTTTTGCGATCGCAAAACGATGTTCCTATGGGGAAAATTCACTTAACGATGATCAGTTCCCTGCTTCGGGAACCGATTTTTCGCTAAACAATGATTCTGAAACAGCTGATCGGCAGTTCTAAAATGGCTGCCACTGTGCAAAATGGCTCCCCGCTGTGTTTTCAGGAAGGATTCCCCGCTTTACAGGTACCAAAAATGGCTGCCCCTATGGAGGATCTTCCCTGCACGGTGAGTTTTCAGCCCATTGGAATGCACTGAACTGGTTTCAGTGCATTTCAATGGGCTTTTTTGTTTCACTTGACGAGGATTTCGCTTAACAGCGATTTCAACGGAACAAATTATCCTCGTCAAGCAAGGCACCATTGTATTCCAAGAAAAGGGAATGCTTTACTCCATCATTTTAATAGTGTCTTATTCAGGAATTGTGGTGGGCCAATTTATCAACAGCATGAAGTGGGCAGAGTGGGAACTCAGCTTTAGGTAGGTCTCTTGCTGTGGAGCCAGAAGTTGGGAGTTTGATTCCCCCACCGGGCCTCCGTTACAAGGGCTGGACTGGATGATCCTTAGGGGTCCCTTCCAAGCTCTGCAGTTCTAAGACGATGATTATGACTGAATATGGATCATCCTATGAATATGAATCAGCGCTAAACAGCACGGCGCTATGCGAGGTCCTACCGGACACGCATAGGAGCTGGCTACTCTTTCCGACCCATGACATGCTCAGCCCTTGGAGAACCTCCCCCATAACTCTCAGCCAACAGAAGGCAGAAACACCAACCCAATCTGGCTCAATCTCTTTCGAAAGGAGGGCAGAAAAATTCCTCCAGCTCCCCACCAGACATACGCCCCCCATGTTCAACTTGGCCGCCTAAAGTGGTCTTATAAATAAATTAATGCAATCTCCAGAAACTACCCAAACACTACACAGTAGAAACTTTTGAACTACAAAGGAACAGGCAATGGAAAAGCTGGAAATACTGTGCGGGTCCAGCTCTGTATGGCCTGCAGTTCATCTAGAAGGGCCTCCCAAATCTTTGATATTAAAATCCTGTTCTCTTCCAAACATAGCATCCACAGGCAGATGGCATCTGAGACTGCTCAGGTGTTTAAGACCATCAGGAGAGGGTTTCCTCTCGGTCCTACCACCTTCACAAGTGGGGGACACAGGAGAGGGCCTTCTCTGTGGCTGCCCCCAGACTGTGGAACTCCCTCCCACAGGAAGACAGGCTGGCCCCATCTTTGCTGTCCTTCCACAAGCAGGCAAAGACCTCCCTCTTCAGGTAGACTTTGCCTGAGTGGGATTTTTTTTTTAATGGATGGGTCTGCCTTAATGCTTTGCAGGTCTACTTTGGTGTTGCTTCTGTCCTTGGCTTGATGCTTTTTATTGTTTGCATACTTATTGTTCTCCGCTTTAAATACTGTACTGTTTTTCAATATGTAAGCCACCTTGGGTCCTGCTTAAGGAGAAAGGTGGGTTGAAAATACGTCAAATTAAACCAATAAAGCTGTTGATAAGCTATCAAATGGGGCCATGTATTTAGGAAATATTCTTGCCCAATTTGGCTTCACAAAACAACAAGCTTAGGATCATCCTCTCTCAGATACAGGGTTCCTTCCTGCCTTGCTTGGAAATATGCCTATTAATTGTCTGCCTTTGGCCAGATATGCATGGACCTCTGCCAGCAAGCAACGTCAAATTTTGTGCTAGATCCTCTGATGTGTGGTCAATATGTGTCTTTCACTGTGTAGGTCACCCAAGTATAACATTCAGGAGGTGGAAGAGAAAAAGATCGTCATCTGCATTCTGCTTGGTTCTGCTTTCTTATATTATTTTGCATTTGGCTCCGTTTTCAGATTTCCAGTCCAGAGCAAAACTAAGTACCTCAAACCAGCCTGCCCACTTCTGGAATTTATTTTCATTTTTTTTTCCTCCTTGAGTCTCAAGGTCTTCGCCACTGCAGCCAAGCGTGAAATTAGATTGGAGGAAACACAAACGACGTGGAATCCAGAGATCCGAAAAGTTGGGTTTTTTAAAAAAATTCCATTTCCCAGGATCTGTCACTCACTGCGGCCAATGTTGGCAGCTGGATTCTGTGAAAGCTTACACTTTCTTTAGGAAGGAGGAGCCTCCAGAAACCCGAGATCTGCCTCAAATCACAGATGAGATTATTTAAGCAATTTGTTTATTGGAAATATTTTTACACTGCTCAAAAAGGACCCAAGACAGTTTCCACCATGAAAGGACAGTATTAGAAGCTAAAACAGTAAGTATATAGCTACTAAAAAAGGACCAAACAAATACCATACTAAAAATGGGAAACAAAAGTTTTTTTTTTAATCTGATTGCAGGATGGCTAAAATGAGGCCAGCCTGGCTTCCAGTGGGAGGGAGTTCCCAAGGTCATAACTTGAGGCTAAATCCAGTTGTTTTGGACTACAATGGCCATTAGCCCCACCCAACACAGCCAGTGGGTGGAGCCTTACATTCAAAACATCTGGAGCCCTAAGAGATTCCCCACTGGGCTTCTGAGCAAGAGGTTGGAGCACAGTTCGGTCCTATGAAAGAAGAACTCCGCTCCTGGTTTTGCCACTCCAGCTGAGCAATTTAGGAAGGGCTTGGGTTTAGAGACCACCACAATTAAATGCTGATTTATCATCAGACCCAGATCTAACCTTTCATGCTGACTCCTGGGGCCCAAGAGTAATAGTCATTCATCTTGAACAGGTCTTCCTGGTCTTCCTTCAGCTCAAACATGGATTGCTTCCTTAGACTACAACTCCCAGAATCCCCCCAGCCAACCCTGCCACTGGGAGTTGTAGTCCAACACAGTGAACTTTCGCCAAGCCTCAGCCAGTCTTTCTCCCAGCTCCCAATCCTGACCCGCCAGCGAATGATTCCGAGCCCATACTAAACCTGCCCCCCTCCCCACCTGCTGGTTAGACTACAACGCCCATCATCCGTCGGCCAGGCCGCCTGGGGAGGATGGGATTGCAGTCACCCTCTGGCCTTCTTCCTTTAAGCAACCGGGAGTGACTGGGGGGGGGAAGGGCCCCCGCCCTTTAATGACAGGCAGATCGGGATCGTCTGAAGCCGAAAACCCCGACACGGGTTCACCCAGGAAAATAAAACCAGAACCTGAACTTAACAGTGCCTGGAACTGCAAGCAGGCCAGGATGAGACCCGTCCTCTTCGGTCAGCAAAGCCTGGGGGGGGGGGAACCTCGATCTATTTCGGGATCGTCTGAAGCCGCCGCCATCATCATCATCATCATCATCATCATCATCACCGGGATAAGGCAGAGAAAGTAACTTTTCCGAGTCCTGCACCTCGAGGGACTCCCTGCCTCTCTCCCCCCCCCCGCCCGCAACCGAGCGCAGTCCCCGGGAGGGAAACGGAACCTCCGCCGGGAAAGCGATACAAACGGATACAATGTAACGCGCCGTTCCTTCCAGGAACGCCCCGATCCCCGGGCCTGCACGGGAGAAAACCCGCTCCCTGGCCTTTCCCCCTTCCTTTCGCTCCCCTCTCTCTTCTCTCCCCCCCCCAAAAAAATCCCCGATTGCTTTTCTGCAGATTCTGCTTCCCCCCCCCCCCCACCGAGCGATCTCAGCACCTTCCCAGATCCCCGGGATCCCTCGCAGCCTTTGAGGTGACCTACTCCCCCCCCACTATCCCACTCCCCCCCCCGGCTAAACCAAGATTCCCTGGATCGGGGCCGCGATTACCAGATAAAGGGGTTGAAAAAGAACACCCCCCCCCAAAAAAAAACCCCGATCCTGGCTCACCTGGGGCTGCGAAACGGGACCGATCCTGCAGGGCTCCCCTCCGCCCGCTTTTATCTCCGGCTTCCAGGAAGCCCGGCTTCGGCCGCCCCTCCCCGCCGGGCCGCCCGAGGCCCCGCCTTTTGCTGACTCACCCCACGTGGTCGAAGAGCCCCCACCCCACGCCACCCCCACCCCCGCTTAGCCACCGCGGCGGTCACGTGATTCCTCCCCCCCCGCAGCATCATGTGATCCGCCACCACCCTTTCCATATACACAAACACGCACCCCACGATCGCGTTGCAGTGTCTGTGTGTGTGTGTGTGTGTGTGTGGAGGAGAGAGAGCCAAGGGCGGGAGGGTTTGCTCGCGAGTAAACCCCTTTGGTATCCAGCGAGGCTTTTCCTCGGGAGGACGAGGAAAAAGAAATGCAAAAATCTGGATGCACGCGCGTGCGCACACACACACACACACACACACACACACACACACACACACACACACACACACACACACACACACACACACACACACTCTACGATGTGTGTTTATAACGTATATTGTGTGTCTGCATATATGTATACATACACATATACACACAAATACCTATACATACGCATGTGTATTTATACACACACATATATACACACACATATATATACACCCTCAGATATTATACTGCATATACAGACATATGACACATGTTATGTATGATTTTCTACCGTTTGAAAAACAGCTAGTCTTTTCAAAGTTTCCGTTATTTCAAAATACTACATACCCTGTTTCCCTGAAAATAAGACAAGATCTTATATTATTTTTTGCTCCAAAAAATGCATTAGGGCTTATTTTCAGGGGATGTTTTCTATTTTTTTTCATGTACAACCATCTACATTTATCCAAATACAGTCCTGTCATCTTATTCTGGTTGCTGCCTAATGGTGGAAGGGGGGGGGGGTTCACTTAAGTAGGGCTTATTTTTTAGTACGAGCATCCCGAAAAATCCTACTAGGGTTTATTTTCAGGTTAGGTCTTATTTTTGGGGAAATGGGGTAGTGCCCGGATGGCTTTTTTCTCCTAGAAGCCACAGTGAGGATTCAAACTCCCAGAGAACATAATTCATTCCCTTTGCAGTTACCAACTTGAGACCTCATGGCAGGGGGGTGAGGGAGCACAGGGCTTTTTCTGCTCTTGGATTACATGTCCCATCAGCCCCAGTCTGAAGAGTTAATGAGACAGGGTGCATCTGATCCCATGCTGCTATTTCTGTGTTTGCAGCCCCCTCCCTTCTACTTCTCTTTCCCGGTTTCCTGGAGGCCGTGATTTAAAGTTCTGGAGAGGGCCAAAGCTCACTCACCATCTTGTGACCATTTTGCTTGTAGTGGGATTGCCCAGATCTGCAGTTTTGTAACTGTCTGATAAAGATATAAATAAGAGCAAAGAATCTCTCTTCCGCCCCCCCCCCCCCCGGCCATTTGCCGAGCTCCCTCCCTCCTCTTGCTGTCTTTCAGGCACTAGGCTGAATCTCTGCTGTTTGCACAAGGATCTGATATGGGTTGCCCTCCTCTTTATTTCTTAAAGAACTAACACCCTATTGTTCTGTTTTGACCGTTTGTTTTCTTCTCACCTGACTTTGCACTGATTCACATCTGCTTTTATATTTAAATCATGCATGGAAGCTGCCTTAATGTTGTAAGCCGCCCCGAGTAGACATGGTCTAGACGGGGGGGGGGGTATAAATTTAATAAATAAATAAAATAAATAAATAAATTAAGCAACACATTGGTGGGAGGGTGGGGTGGTTCAGGCCAAAGGATAGAGGGTCAGCAATAAATGAATGAAATGCACAACGTTTGCACATCCAAGACTAAGATCATCCACACGATTGTGTTTCCAGCCAGTGAAAACTGGACAGTAAAGAAAGCTGATGGGGGGTGGGGATAATTCGTTTGAAACCTGGTGCTGGAGAAGAGCTTTGAGGACTCCCTGGACTGCCAGGGAGATGAGCAAGTAGGTCCTAGAGCAGTTCAAGCCTGAAATCTCTCTAGAGGCAAAAATGTGGAAACTGAGGCTGTCCTGCTTTGGGCACATCACGAGAAGGCAGGATTCTCTGCAAAAGACCGTAAGGCTGAGAAAAGTGGAAGGCAGCAGGAGAAGAGGAAGACCCAACGGGAGATGGACTGACTCCTTAAGGGAACCACAAGCTTGAATTTGCAGGAGCTGAGCAGGCCAGCTGAGGATAGGACGCTTCAGAGTCCTCTCCTTCATAGGGTTGCCATAAGTCAGAGGTGACTTGACAGCACAACACAACAGCAACAACAAGGCCAACAGACGTGTCCCTAAATGCATCATTTAAAGAGGTTTATAGAGAGACGGTTAATTCACCAGTCCTATGCACCCTGCATTCTGTCTCCTCTCACAGCCTAGAGAATATAGGCATTGTTGGGCTCCATCCAGAATTTCTCAGCCAACATCACCCCTGTTTATGCTGCACATCTCACAGAGGAAAAGAACCCCCCCCCCCGAATGGTGCTATGGAAGGCCGTAGGCAAGGAGGAAAATGGGAGATGCATTGACTCCCTAAAGGAAACCACTTTCATGAGGTTTCAGAATCTGATCAAGGCAGTCGGTGGCTGGGCTTTTTGGCAATCGTTACTTGATTGGATGGCCAAAAGCTGGGAGTGATTTTACGGCATGGAACGACAACACGTGTGTAGGGGTGGTGGATTCTGGGAATTGTAGTCCAAAAACAGAGGAACGTTTCTGTCTCGTACGATCAACTTTGGGGTTGGGTATGGGGTGTTTATTGAGCAATGAATTTTGTAATGCCAAGATGCTGGCCCCTTATGTGAAAGACAGGACGGCCCCAAATCTGAAATGATAATATTTCTCGGACCTTTGATTTGCTCTGATTTCTGCCTTCCGGATGGCTGGAACAAAGGAATTTCAAGGTGATTCGGATGGAAAGCAGCTGACCGAGAATCTGTCCCCAGGCTTAACTTCCTCTCCCGTGTCTTGATCCAGGGTCAAGGACTTCTTATCCTACCAGCTTTCATCATCTTGTTTGCGTTAGGAGGTCTGTGTTATCACGCGGCTCCTGTTTGTTGTAAGATAACCATCATGGCTTGTGTTTTTATTTCTTTAACTCTGCAATTTCTTCTTTGATTCAAATCTCACGTATCCCACTATCCCTGGCCCTTTATCATTTGCGAGTCATCTTCAGGATATCACGAGACTCTGGGCTGTGTCTGAATGGGCAGACTGGCGGGGCGACCCACCGGCAACTCCTAGTGGTAAGCTTGCCCTTTGTTTCCCCAAGAAGGCCAGCGCCCTTGAGTATTTACTGGTCTAACGTGAATTTTGTCTCCCTGGCTTTAACAGGAGGAAGTACGATGATGAAGCGAGGGGTGAACGAGGTATTCTTGGATCCGATGGTGGTTGTCATTTTTTTTTTCAGGATGTTTGGCCGTGTTCAACCTGTCGGACAACTTGGTCACCTGCGCTTTTCCAAATTCTTCGCTTCATACTATAAGAATGTCATAGGGTGTCGGGGGAGAGGAATCATGTTTTTCATTTGTAAACCCTTTTCCCTCGAGAATTGACAAACACAGCAAACACTCTGTACATGCTCAGAGGGGTTTGCTGTAAGTACCTCCTAGCAGTTAAGTGTGTGTGTGGGGGAAACAGATGTAGGCACTAAGCACAGCATTTCTGATTTTCATCTTTAAAGATGGCCTTTCATGGTTTGTCACGAGCCGCCTTAGCTCCTTTTCAAGGAGAAAAATGGGATAAAAAAATTAAGTAAATAGGTAAGTAAACAAGCAAGCCATAAAATGTCCTTTGAGAGAACAGCATTTTTAAAAACAAAAAAAGCAACAAGTCCCCAGTTTCTTTAAGACACCCCCAACACACACACACACACACACACACGCACACATTAACCCCACATCCCCCACATTGTGCCGGATCTGTAGAAAAGGAAGTCCAGATGTTCTCGGGCACGGAGGGAGCCCCGTTGACGTGAGTGGGGCCTCCTTCAGAGTAAGCGTGCTCTTTGGCTTTTCTGATGCCAGCCACCTATGTATGGGACCTTTTTTCCCCCTTCTTAGCAAATTGCAAAACCCGACATCCTCATGACCTCTCTCAACTCCTGCAGGAGTTTTTGGAATCCGAATGAGGTCACAGTGACATCATCGGCGGTTCGATTCCCACCGGCCCACTTCCTGAAGAGCAAACCTTGGAAAGGAAAATACACATTTCTAGCTTTATTTTCCTGGCCTTTATCCCTTCTTCTAAGGAAAGGACAAAACTGCCAGTGGAATAGAGGGCCAAGAACAGAGGGATCGTGTATGTCTTCTCTCCAGGAACCACCTCACGGAGAGTTATGAAAATAAAGTTCTTGCATTTTCTCTTCCTAAGTTATTACTGTTGCCACAGAGTGACTCATGCATCGTATGATCCCTTGCATGCCTTACTTTAACAGCAGAAGAAAACAGTTTAACCGGATCTAAGGAAAGCAGGGCTGAACGAATCAGGTAGCTGTAGGTTTTTTTTAAAAAAATTACTTTCAAAAACTCTTTCCAAAACTTTCTAAAACAACTATTGGTCCAGGTGTCGGTCAACAGAAGGAATGGCTGCCATAACGACAGTGCCGACTAAGATGAATGGGTAGAGAAGCTAATAAAATATGATTGAATAAATCCCCAAAGAAAAGAATAGAAGAATCATTATTATCACCTTAGAACTGCAGAGCAGGAAGGGACCCAATAGATCATCAAGTCCAGCCCCTGTCAAAGAGGGCCCAATGCGGGAATCAAACTCCCAACCTCTGGCTCCGCAGGCGGATATCCAAACCACTGAGCTGTCCAGCACTGGCTCCCAACCTTGGGTCCCCAGATGTTCTTGGACTAGAACTCCCAGATGGCCTGGCCAGCACAGCTGGTGGCAAAGGCTTCTGGGAGTTTTCACCCCTCTGGGGACCCAAGGTTGGGAACCACTGGAGTTAGAATAAGGGGAGCCGAGGAGGAATTGGGGGAAGGATCGGCTGAATGACACCAGATCCAGATGTCCTTCAGCCAAAGGACATGTTTACGAAGGTGGGCTAAGGTGAGGGTCATCCAGAGGCATCTACAGCATCCTTAAACTGGGAGAGGGTTGGATTCAGCCTGGTTTGGATAGGGCTAGGAGCAGCTCTCCTGGCCTGCAGCCATCTGGGCTGGTTCGGAAAGCCTCCTAAGATGTTCCTTCTGTCGTCCTACAAGAATGGGACTGCGGAAGGAATTAGAAACCCTGCCCCAGTGATCTATCCTTAAAGACTGGTCATCGTTCCAAGGAGAGGACTTTCCAGACTGATAAAAGGGTGGGTGCCTTGGCCAAGCTGGATGGCCTGGATCTGTTGGATTCACGGCAGAGGTGTGCAGATGTGTGGTTCTGGATGAGAATTTCCTGGAAGGCAGCTTTCCCCCAGGGTTGCAGTGCAAAACCACAAATCTGTGCCCCCTCTCATTCCTCCGCGGCCTGGTTTCCAACCGCACCTTTTGACACAAAGTCAGAAATGTCGATGCGCCTCTCTTTCACTGCCGTTCATTGCAGCGGAAGAGTGAGGGCTTAGAAAGAAATAAGATAAAATAAGCCCCAAACATCAGAACTTTCTGCAAGAGTCTAGCAGAGCTTCAGATGGAATAAAATATCTAAAATCAGAACATCTCGTTGGGCTTTTCGGCCACAGGATTTGCTTCCAATGGAGTGAATTTTGTGCTCTCTCTCAATCTCTCTCTCTCTCTCTCTCTCTCTCTGTGTGTGTGTGTGTGTTTTCGTGGTCTGTGCTCTCAAGTCAGAACTGACTTACAGCCACCCTAATAGGGCCTTCAAGGTAGATGAGATATTTAAGGAGTGTTTTTACCGGTTCCTTTCCCCCAGTGAGTTTCTGTGGCTGAGCAGACATTCGAACCCAGACCTCCTGAGTCCTATCCTATCACTCTATCCACTACACCACACTACCATTCCAGTTAGTATGAGTAAAGTTTTTCTCTCTCTCCATGCAGCAAAAGCTTTACTGGATGATGTTTGATTGGTTGTTTGTGAACCATCTTTTCCTGCGATAAACTCAGGAATATATATATCTCTCCTTCACCCTCACTCTGTCTTCTCAATAACCCTGCGAGGTAGGTCTCAGAGAGAATCTGACTGGCCCAAGGTCACTTCTTGAACTTCATGACCAAGAGGCAAGTTGAACCCAGGTCTTCTGAGTCTTAGTCTGCGGTTCAGATCTCTACAGCCTGGTTGTTTCTTTTTCCTCATTGGTTGGAAACCAAGAGGCCACTTAGAATGTGCTGTGAACAGAGACCAGACAAAGCAGAAAGGGAAAACCAAGACAGGTGCGATAAATAACCTCTTTTAAAAATAATCAAATTATCATTCCTTCCCCATTTCTATTTCCACCTCCTTAACATCTGTTTGTGTGCATGTGTGAGGGAGGAGTCAGTAAGAGGAACTCAGAAACGAGACAGAAAAATATATATACACACAGTGGTGGCCTGCATAGCGACAATAATCCATTCTGGATAAATCGTCGCTATCCGGAAACATTGATATACGAAAATAAAAACCCCATAGGAATGCATTAAACTCCGTTTAATGCGTTCCTATGGGGGATAAACTCACCGCTAAGTGGGAATCCTCCATAGGGCCGCCATTTTTGCCACCTCGGTAAGCGACGAATCGGCGCGAAAACGCTGCGGGCGGCCATTTTGTTGATCTGGCGACCATTTTGGAACCGCTGATCAGCTGTTTCTAAAACATCGTAAGCCGATGTTTTGCCTATTTAAAACATCGCAATGCGATCGCAATATGTGTGTGTGTGTGTGTGTGTGTGTGTGTGTGTGTAAACTGTCTTTGGACAAATTCTGGCTCTACGGCTTGGAGTCGGACATGACTTAATGACTACACAACAACAGGCTCATAAAGGGTGATGGGGGTCCTTGAGATAGCTTGGGCCTCAGCCGTTTAGGCCATCATCAGGTTTATTTATTTATTTTATTTATTTTATTTATTTTATTTATATCCCGGCTATCTGGTCGGGTTAGGACCACTCTAGGTGGGTTTACCTGGTTATTCCTGCAGATCAAAACCTCTTTGAATGGACAAGGAACGGGATAGTCTTTTTCCTGGTATCAGGCACCCCTGCAAAATACCAGCATTAAGAACTCTGATTATTCCTTAGTCAACTGACTTCCAGCTCTTGAACATCTATGAACAAAGCACTCTTGCTTAGATCATCCAAATGAAGAATCTCAAAGCTGCTGGAAAGCAAAATCTGCCTTCAGAGTGAAGCGAAGCGAGGCCCATGTTGACAGTAGCACTTGTCAGCCCAGTCACGCCAGAAGAAAAACATCCTTAGCTCGGTGTAGGAATTCCTCATCAAGAGCCAACATATTTAATAGGTACTGAGCTACATTGATATCACATTTCGTTTTACTGTCGTCTTTATTCGATGCCTGAGAAAGAGCTGAATTCTGAAACTGCAGCTCTGAATCTTGGCTTCTGTGACATCACAGCAGCTTAGTCAATGGCAGGGCAAGACGGGTTTGTAATTTCCGGACTGTGGGTGTAGCATCTGTTTTTCTTCAACAGCCCCAAATAGCGTTTGGGAACTCCAAAAAGAAGCCTATGAGCCTGACATCTGGGACACAGTGAGATACAGGCAACGTAGTTACTTTGGGTGATTTATATTTTTTTTGTAACGTGGATGTTAGGCTGCCAGAGGTTGGGAGTTTGATTCCCCCCCACCAATTTTGCCTCCTGCGGGCGCAGCCAGCCTCTGTAGCCTTGGGCAAGCTGCACAGTCCTAGGTCTCCCTCCGAAGAAGGGAACGGGAAACCGCTTCTAAGTATTTGCTACCTAGAAAACCTTGCAGGTCAATTCTGATCAGGTCAGAATTGATGGCACATATTTATTATTAAGACAGTGGCAGCTGGTACCTAATTTGGAAGTGGGCAGAAGTCACATTTGCCAATAGTGGGCAGAGATGGCATAGTGAGTTTAGCTGGGGGATAAGGTGTATATTCATATACACACACAACACACACACAAAGGGCGGTCACATACAGTGGTGCCTCGATTTACGATTGCCTCGCATTATGATGAATCTGCTTCACGACGATTTTTTTGCGATTGCGATTGCGATCCCAAAATGATGGTCTAAATGGGGGAATTTCGCTTTGCGATGATCAGTTCCCTGCTTCGGGAACCGATCCTTCGCAAAAGAATGTTTTTCTAACAGCTGATCGGTGGTTTCAAAATGGCCACCAGGTGATTAAAATGGCTCCCCACTCTGTTTAGGGACGGATTCCTCGCTATACAGGCAGCGAAAATGGCCACCGTATGGAGGATCTTCGCTGGACGGTGAGTTTTTACCCCATTGGAACGCATTGAACAGTTTCAATGCGTTTCAATGGGTTTTTTTCGTTTTACGATGTTTTCGTTTAACGGCGATTTTCCTGGAATGGAATATCGTCGTTAAGCGAGGCACCACTGTACTCACATACATTGATTTCTTTTCCCTCCTGCCCAGCTTTCTTTTACTTTCACCCACATTCACACAGAAGGTGATGAAGCTGGGAATTCAGCGGGAGGGGAGCATGGGAGATGGAGTCCTCGTTTTCCAGCTTTGTTCAGGAGGCATGCCGAAGGAGACCACCTGGGGTTAGCTAAGCGGGGGCATGCCGTCGTTCTACCCATCTTTCATGCACTCAGATATATATACAGGCGGTGGCACCCTGAGATGTGCCTTTAGTTGTATGCCCGGCATTCAACAGCCGGCCAGAAAACTGCAGTGACGACCTCCATGGTTTCCCGTGTGTGTCATATTTCATGGCAAGGTTCTAGCCAGTAAGTAACAGGAGCAGGAGATGCTTTTTAAAATACAGAAACAAGTGGAGACCATGAATTGCTTGCAAAACACTGCACCAAGTCATGGAAAATGTCAAAAAACTTCAGCAGCTCCCAAATGCTGCAGTCAGATTGCTAGCTGGGGCTAGATAGAGGGATCACATAAGCTCCCTGTTGCAACGGCTCCACCGGCGGCCAATCAGTTTTCGGACCCCATTGAAAGCGCTGGTTCTAACCTATAAAGCCCTGAATGGCTTGGGCCCAGGCTATCTCAAGGACCGTGTTTCCCTTTATGAGCCTCCCCAGGTGTTTAGATCCTCAGGGGAGGCCCTCCTCTCGGTCCCACCACCCTCACATGTGGGTTTGGTGGGGACACACGAGAGGACCTTCTCTGTGTCTGCTCCCAGACTTTGGAACTCCCTCCCACTGGAGACCAGCCTGGCCCCATCTTGGCTGTCCTTCTGCAAGCAGGCGATAATCTTTCTCTTCCCTCAGTGACAGGCTGCCTCAGTGGGATTTTTTAAAATTGAGTTTTGTGCCTTACTATTTTGAATGGGTTTCAGGATTGCTTATGTTTTCTGTTTGGTACTTGTTTCATCCTTTTCTATTTCTATATTTACCATTGTTAGCATTAAATACTGCCTTTTAAGGATTTAAGCCACCTTGCAGATCAATATACCTTGAATAAGTGAGAAAAGAGACTATTACCCCCTTAATAAATAGAATCTCAGGACACTCAGAGGGAAATAGGCTTGAGTTCCTTCTCTCAGATGTTGATATGCAAATCACCTGTCAAGTTGCGAAATTCTGTGTAGCAGTACTTCCACCGCAGAAGTTAAATACCAATTAGATAGTAGCTCCCAGCTGCATGTATGCCAACATGTTCTAATGGAACTTTGAAAGTTAGAAATTATAAGGTTTTATACTTATGTGACTGGTCTAAGGACCGTAAATAAACTATTATTATTATCTTGGATGGAGGGATGGATGGATGGATGGATGGATGGATGGATGGATGGATGGATGGATGGATGGATGGATGGATGGATGGATGGATGGATGGATGGATGGATGGATGGATGGATGGATGGATTATCCCAACATTGATTGTTGTTCCCATGTTCCCATGTTATTATCTTGGATGGATGGATGGATGGATGGATGGATGGATGGATGGATGGATGGATGGATGGATGGATGGATGGATGGATGGATGGATGGATGGATGGATGGATGGATGGATGGATGGATGGATGGATGGATGGATGGATGGATGGATTATCCCAACATTGATTGTTGTTCCCATGTTCCCATGTTATTATCTTGGATGGATGGATGGATGGATGGATGGATGGATGGATGGATGGATGGATGGATGGATGGATGGATGGATGGATGGATGGATGGATGGATGGATAATTCCAATATTGATTGTTGTTCCCATGTAAGTTCCAAAGCCATTTAAGTTGGAGGGGCACCCTCTTATGGCACTGCCTCACAATTTGCTGCATAAAGAAAGTTTTGTTTCTTGATCTCAAATCTTCCATGGCTCAGCTTCAGCGGGTGACACAAATAAGTGCCAGATGTTCTTTTGGCCAAAGAGCGTAGCAGAAGTGGTAGGAACAAAAGAAACTGATACATGCAGTGGTAGCAGAAGTAAAAAAATGGTCTTAGGGTGCAGAAAGATGTATTTAAAATGAACAACAACTTTATTCTGATTTTAAAAGGCACAATATATTTCGGTACACAGCCCTTTTCAGGAGCTATAGATAAAAATGAAAATGAATTACTCTGTAAACAACAAGCACAGGGCAACTGTACATGTCTATAACTAGTATTGTAGTCATTTTCATATCCTTACAGACGAAATTGCATCAATGAATATGCATTCAGTTGTCATAGCATGCTCTATAAGTTTCTGATACCTATCTGATTTCCTTCTTCAACTGGCTATTGAGATTGAACATTCTAGCTCCTTCGGGGCTTAATGAAAAAATAGATTTTTATATAGCTCCCAAAGAAGGCCATGTGCTGAAATGCGTTGAATATTTAAAAATCTGCATACATGGCAGGACCAGCTCATAAGCCGAGGCACCAATCTATGATGCTCAGTGGTATTTTTGTCTCCGAGACCTAACTTTTGTTCCCTTGGCTATTTCGCTGATTCACTCCTTAAAATTGCTCTGTCATTCCTAAGACCTAAGGGTTCTTTCCCCCCATTTGACGCTTGTGGTTCATGCTTAGTGATTTTTTTTTTAA
Source organism: Pogona vitticeps (assembly GCF_051106095.1). Taxonomy (NCBI): domain Eukaryota; kingdom Metazoa; phylum Chordata; class Lepidosauria; order Squamata; family Agamidae; genus Pogona; species Pogona vitticeps. The sequence continues at coordinate 6,334,115 of NC_135783.1, forward strand.
ACTTCTCACACTTTCTTCTGATATCAGTGCTGAGATGGCAGTCACGGGATCACTGAGCACACATTTTGCAGAAAGAAATGCTAGGGGAGCAACCAAGCTGTGCTGTTATAACAGCTGGATTTTTGCAAAGTTTGCATTAATAGCTGTGGGAGGTGGAAGTTGTTGCTACGGCCTCTGCAACTTATACTTAAGTGTCTGGAAGTTAAAAAAATAAAATAAAAATGGAATGGCTATACTTTTTCCCAAGCAGGCAACCCTGAATCCACTTATTTAGGGCCATAACACAATTGCTCAGAAATTCCCTTGTTTACACCTAATCACCCAGCTATCTATCAATAGCTCCTAATCTATCATCTTTCTGCCTGCTCCTATTTTCGGTATCCTTCCTCGTACAAACTCTGCTGAATCTGAAAGATAGAGGAGAGATTCGAGGCTGTTGGAAGCACTTTTACGAAATATTTGCGGCCCATTCAACCCGTGATATGCAAACTCGATGTAATTTGCTGAATAATGAAAAACATCAAGGCAGCCATTTAACAAAGAGATGGTAGGACAGCTGTTCAGCTTTGCAACCCCACTTGCTCTATGATGGTCACAACATTGCACGTTTTATTGAAAGGCTGTCTTACAGACGAGAGGCAGGATCTGCTCTCGATCATCTCTGAGTGCGGGACATGGAGCAAGAGGCTCAAGTGACAGGAAGCCAGATTTCGGCTGAATATCAGGAAAAACTTCCTAATTTTTAGAGCAGCACAACAACAGAAAAACTTCCTAACTGTTAGAGCAGTATGACGATAGAACCCATGACCTCGAGAGGTGGTGAGGGTTCCAACACTGGAGGCCTTCAAGAAAAATTTAGACAACCACCTGGCAGATATCCTTTGATTTGAATTCTTGCACTGAGGTTGGTCACGATGGCCTTAAAGGCCCCTTCCAAAGTCATGATTCTATGATTCTGCAAAGAGATTGGACATGTGGCTCGGGGTGCTTGTAGTTCCTCCAAGAGTCACATTTCCAGGGACTCAGCAGCTGTTGATCTTGACTTTGGGCAACAGGGACATATCCTTACACTTGATGATCTTTTTCTAATTCTTTCATTGTGGCCCTTAAGAGTCTCAGACCTCTGATCTCTTAGTAGCTCTAGTCTTCCTTTCTTTTCTAGAAGGGAGTAGAAAGGTTAACCACAGTCTTGTATCTCTGATCACCATGTGTGGGTGGAAAAGTTGGACAGTAAATGAAGCGGACAGGGGGAAAAAATGGAGTAGTTTGAAACGTGGTGAAGAAGAGAGTTTTGCAGATACACCCTGGGCTGCAGGAAAGATGGACAAGGGGGGGTCCTAGAGCAAATCAAGCCTGAACTATCTCTGGGGATTAAAAAAATATTGAAACTGAGTTTGTGCTACTTTGGGTACATCAGGAGAAGACAGGATATTTTGGAAAAGACCAGAATGCTGGTAAAGATGGAAGGCAGCAGGAAAAGAGGAAGACCAAATACGAGATGGACGGACTCCCTTAAGGAAGCCACAAGCTGGAGTCTGGAGTTGCAGAGCAGAGTAGTTGAGGACAGGCCATTTTGGAGATCCGTCGTTCATCGGGGTCAAGAATTAAGAGCTAGCAGCCGTAACAAAGGCTGTAACAATAGAGGCGATGCATGGGAGATCTTTGTTGTTTAGTCGTTAAGTCACATCCAACTCTTCGTGACCCCCATGGACTAGAGCACGCCAGGCCCTCCTGTCTTCCACAGCCTCCCGGAGTTGGGTCAAATTCATGTTGGTACCTTCGGTGACCCTGCCCAGCCATCTCGTCCTCTGTCATCCCCTTCTCCTCTTGCCTTCACTCTTTCCCAACATCAGGGTCTTTTCCAGGGAGTCTTCTCTTCTCATGAGATGGCCAAAGGATTGGAGCCTCAGCGAGCCCCAGTGAGCATGGCAGATCATTTTACAATTAATTGTAGAATGTATGAGTTAAAGCGGCAGAGGTGGCCTTGCTATTAGGCGGGATGAGGTGGCTGCTCAAATGGCAGATTTTTTTTGGCAGTGGATTATCTGTTTATTAATTTCTGTTTGCACTAATGAGGCAGGATGGCAGTTGAAATGAATGAATGAATGAATGAATGAATGAATGAATGAATGAATGAATGAATGAATGAATGAATGAATGGTGTATTTTTAACTGCCAGGAATGGCTCCCTGATTTGGGTTTTTTTTTCTGCCCCAGATGACCAAATAATTTGGGGCCAGTAACAGGACAAGGGCCCGTATCCTTCGTTTTATTGTCTGTTACGTACACCTTCCTCCCACTGCAGGGACAGAACGAGGCTGACAGAATGAGAGTAAAACCAGCCAAGCTAAAACCACAGTAAGAGTTCAATCAGACAGCAATATAGCTCACGTTTGAGACTGTTTGTGGTGTGCTCTGGTTCAAGCTATTTTCTAGCAACTATCCATTCTGAAGGAAATCAACCTTTAAACTCACCTTTAAGCGAAAATCCTCCATACGGCCTGGTAAGCAAGGAATCCGGGCAAAAACACAGCAGGCGGCCATTTTTTAAACCTGGCGGCCATTTTGGAACTGCCGATCAGCTGTTGGAAAATCATGCGATGATCGGTATGCAAAACAGTACTGATCATTGCAAAGTGATTTTTCCCATTAAAACCATCGCAATGCGATCGCAAAAACGATCGCAAAAAATTCATCACTATGCGGATTCATCATTAAACGTGGCGCCCGTTAAGCGAGGCACCACTGTATATGGTTTCCCCCATGCGAGTTTTTTTATGTGAAGTTAAGTGGCTGCTAAACCTGAAATTCAATCCACATTCAATGCATGTATATGGTTTCTCCCCAGTGTGCGTTCTTTCATGGTTACTAAGGGTACTGCTTTGGCTGTGGTGCTGGAGGAAGCTCTTAAGAGTCCCCGGGACTGCAAGGAGATCAAACCTATCCATTCTGAAGGAAATCAAACCAGAGTGCTCACTGAAAGGACAGATCTTGAAGCTGAGGCTCCAATACTTTGGCCATCTCATGAGAAAAGAAGACTCCCTGGAAAAGACCCTGATGTTGGGAAAGTGTGAAGGCAAGAGGAGAAGGGGACGACAGAGGACGAGATGGCTGGACAGTGTCATCGAAGCAACCAACATGAAATTGACACAACTATGGGAAGCAGTGGAAGACAGGAGGGCCTGGTGTGCTCTGGTCCATGGGGTCACAAAGAGTCGGACAAGACTTAACGACTAAACAACAACAAGACAAGGTAGTGGAAATGGTGAACCGGCTGGACTTTGCTCCATATCTGTCTGACCATTGTGGTCCAGCATCAGGGATGCTTTTTTTTGGGGGGGGGGACGATGACACTGAACTGGAGCAATTCCCAGCACAGCAACCCTTCCCAGTGTGATCCAGAGTGATCCTATATTATCATCTGATTGCTTCCTAAATAACCAATATCAGAACTAATTTGAATTTAAGTGTGATTACATGGTCTCATACCGTGGGATTTACTCTGCTTATAAAATGGATCAATTCAAAGTACAGTATTTTCTAACTGACGCCGTACCATAAAGGCTGATTTGGATCTGTCCAGCCCTTTTATGCTCTGAAAGTGACTTCTTCTTCTTCTTCTTCTTCTTCTTCTTCTTCTTCTTCTTCTTCTTCTTCTTCTTCTTCTTCTTCTTCTTCTTCTTCTTCTTCTTTTGCTTTGCTGCTGGCGGGGTTCCCCCCTCACTTTTTCAAAGAAGAATAATTCAAAAAAGGCTTCCCCCACCCCACCCCATGTGGTCATTTATTTATTTAAAATACTTTTACTCCACCTTTGTCCTTGAAAGGACCCAAGGTAGATGAAATCATTAAAAGGGCCATATTTAAAAGCTAAAAACACTAAGTGTGCAAAGATTAAAAAAGTTTTAAACAGGTATATTAAGAATGGTAAATAAAATCAATACTAAAAACACTCATAAAAGCAACAGAGCACAAAAACCCTCTCAGACTGCCAGTTACTAAGGAAAAGCCTGCCTGAAGAGAAATTGCTTCAGCTGCTTGAGTAAAGACATTAAAGATGGGGCCAGACTGGTCTCCAGTGGGAGGGAGTTCCACAGTCTTCGGGCAGCCACAGAGAAGGTTCTCTCCTGTGTCCCCACCTATGAAGGTGATGGGACTGAGAGAAAGGCATCTCCTGAGGATCTTAGTTGTGATATCTTCTTGTAAAGATGGGGTGTGTGTCTCTAGTGGTGTTTTGGTGATGGGGGAAGTTGGAGTGTGAGTTTCAGGATGCGGGCCAAGCAAATGCAAAGCATTGTGATTTTAATGTGGGGGACCGAGTGCTAATCCTGAATCCTGTTGGATCACGTGAGAACACCCTTTTGCTGTGAAGCAAAGGCCTTCTGCTGTTAGTTACTTAATTAGCAGGTCTTAAAATGTTATTAAAATCTTCACCATTATTCATTACTTATTTTCAAGTATTGCATGCAGGGATTACCTCATCTCTGGTCACATGTGGTTTTAAACCATTGCTGTGATCAACTGTGGTTGGAGATGAGGTCATTCCTGCATCCATTGCTTGATAATAAGGGGAAAGTACTATTGAAACTACTATTCAAACTTTCGAGGTTCTGTGCTCTTTGACTGTGAAGTACCCTTCCATGTTATTTTTCTATAGAAAGGTTTCTGAGAAATGTCGTAGCCTGAACCACAAAAGGCTTGACAGAGGTGGGACTAGAGGAAGGAAGGAAAGAAAGCGGGGGCTGTGGGGCTGGGATGCGACTCACGTGGCAGCCAGATTGAACTCCTGAATCAATCCACAGCCCCTGCATGAGCATGAACTGTGATTTCAAGCATAATACAGGTTGTGGACCAATTTCCAGTGTAGTCACACCCTTTATTAGTTGCATTGGTGTCTCACCTTTCCTTACATGAGTGTAGTGTGATCTACGTGGTTCTCCTGCCCTCTGCTTTATTTACACAATAACCTTGTGAGGGAGGACAGCCTGAAAGAGAGAGAGAAAAACCTGGTTCAGGTATTAAGGATGCCAGAGTTGTAGAAATGCTTCAAGATGATCTTCTAGAGTTTCCCTCTCTCCTGGGCTGTTCAGCACCAGCTCGGAAGAGATGTCTCTGCTTGCATGTCGGCCATCAGTGCGAGCAAGAAACGAGACTTTCCAGGATCCTGGCTTGCATGTTGAGTTCATACACAAGCAAGGAACCTCTCCTGCCCAGACCTAGCCTGAAATGCTTTAAAAACCGCTTATCAGAAAGGAGCTTTGCCCTAAGCATTTTCCACAGCTCTGATTCTCAATAGCGTAGGTCTCTCTTTCAATCTGTCCCACCTCGAAGGGTTGTCGTGAAGAACACAGCCATAGAATGTGGCTCTTAACTTGTTCACGGTGCCTCCTTTATGACATTCAAACAGGACCAAGGCCAAGTTGATTTGCCGGCTCAGTCAGAACCTGAACCCGGAGCTCTCAATACCCCGTTGTAGATTTTAGCGGAGTGGGTAAAGTGATGGAGTGCGACTCAGGAGACCTGGGTTTGATTCCCCGCTCTTCCCTGGAAAGTCACTGGCTGTGTGTGTGTATGGACCTGTGAAAACACTCCTTAAATACCTCACTTACCTGGAAAACCCTATTAGGGTGGTTATAAGTCAGTTCTTGATGGCCCATAACAAAAAAACTCAGTTTTTATGGAAGATTATTTTGTAGTGCCATCTAGTGGCCAAGTGAGGATTTGAATGACCGTGATCCCGGTTTTTTCCCCCACTGTTCACAGTGGTTTTAAAATAGGGACTCTGTGCAGAAGTGGCAATAACATGTCTAGGGCCACAGTTTATATAGACAATGCCTTTATGTTGCAGGTGCTTTAAACAACTTCATAAAATGGGCACATTTCGTCATACATTTGGTGGAAGGGGTATTTTTTTTTACAACTTTTTATTTTTTAACTACAAGGGATAGGGTAGGGACTACAAAATATAAAAGGCAGTGGGAGGGGAAGGAAAAAAAATTAGAGGATAGGAGAGCACAAAGTATACAATCATCCAATCTTTTCATATTTCAATAAGAAAATCAACTCTCTACTTTTCCCCGTTAATTGCCCTCCAAATATCAACTTATAATTACAGTATATTTAAATTTGACTCTATGTTACTCCTACACTATCAGGATAGCGAGACCATTTATAAATACCCTAACCCTAAAATAAATGGCTATTTTTAGCACATCCAATGGCAGCCCCTGAAACAGCAGGATGTACTTTGGTCCTTATAAAAATGTCCCTCTGGATCCTGTCCTCTCCAGTGTTAAATTAGAATCATAAAATCATAGAATCACAGAGTTGGAAGGGGCCTCTAAGGCCATTGAGTCCAACCTCCTGCTCAAGTCAAGAATTCAAATCAAAGCAGTTCTGACAGAGGATTGTCCAGTTTTCTCCTGAATGCCTCCAGTGTTGGAGCGCTCCCCACCTTGGGTTTTCTAGATCAGCATGTAGATTAGTATGTTTAGGCTCACTTCCTTCTTATTTGCAATTTGAATTCTTTATTCACAGTCGCGAATAAATCAACAGCAGGCAAAACAGCCACCACCAACAGATTATAGAGAGGGAAAAGAACACTTGGCAAAGAGGCGGGGCTCTCTTTTGAATTCAAAGGCTGGAAGGAACAACTGATTAGTACTGAGACAGTAACCTCAGTCTAGAAAAATCCTGCCCGGTCACACCAACCACGACAGCATGCAAGTTTGCAAACAAAACCCCAACATTTTAAATCCATATCTTGTTTTGCTCACGAGCAGGAAGCATTGACAGGCACACTTTCTGGATTCGACAGGCCGGAGAACCAAACATTTTCCTGCAGTCTCCCATTTTCCACTCGATTTCTTCACGCTGGAGGAATAGAGTATCAATGCAACTGGCTAGTGATATGGACGAAGCAGCAGGTCGGTGCTCTAGACAAGATTTTCCCTTTGGTTTTCCAGATCAGCCTATGGATTAATAATTTCAGGCCCCCTTCCTTCTCTCTCTTTCTCTCTCTCTCTCTGGAGCCAGTTGCTGCGTCTTCTTATTCCAGATCTTAGCTAGAATGAAAAGTGGTCCTGAAAAGAGACATCACCTCTAGTGGCTTCTATAACTAAGTTTATCAGTTTTATCCTCCTGCACTATCCTGAAATAGATTTCCTAAGTAGATAACAGTACATTTATTTTTCCTTTTTGAGGAATACATTTGTCTCCAGAGCGGTGATGTTTCTAGATAAGTTGCAGAGGGTGTTTGAATCTGGTGCTCTCTGCTATAATTTGGCTCATTTAAATGACCAGGTGTCTCTCTTAGCGCACCTTTTTCATTTAGTTTTAGTTTAGGTTTGTGGTACTATTGATTTTGTTTTAACATTTTTATCATCCTCACCATCCCTTTATTCACATAGTAAAGAAAAACAGAATAAAATAGTAAATAGAGAACCAACAAACAAATAAAATCCAGCTAGCAAAGATTATGAGAGATAAGCAAGTGTAAAGCCAAGGATTAAATAGGCCCCGGTTAGCTAGATTTGGGTAGCATCCTTCTTCTCTGGATAGTCAATTTCAAGAAGTTTGCCCCTTTCTCTGATACATCAGCATTAGCACCTGAAAGAATAGACCTTATTTTCTCCAGATCTGCCCAGCCCTTATTCTTTAAGGAACCTTTCCAGCAAACCCAGAGCGCAGCTCCTTATAGAAGGGGCAATAAAAGATCATATGTTGGGGGAATTCCTTCCCACCTAAGGGTCAAACACAGTTTCTCTCCTTAGGAGGGATTCCTCTAAATCTTCCATGTACACCTCGGACGGCATCGCGTTACTTCTGATGAAAAGGCTCTCCGGGCGTTAGGACTTTTTAAGAAATAAAAATAGTCCGGGAGAGGCATGTAAAAAGGCAAACAGATCTTATCGGCAGCACTCCGCAGTCCCTGGTGTTCAATATCTAGAAGTCTATGCTTTAATGCCATCGTACGCACGTTCTCATTTGAGTGAGCCAAAGATTTCAGAATCCAGACCAATGGCTTTAATTTTCCTTTCAAAAAGACTCATCGTCTCCCTGCAGGGCTACAAGGCAGTAGTGATCGGAGGTGTAGAAGATTCTGACCCAATTGTTAGAGAATCTCAACCAGGCCACACGGTCTTCCTCTTGAGTAGCCCTGTCTTGAAACAAAGCGCCACATATGCTACACAACCTGGCAATCCAAGAATGTCATGCGGAAAAGAGGCCTGGATCCGTTCCAAGGGATGGTCCCTTGCATTCAGCCAGATATGAGACCCCATAGAAGACTGGGGGGGGGGGGATTATTTTAACTCTATAAACTTCAAGAACTGCCGGGACATACAAGTTACCTTTATTGTAGAAAAAACATACAACGGCTTGGGCTGTGCTCTTAGCATTATTCCTGAATTCCCTATGCTGTGAAGTCGAAGAAAGGTTCATTTGAAAGAGGACTCCTAAATACTTCAGTGGATTCACTTGGTTGATTTTATTCCCATTGATATCCCAACTGAATCGTTTCCTTGATTCACTAAAGACCAAAAATTTAAGGCTTACTGTCGTTGAGTTGGAGGTGGTTCTTTTCTCAATATTTCACACTTCTCTTATAATTGCAGGGTTAAACACGGATGCGTTTGATCGCTTACTTTCTTCAAGCAGTGTTTCATTAAACAGAACAGTCTAAAGCCCCAATAAAGAATTAAAGAAAATGATCAAGTCATCCTGGCCGTCTAACACATTCCTCTCGTCCAAGGCAACCTCCCTAGAGGCAACCCCCCCCCAACAACTCCAATTCAGCAAAACCTGGTCAGACCAAAACACTAGGATATGCTCAGAAGGAAGAAAAATCCATCTGACACCCAGAGATGAATAAATGGGCTGAATCTAACCCTTCTGACCTTTCCTACAGCTGTATTGTTTGTTCCTGGTTCCTTATCGCTGTGTATATTTTTATACAGCCGTTGCTTCTTATTAGGGACATTCTAGGACTCCAAAGCCAAGGCTCATTCTGTTGGGGTCTTCCTTCTGAGGTGGCCCTTTGCCATAACCTCCTTCCTAGCAGGCTACCCCAGGGGCCAAAGGGATACGGGAGGACAGCGTCCGGAGAAATTTGCCCTCAGACTGCCTGTCGGTGGCTGTTTCAGGGCACGTTTAAAGCCCGGGAGGAAATCAGCAAGAGCCAAGATGGCTCAAAGGCTGCCCAGCTAGACTGGAAAACAGGAAGGTGGAAGGAGATAAGAAAAAGTGCGTGGAAGGAAAGGTCTCTACAAATGGAGACACCAACCTCTTCTTTTTTTGCAATCATCTGTTGAAGGTGGCTGACGAAGCGGTCTTTGTTGGCTCAAGAAAACAGTGTCCCCTCCCATCCACCGTCCCACCTCTCTAGAGTCATGAAATTATAATTTGCAATTATACTTTCAGAATTATAAATCAGAAAGGGATCCCCGAGGGCCATCTAGTCTAACCTCCTTGCTATCGCCGAAACCCAGAACTAAAGGATCTCTTACGGATGGCCATCCGCTCTTTCAATGTGAAGGAGTTTTCAATTGCAGAGGTAGTCCATTTCATGGCTGACCGGCTCTTCTTGTCGGGAACATCTAGGTGAATTTCCTCCCTTTGGTTTTCTAGCTCAACATGTAGATTAGTATGCTTAGGCCCACTTCCTTCTTGCTTGCAATTGGAACCCTTTATTCCAAGCTGCGAACAGATCGACAGCCGACAAAACTGCCTCCGCCAACAGACTAAAGAGAGGGAAAAGAACATTTGACAGAGAGGTGGGGCTCTCTTTTGAATTCAAAGGTTGGAAGGAATGATTGGCTAAATAGTTGGCTAAATAGTCCCTCCCAGTCACATAGATGACAGACAACAGCCTCATGTCCCAAAGGAACAGGAAACAAACTGGGGACATCTCCTATGTGAAAGTCCTTAACAGCAGCGATCACCTCACCTCTTATTTTCCATCTCATCCACCTCCCTCAATTCTTTCTCATGGGGTTTAGTTTCCAGATCCTGTCCTATTCTGACTGCTTTCCTCTTTAAAATGTTCTACTTGTTGATCTCCTTCCTCATCTGGGGCACCCAGAACATGGTCTTCCAGACAAGGTCTGTTCAAAGCTGAATTGAGCGGTACCATTACATCTGGATGGACTGTCCTTCCATTGATGCGGCCTGGAATGGCATCAGCAGGCCAGAATCCTGATGGTGTTTGTTTAAGGCTTGCATAACCTGTCACAATTTATTGCAAGAGTTGGTTGATAAAGCGCCAGGGCACATCTCAGTCATCTGCTTGCTTAGGCAGCCGAGATGTACCCCTAGCATCTCACTGATTAGCTGCATTTAGGTAAAGATAAATGTCCCCCTTGGCATTTAGTCCAGCTGTGTCCGACTCTAGGGCCTGGTGCTCATCCCTGTTTCCAAGCCGTATAGCCAGCGTTTGTCCGAAGACCATTTCCGTGGTCATGTGGCCAGCGTGACTAAACACGGAATGCCGTGACCTTCCCACCGAGGTGGTACCTATTTATCTACTCGCATTTTTACATGCTTTCCAAAGGCTCAGTTTGCAGGAGCTGGGACAAGCGACGGGAGCTCACTCCGTCGCGTGAATTTGATCTTACGATGGCTGGTCATCCGACCTTGCAGCACAGAGGCTTCTGCGGTTTAGCCCGCAGCGCTATCACGTCCTCTTTTAGCTGCATTTAGCAGGAGCGTATTACACCGGATCTTATGCCAACACCGGTGGGGGTCCAAAACCACCTTTAAGAGGCAAAAGGACTCACCCTTTGGGATTCTACAGCTAGGAAAATTTGACAGATACCTTACGACAGAGGGTGGCAGAAGGTGTAGATCCAGATGTATAGTAGATACTGGGTGACAGATGAGCAAGGATTTTTTATTTCACATTATTTGAAAACACAGCAGCCATAAAATAAGCCACCAACCTGTTGGAGTTTTTTGCAACCTTGCGTACAGCCTTTAGCAGATTTGGCCGGGAGGGAGATGCGATGACTCTCAATATATCCAGCACTAATGACATACATTCCTTCTCTGCCTTCTGAGTTCGAAGAGATCCCTGCTTCTGTGATTTTCCCCCCTCACTAGAGTCTGTTGAAAGCAGTCAAGTTTGCTGCTTGATCTATTCAACGGTAAGTAATGAAATGTTTTTATTCTTTTGACGACTAATGCCTCGGAGTGAGTTATTGAGACCGTAAGTGCCAGTTGATGAGAAAAAGGAGTGGACGACTCTGGGGAACTTGAAGCTATTCTTCCCTGTGAATTCCTGCACTTCTGCTGCACAATGAGAGGAATTGAACCAACATTCAAAACTGGGGGAAAATGTAGCATTTGCTAGGAGTGGTTTGGGTTTGGCAAGACTGCAATCGATGTTCAGGCGTGGTTCTCAAATAGCTGCTCACAGAATTGTTGAAGTGATTAATTAAGTGATCTGCTTTTCACCAGACTCCAGTCTAGGCTGGATTAAGACTTGCTGAGTCCCCCCCCCTTTTTTTGAAATTCTTCAACAAGGAATAATCCACCCTTCCTCCGAAGTAGTCCGTTCAGTTCTCAGTCAGCTCTGATGGTCAGGAAGCACCTCTCTACATTTAGCGGAAATCTCCTTTCTTGTAGCTTACGATCCATTAGCCCAGGATGGACCACAAAGGAAGCAGAGCCCAAGTTTTGAGAAGCAGAAAAAGGGATTTTTTTACTTGTTAAAAGAGCCCAACTGATTTATAGCCTTCTTTAGCATCTGTAAAAGCTGATCACCCATTTGCATTGATTTTCACGGCATCCTCTCAGCGTCTTCTGTGTCTTCTGTTCCTGTCCACCCCAAGCCCTTTTAAAAATAAGCTCCCAACCATTAAAAAAAGAAAGAAAGAGAAAAGCTTCGGTAGGTCAGTAATAGTGGAAGGTGGCCGTGCCCCAGCTCTACGTCATCTGAGTTGCTGGATAGCTCAGTGGCTTAGGATATTTGACTGTGGAGCCAGAGGTTGGGAGTTTGAATCCCCCCCCGGGCCTCCTTGATGGGGCTAGACTGGATGACCCTTAGGGGTCCCTTCCAGGGCTGCCTTTCTATGATTCTTCTCTCCTCAACAAGCCAGCAACCGCAAATGTAACCGTGAGAGCTTGGCTACTCTTTCCCCCTCCTTATCTCCCTATAAGTGAAGGTTTTCACCCCTGTTCCTCCCCTCAGCAATTGAGGTGAGACTCAGGGGTCAAACCCGTCTCCCGAGAGCTGGTCCTATCTCTGCCGGCCCTCCGGGATGCTGGCAGAAATCCCAGTTTTCTGACCAGCCGAATCCCCTTCCATTCCACCCTCCTCTTCGCCTTCCCCTTCTTCCAGCATCCTCCCCCTCCCACCCTCCTCTTTCTCTGTCTGGCACCCGTTCAGGGAAGGCTCCAGTCTTAGGGCCTGAAATAGCGAGGCTGATAACGAAGTGCCGCGGAACAGACATTTGCTGATAAATTTCCATTCAAATGATGCCTGCTCCCCTCAAGTCCTCCAACCCTGTCCTGCCCAGGTTCCCCCCCCTCCGCCCCTTCTGGACACCCCACAGATCATCCATCAAATTTGCAACAGGACCCCGATCCTGATTTGTCAAGCCCTCTCGGGTAGCCGGAGGCGATAGGATGATGGCGAGGCTTAAGGAGTTTACGGGCAAGATGACAAGATATCAAAGCAAAAAAGAGAGAGAGAGAGAGAGAGAGAGAGGGCCAAGCCCCTTTAAAAGCAAGGAATCTAAACATGCTGAAAACAACACGGGACCTGAAATGTTTTTCTCAAAATAATAATAAAAAATCAGTTTAAGATATTTTAAAATGTTTGTAAAATGCTCCATAGCAATAGGGTTTAGCTTGCATGTGGTGTTTTTTTTTTTCCTGCTGTAACGCAAGGTGAAAGTAGGTGAAATGCCAGCTTCACAACTGTTGTTGTTAGCTGACATCAAGTTGCCTTCAACGTAGGGTGATCTTTAAGCATGGTGGTGTCAAAAATGGCCTGTCCGGAACAGGCCTGCTCAGTATTTGCAAACTCAAGCCTGTGGCTTCATTTAGAGAATCTACCCATCTTGTATTTGGTGTTCCTCTTTTCCTGCTGCCTTCAACTTTTCCCAGCATTCTTGGTTTTTTCCAATGAATCTTGCCTTCGACAACTGAGTTTTTCAGATTCTGTTAAGATTAATACTTACTTTTCTTCTCTTCTTTTCTTCTTTTCTCTTTTTAAAATTTTTTTCTTTAATTGCTATACTGTTATACGTATAGCCATGTTGGGTTTTTGAGATTTTGTAAGGTTTTAACTTGTAAACTGCCCAGAGTAGTGTGTGCACTAATGGCATAATATACCAACCAACCAATGAGCCAACCAACCAACCAACCAACCAACCAACCAGCCAACCAACCAGCCAGCCAACCAACCAACCAACCAACCAACCAACCAACCAACCAACCAACCAACCAACCAACCAACCAACCAACCAACCAACCAACCAACCAACCAACCAACCAACCAACCAACCAACCAACCAACTAAATATATAAATACATAAATACCATTCTCCTGATGTGCCTAAAACAGGACAGCCTCAATTTTGTCATTTTTGGTTCCGGAGAAACTTCAAGCTTGATTTGATTTCTGACCCATTGGCTTCACAATTAGAAAGTGATAAAACATTTTCGTTCCAGGCACATGGTTGTACAGAATTTCAGGATTAATGCAGTCACAGTTGCCAACGAAGCCAGTGCTTACCTCCTCCTTACCTGTCATCTTAAAATAAAAGCAAGTCCCACCTGGAATAGACTCACTGAATGATATGGCAATGCTTGTGTAAATTCCATTAATTCAATAGGTCTACTTTAATTAAGACTAGCAATGGGATATGTCCAGCTTTTTAGAATCATGGAGTTGAAAGGGAACTCAGACATCACCTGCTACAACCCCCTGGCAATGCAGGAGATTGAGAGTTACAACCTTGAAACAAGTGGCTAAATGTGGTACTGCCAGTCCATGAAAACTTATGCCAGGTGAAATCTGGCCAAAAGAGAATCAAAGAGTTGGTATTTTTGTTCATGGAGAATTTTTGGACCCTAGTGGTCTGCTGAAGAAGGCCGGATATGTTTTCTTCCAGGAGCCTTGTGGTGCAGTGGTTAAACTGTAGTACTGCAGTGAAGACTCTGCTCACCACCTGAGTTTGATCCCAGTGGATCCAGGTAAATGGATCTTGACTCGACCTTCCGTCCTTCTGAGGCTAGCTTGCTCGGTGGGGGCAATGTGTAACCTGCATACTTAAAAATTGTAAACCACCTAGAGAGTGCTTTAAGCCAGTGGTCCATAATCTTGGGCCTCCAGATGTTCTTGGACTTCAGCTCCCAGAAATTCTGGCCAGCAGAGGTGGTGGTGAGGGCTTCTGGGAGTTGTAGTCCAGGAACATCTGGAGGCCCAAAGTTGGCCATGGGGCGGTCTATAAGCAATGCAATTTGCTCTGCTTTAAATCGCTCTCACTTCAATTGTCCTTTAATATTGATTGCCTCTTGAAAGAGAGAGAAAAAAAACGTTCTTACTTTCATTTCAACTTAGTTTAATTTTTGTGTCTTTCTTTTTAGGTGTCTTCCTGGCCTCTACGACAACACAGCCGTGTGAGCTGACAGCCCGGCAGGTTCTCCCTGAGAAGAGCCAGCGGTTCCTGTGTGACAATACAAACGAACTGCGCATGAAGCCTTTCAGCCGCAGAGCGATAAAGCTCTTCCAGAAGAAGGCCTTTGCCCCTGGTTTAACTCCCATGCGCTCCAAGAGGCGCAATGTCTGTAGCTCTTTTGGCAGGGCCCTGGAGATTTGAGTGTTTCCTTTCTCACCAAGTGAGGTATGTGCGCGCACAGACACATAAAGGCGGAGAATTTTGTTCCTTTTTTTTTCCTGCCTTACTCCTTCGGAGCAAGGGAGACCAATTTGTTATGGTCTCCCCCCTCCTCAGGAGAGATAAATCTATTAAAATTCCAGTGGGCCGCGGCACGAATCTGGGCCCTCACCCATGTTCTTAGGGAGACGTCATACGTTTTCTGTCACTTTCCTCCCAGATTTATCCCACATGGCAAAAACAAAGCCACCCTGCTCTGTTTGGGGAGAGCGGAAGCACAATTTTCCAATTCCCTGGGCCCAGAACGAATGAGCGGGTTGAAAATAAAGAAGATTTGAACCATTTAACAAAGAAAAGTGTGAATGAATTTCAGCCAGAGGGTTAGGGATTAAAAAGAAGGCGGCAGCTCCATTTTTCTGTCCTTCTTGATACAGGAATCTGCCTTGTTCTTTTGAAAAGCCCTCTGCTGTCGCTCACCAATCATCAAAGCCACACAATAACCCTCTAGGGTAGGACATTTTTATTACCCGTATGGGATAGAGCAGTGGTTCCCAACCTTGGGGTAGCCCAGGTGTCCTCGGACTGCAATTCCCATAAGGCTTCGCCCTCAGCTGTGTGCTGGTTGGGGGGGGGGGTCGGGGGGTTGCAGCCCAATCACATCTGGATTACCCAAGGTTGGGCACCGCAGGTGTAGAGGACAGGTAGCCTGAAGAAAGATCCGGTAACTGCAGCAGGTCCACAATGCGATGGCCAGATTACTTAGGGGAATCAACACATACTAACATATTTCCCCTGTGCCGGATGGCTTACACTGGTTACCGTTTCATCTCTGAGTCAGGTAATTGGACTTGTTGGTTTGGTATGTGCGCATCTGGTTCTCCCAGGGAAACAAATATGAACATTCCGTATCTAACTATATGCTTAATATCTACCGCCACCGCCTGTTTTTGAATTAATTTTAATTGGTGTTGTCTGCATTCGTATGTTTATACCAATCCCTGTTGTTCGCCACCCTGAGTGACCATGGATCAGATGGGAAGTTTAGAAGTATTTAGAAGGAAGGAATTAAGAAAGAAATTAAGAAAGAAATTAAGGAATGAAGGAAGGAGAGAGAGAGAGAGAGAGAGAGAGAGAGAGAGAGAGAGAGAAAGAAAGAAAGAAAGAAAGAAAGAAAGAAAGAAAGAATATAGAAAGGAAGGAAGGAAGGTAGGAAGGAAGGAAGGAAGGAAGGAAGGAAGGAAGGAAGGAAGGAAGGAAGGAAGGAAGGAAGGAAGGAAGGAAGGAAGGAAGGAAGGAAGGAAGGAAGTGCAGCTGTAGTTTAAAACCACCCCTACACTGTATCAGCTCTGAGATGTTCATCATCCTCTTAGAACTGCAGAGCAGGAAGGGACCCAATAGATCATCAAGTCCAGCCCCTGTTAAGGAGGCCCAGAAGGGGAATCAAACCCCAACCTCTGGCTCTGCAGCCAGATGCCTAAACCACAGAGCTATCCAGCAGTTCTTGGCCCCTGTTCTGTTTTATGATGAAGTTCCCTTCCTTGACTCTGTTGCAAATTAATTTTATCTTCCTGGAAAATTGATCCTGTTTCTGTTCAATGCCAGAAACCGGCCTTGGATATGTCCACTTCACGAGGCCATGTCCTGCCACGCCGTACCCCCTCCACGCCACCCATGGTGAGATGCATTTATGCCTTCCCAACTTGGAGGTGGCTCCGGCCACGACCGCCTTCGTCTCTTCTCCCCTGCCTCCCTCCATGGCAGGACGGCCGCCAGGCCACCAGCGATAAGGCTCTGTGTGAGAACATAGGTCTGTGTTGGTTCCTGGCACCGTGGCGTGGGTCTGGTCTGCCTTTCCTCCCACCCCCAGCTCCAATCTCATGGAAGAACTTCACGTCTTCGGCACCAAAGCCTCATGACATCACCTGGATCAGGGGTGGTGGAGGACTCGGAGGCGTGAACTTCACAGGAGGAACGGGGCCAGCCAAGTGGGAAGACATAAGCCATACATTCAGTTTCTTTGGCCGGAGCTTCTAGGCCTGCAGAATATCACCGGGCTAGATGTCAAGAAAGTGGAAAAACCTCACAATGGCTTTTTCAGCGAGTCGGCCCCTTATCTCTGCCCGATGGCCTTCGGGAGATCCTAAGGTGTCGTCATGGCTCCCCGTCCAGCGCCTCCCTTCTTCTCCCCATTTCCCTGCTTAACACACCCCTCCCGAGGGAAAAGCTGTGGAGAATGTAAAGGAAAACTCATGAGCAAGCACGAGTGTGTGGAGAAGACGCCAAGCTTCTTGGACGAGGTCCCGGCTGGACGATGGCCAGGGTGACCGTGGATGGATTTCAGGGCCAATGTGGCAGAAACGTGGGCGTAAACCTCTCTGTGCCGTTTAATGGCGAAGAGGAGGGTCCTACGGTATTCATGTTCCATTTGTGGCCTTCTTCCCACAGGCCATGATCAGAAACCAAGAGACGGCGAACTGAAGAGGCCTTTAGTCTGATCCACTGGACAAAATACTGTGGTTGAGCCTCTGGAACTCCCTCCCACTGGAGGCCAGACTGACCCCATTTTTGCTGTTCTTCTGCAACCAGGCCAAGACCTTTCTCTTCAGACGAGCTTTTCCTTTCTGACAGGCAGTCTGTGAGAGATTTTTCAAAAAGGGACTGTTGTGCTCTGTTGCTTTTAAATGTGTTTTTAGGTCCTCCATATCTGTGGTACTCGGTTCCATTGTCGTCCTGATGTTTTCCCCTGATGTTCACGCAACATCTGGCTTCCTGAGCCCACGGTGGTGTGTCCTACGCTCTGGGATGATCCGGAACAGATCCTGCCCTTCTTCCGTAGGACTCCCTTTCAAATATTTGAAAAGTGCAAGGAACAACGTCATGAAATTTAAATAAATGGATCGATGTATGGATATACATTTAAAAGTCTATGGATCATTGTGTAAAACGATGTGCAGAAAATCAGAATAAATTTATCAGGGAGGGAGAAACCAAGAGGAAAAAAAAAAGCATTGCCATGAATCTGATGAGGAAAGACCTGATCTAACACAACATATGACATCTTCCTATTCATCCGCTGGCCCGAATACTCACTGAACATGTGGATACATTGAAAAACACTTCCCAATTTGCTCAGGAATGGGTGAACTGGAAGTATTCATCAATGATCACATGACATAGAGGTCCGTGAGGATCAGTCGGTCTTTCCCCCTTTTCAATTTGGACTTTCCTATCTCTGGTGTTGAGGGCTTCTCCTTTTTTTTTTAAACTAATTGCACCAATTCAAGTGTGATTTTTTCCCCACTGGTTCACAAGGACTCCCTAAGTCGGAGGCAACTTGACAGCACATGACAACAGCAAAAGGACCAGGGTGGGGGCCTGAGAGATGTTTTTTAAATGGATTGTTGTGCCATGTTGTTTTTGAATGAGTCTTTAGTAAACTGATTTTATTTACCATTCTTTCATATAATACTTGTTCGATTCCTTTTTAACATTTGTACACTTACTTCATTTTTAGCTTTTAAATTTTGCCTTTTAATGGTTGTGAGCCACCCTGGATCCTTTTAAGGAGAAAGGCAGGGCAAAAATATTTTAAATAAATAAATAAAAATAGTAAGATCGGGTGTGGTATTTTAAGAGAGCGGGAACCATTACCCGACAGTCTTTCTCACTGGACATCCTAAAGTATATTTTTTGTCCTTTTTTTTTTTAAAACAAACTATTAAGACCAGCAGTCAATCACTTTAACACTTTTATCACTGTAAAGTTCAAAAGATGAGGGAGGGAAAGAGGAAGGAAAGAAGGAAGGAAGGAAGGAAGGAAGGAAAAGACAGAAAGAAAGAGAAGGAAGGAAGGAAGGAAGGAAGGAAGGAAGGAAGGAAGGAAGGAAGGAAGGAAGGAAGGAAGGAAAAGAAAGAAAGAGAGAGAAAGAGAGAAGGAAGGAAGGAAAAGAAAGAAAGAGAGAGAGAGAAAGAGAGAGAGAAGGAAGGAAGGAAAAGAAAGAGAGAAGGAAGGAAGGAAAAGAGAAAGGAAGGAAGGAAGAAAAAGAGAGAAAGAGAAGGAAGGAAGGAAGGAAGGAAGGAAGGAAGGAAGGAAGGAAGGAAGGAAGGAAGGAAGGAAGGAAGGAAAAGAGAGAAAGAAAGAGAGAAAGAAGGAAGGAAGGAAAAGAGAAAGAGAAGGAAGGAAGGAAGGAAGGAAAAGAGAGAAAGAAAGAGAAGGAAGGAAGAAAGGAAGGAAGGAAGGAAGGAAGAAAGGAAGAAAGGAAGGAAGGAAGAGAGAGAGAGAAAGAAAGAGAAGGAAGGAAGGAAGGAAACAAAAGAAAGAGAGAGAGAAAGAGAAAGAGAAGGAAGGAAGGAAAAGAGAAAGAGAAGGAAGGAAGGAAGAAAAAGAGAGAAGGAAGGAAGGAAGGAATTAAGGAAGGAAGGAAGGAAGGAATAGTGAAGTTGGACGCAGCCTCTAAGGCTATCGAGTCCTACCCCTTTACTATACAGAAATACTGTACAAATCAAAGCAGATCTGCCAGGGGGTTGCCTAAATTTCTCTTGAATGCCTCCAGGGTTGGAGCGCTCAACACCTCTTGAGGTCATGGATTCCATTGTTGCACTGCTCTAACAGCTAGGAAGTTTTACCTGGTATTTAATTAAAATCTAGCTTCCTGT
Source organism: Pogona vitticeps (assembly GCF_051106095.1). Lineage (NCBI taxonomy): Eukaryota > Metazoa > Chordata > Lepidosauria > Squamata > Agamidae > Pogona > Pogona vitticeps. Next base: position 6,353,610 of record NC_135783.1, read on the forward strand.
ACTTTGAGCCCATTGTTGTGTGTCCTGCACTCTGGGTTGATCCCGCCTCTCCTCTGTATGACGGCCTTTCAAGTCTTCGAAGAGAGCTATCCCACCTCCCCTCGGTCTTCTTCTCTGAAGGCTAAACCTGCCCAGTTCTTTCCGTCTTTCCTCCTCCAAGGGCTTGGCTTCCAGCCCCCTGATCATCCTTGTCGCCCGCCTCTACACTTGCTCCAGTTTGTCGGCATCCTTCTTGAATTGTGGTGTCCTGAAATGGACACAAGACTCAAGGCGAAGCCTAACCAGGAAATTGACGTGAAATAACTCCCATGTTTCCGTGGTTTGTGTGTATTTTTCTATGTGTATGGAGAACTTTAGAAAACTGCCCCCTTTCCCAACCACCGGGCAACCCTTCAAAAATTCCTAGAGCTGGGGGTTGGCTGTCCTTCTATCCAATCCATTTGGATCTGAAATCCAATCCAGTTGAGAGGCCAGAGTGGATAGTGACCCTGGAGCAACCCGGGGTCTTCATGCGGGTGCCGAATCGACAACATGAATCGACAACGACAAGAAGCAAATCAAGCTGATGCCAAGCCGGACGGTTCTGATTCGGCTTGCCAGTGTAGCTGCATCTCAGAGTTGGTGACCTGGTGGAGAATCTGTAGGTTGGGAGGTTCGATTCCCCGCTGTGGATCCAAGGAGAACAGCCAGCGTCGGTGTGGTTTTTGGGCAGGCTGCGTGATCCCAGAATGCACGCAGAAGAAGAGCATGGGAAACCACTTCCACCCACGACACACTCAGGAAGCCCTGGAAAGAGTCTGCTTGACTGAAAATAATTAATTAATTAACCCGCAGTTGCATAAAGCAAACTGAGCCAACACTGCCATCTGCTGGTAAACTAATCCAAGAGAAAATTAGACGACAATCTATCGGGTTAGTGGTGCATCGCTAGACAGTTACCCTGCATGACAGTTTTTTCACTAGACATTGACTTTTTGCGAACGCTATAGCGATTCGCAAAACAGTGATTCCTATGGGGGAATTTCGCCGGACAATGTTTGGTCCCTGCTTCACAAACCGATTTTCGCTGAACGACGATTTTGACAGCTCCTTCCGTGCTCGCAAAACGGGTGTTTTTGGGACCTAAGCTTCGCAAGACAGCTATTTAAACAGCTGATCAGCCCTTCGCAAAGCGGCTTTCCTATGGTCGATCTTCGCTAGACAGCGACGATTCTTCCCCATTGGAACACATTAAACAGGTTTCAGTGCATTCCAATGGGGAAATGCTTTTCACTAGACAATGATTTCGCTAAACAGCGATTTCAGTGGAACGGATTGTCATCGTCTAGAGAAACACCACTGTACATTGATTTGGGTTCGCACATGGAGCAGGGCATTGGACTCAGTGGCCTGATCGGCTCCTTCCAACTATTCTAGGAGTCTATGAAGAACTGGGGGTGAAAGAAGGAGAGCGCCAAAAATGGTCTGAAGCTTTACGCATTACGACGAATCCACTTCACAACGATTAAGATCAAAAAAACTAAGATCATGGCCACCAGACCCATCACCTTCTGGCTGGCTTCGGTGGGAACGGCCATCCAAATAAGGTCAGTTCGACAGTGACCCCCTCGATCTTCACCATTAGAAACGTTTCCTCGGGCAAATCATGAGCTGAAGAAAGGCAGAATGTAACTGCTATAAATAAGCAAGTGTAATAAAAAATGTGGGGAGGTAGACTCGCTGAGCGGTGAAGGATATCCCATAATAATTCAAGCACAGTGCCTTGCACTTTCTTGAGGGAACTGAGGTAGTGAGGAACTAACTGGGCAGAAAGAAGTTGGGGTTGGTCTTCCAGATCATGAGTTGGAGCGTTCAGATGTGCTAAGAGGTTTGGGGAAGGATTTTAGTTACACATGAGAAATAGGAAAGTAAGGTACTGTATTCCCCAAATGGTGTATGTAATCTCCGTTAATGAACTGGTATACTTGCACCCAATGACTGTTCCAAAATAGCTGTCAAAACTCTTGAGCACTGAATGATATAACACGGACAACGTGTCATTGGAACACAGAGTTCCTTCCGTGTTGGCTATTACTGGTTTTCACAACACTCCATTCGTTGGCAAATCACCTTGTGTTTTTTTTGGGGGGGGGGGTGAGCTGCCTTCAGCAGGAGAGCACGGATGTCCTTGGCAAACGGACACGAAGGCCTGCCTAAATCGCATCTCCGGAACACCAGCGTGATTGCAGTATTAATGGTGGTATAGGGGGATAGAGTGATGGGGTAGGGCTCAGGGTTTGGATTTCCTCCTCTCCCACCCCAGCTGCTATGGAAGCTCACTGGAGGTGTGGACAATTCTCACTTATCTCGAAAGCTCTATTAGGGTTTCTCGAAGTCAGTTCTGACTTGAAGGCACACACCACCAACACCAACAAATGTTTAATGAATAGTTTGTCCCTAAGAGAGAAGGGGTACTTTGGAATCTTACCGAGGAGTCCCTCCATGGGAGTAAATCAGGAACAGTGGACAAAATTCTCTGAAAGACTATGTGAGTTGCTCATAACTCCCAGTCTTTTTATGGAACTGGAATCCTTGGTACATACTGGTGTGTTTAAAGGTTCATGTTTAGTTTAAGCATGGCAGTGATGTCCAGTATTACAGTGTTTTGAACTTCTGGTTTAATTTCTCTAGCCGTGCAGCAGAAGTGCAGGGATTCACACAGCAGAATAGCTTCAAGCTCCCGCAGATTACTTCATGCCCTTTTTTCCTCATTTACTGGCACTTACAATCTCAACACCTCACTCTGAGACATTAACAGAAGAAAGACTAAAATCCATTTTTGTTTCTTACAGGTGTGAACAGACCAAACAGTGAACTGACAAAACATGGCTGCTTTCAGCAACATACTACAAACACCCTCACTGACCTCCAAAGATTAAAGAGAGGGAAAGAGGCACCGAGGAGAGAGGCGGGGCTCTCTTTGGTTACTGCTGAATAGATTGACAGTCATCCCAGCCCAGAAAGGTCTCTTCCATCCAAAACGCACTAAAGGCAGCTTGCGAGGTTGCAAAAAGCTCCAACATCCAGCAGCAGCATCTTTACCCTGCTTAAATGGAAATAGCACCCTTGTTGTTTAGTGGTTAAGTTGTGTCTGACTTTTCGTGACACCATGGACCAGAGCACGCCAGGCCCTCCTGTCTTCCACTGCCTCCTGGTGTTCGGTCAAAAAAATAGCACCCTAGAATGCATCAAAACATTCATCTGTCTTTTAGGGCCCCTTCCAACTCAATTATTCTATGATTCTATGAACATCCCTGAATCATACCCAGTAGAACACAGGAAGTACAGTGGTGCCTCGCTTAACGGCAATAATCCGTTCCAGGAAAATTGCTGTTAAGCAAAAACGTCGTAAAGCGAAAATAAAAAGCCCATTGAAACGCATTGAAAACCGTTCAATGCGTTCCAATGGGCTAAAAACTCGCCGTCCAGGGAAGATCCTCCATATGGCGGCCATTTTCGGTGCCTGTATAGTGAGGAATCCATCCCTAAACACAGCGGGGAGCCATTTTGAGCACCCGGTGGCCATTTTGAAAACCCGACGATCAGCTGTTTTGATTGTCGTAATGCGAAGAATCAGTTCCTGAAGCAGGGAACCGATCTTCGCAAAGCAAAAACCCCATTTTGACCATTGTTTTGCGATCGCAATTGCAATCGCAAAAACATCGTTATGAAGTGGATTTGTCGTAATGCGGGGTAATCGTAAAGCGGGGCACGACTGTAAACTCTTTAAAGGCCTTGAAGCTCAAGGAAGAAGGAACACTATAACTGAGAAACGGTCCTCAAAGTTTTCCCCATTGCAGACTGCCGCTGAAAGGCCTACAGGAATAAGAGTCAACGGAAGTATTTCATCCTGCATTTTCACCTTCAACGTACAGTATTGAGATTATTTGGGGAGCGTCGTTTCCAAAGCCCCTCTTCCCGATCAGAGGAGGCTGCCCAGGACTTTTCCAAAGGGAGCGACTTCCCCAGTTTCCTCGGGGCGCTTGGCTTTCTGGGGCCACCGTTTGCAGCACAGAATCACCGGCTCGAAACAAAACCTGCCGTCGGGAACCTCCTCCTCGGTGCAATAGCCCACTCGGCAGGTGTGGTGTGGCGGGTCGCAGCTGGCTGGTCGGGCTGGGACCGTTCCTGCCGAGAGCAAAGAGGGACACATCGTTCACAGTGGCCGGGGAAATGGACAACATTCTTTCAGAAGGAGTGAGGTGCGGTGGAAGAGCAAATGGGTTCGGTCGGTGACAGCAAAGCCAAGAACATCTGAAGCCCTATTCAGTGGCGCCTGCTTTCCAGAGGCAAAGGGCAGTGGTCTAAACCCCCACCCACCCACCTTTGGCACATGGTTACAAATTTGCTCTCCTGCACATGGGGAGGAACCAGTCGGAATAAGAGAGCTTCTGCTCTCTCTGTGGGCCCTCCAGATGATTTGGGACGCTGATTCTCTGGGGGCGTCCCCGAGTCCCTTAAAGAGCGCCCACGGAAAACAGAATCTCTCCACTTCAGACTCATTGTAACCCATGACCTGCACTTACCTGGAGAGCCCACACAAATAGTGGTGTCCTTTTTCTGATTCAGTTCTCCCCACATGTAGGAGAGGAAGGAAATCATAAGAACATAAAAAAAAAGCCCTGCTGGATCAGGCCAAGGGCCCCATCTAGTCCAGCTTCCTGTATCTCACAGTGGCCCCACCAGATGCCATGAGACCACGAGATCCCTGTCTCCCAATCCCCCTCCCCTGCATCTGGCATTTGGAGGTCCCTTCCTTCAAAGCCTGGAGATTATATACCAGTACATCCCCATCATGGCTTGTCACCTGCAATAGACTTTTCCTCACGGAATCTGTCCCATCCCCTTTTAAAGGCCTCTAGGCCAGATGGCATCACCCCATCCTGTGGCCAGGAGTTCCACAGACTAACCACACGCTGGGTCAAGAAATATTTTCTTTTGTCTGTTCTTACTCTCCCAACACTCCATTTGAGTAGATGTCCCCTGGTTCTGGTATTGCATGAAAGGGGAAAAACCTTCCCTCCATTCACTTTATACATCTGCGTAATTTTATACGTCTCAGTCAGGTTCCCCCTCAGGTGCCCTTTTCTCTAGACTCAAGAGCCCCAAACACTGTAGCCTTTCCTCATCAGGGAGATGCCCCGGCCCAGTCATCATTTTAGTCACTCTTTTCTGCACCTTTTCCAGTTCCACGATGTTTTTTTTTTTTTAAGGTGCGGAGACCAGAACTGTACACAGTACTCCAGATGCAGCCTTACCAGCATTTTGTACAATGGCATTATTTTTATTTATTCCATTTATACCCCGCCTATCTGGTCATTGCGACCACTCTAGGCGGCTTACAACACAAAATACAAAACAAGCATGAAAAGGGAATTCTCACAGAGCTAGAAAATTCAACAAGATTCTAACAAGAGTTAGAAAATTCAACATTACTGTATAATGTTGTCTGTTTTATTTTCAATCCCCCTTTTTAGTGATACCTAATCTGGAGCAGAAGCAGGCATCAACAAGGGAAGAGAGTACCCCAAGTTTTTTTTTCAGTGATGGATTTACCGTGGACCACGATGCCAATGGCGCACCCTCCTTACCGAACCACATCCATCCATTCATCCAAACCCCTCGGTTCTCTCCCTCCCTCTTTCAAGAGCCCTAAGAGAACCACCTCCCGACATAAACCAGTTGAGTCTGAACCAGTAAGAACTAAAAAGTAGGAAGACTCATCCGGTGAGAAAACTTTGAGTGAAATGATCAAGCCATCATCATCATTGCTTGGCATTTTTTTTAAAAAAAATTGCTTCTGTATTTAGGGAGTTTGGGGAAGAGATCAGGGTAAAAAGAACGGCTGGTCTTTTACACCCATGGCTGCTTAAAGAATCGTGTCTATATGAATGTATTCATGTTGTCCCCAATAAATTATAATGTTGAAGCCTTGCAATTATAATTCTTTCGATGTTATATAGACCTTGAAGAAGGCTGATAGGCCGAAATGCATTGGGCATTTTTCATCCTGAAATAAAGCGCATGATATTTTCTGCATCCCGAGACTGCACTTCCATCTTTTCAACCTAAGATTTTAGTGGACGTGCCAGTTCCTTGCGTTATAGACAATAGAACTCCCAGAAGTGTATAAATATTCTTCTCAAGAAAAACAGGCCTTCTGTTTTCTACCATGTTGGGGCCCAGATTTTTTTTTGACAGAGTGGTATCACCAAACGTATCTTATGCATGACTTCGGAAGTTCAGCAGGGTCAAGCCAGGTTGGTAGATGGATGGGAGACCACTACAGAATAGTAGGGATTTTGAGGCTTTTAGGAGGGACCTGCCCCTGAAACTTTGGAGAACCATTTCTGTCAGTTAAAACTGATGGTTCTGAGACGTATAGACCAAGGTGTGTGAAGCCATACATGCTAGATAGACAAGGGTTGTTCCCATGCATGCTGATTTGAGCTGCATACCAGTCACATAAGGTACCACCGAAGCCTGAAAACTATTCAGACAGACAGATCTACATGCATTTCCAAAATCCCAAACTATCCTGGTCTTACCTGGAGTGGACAGATCTAAACCAACAAGCAGCAGTAGCATCCGTGTCAACAAGATCTTCATCATGGCTACAAGCGGGCCGTCCTGTGTAACACAATGCAAGAGGGGGAAGCTTATATTGGTTATGAGCTGCTGAGAGGACTGTTCGGAGGGAGTGTAGGCACAAGTACCTGTGAATTATGCTTTCCTTGCTCATTGTCTCCCACCTCCCATGTCACCGTGACCCAGAAGAGATTCTTGGAACCGTGCAGGAGGGCTGGGAAATATTTAGCATTCCATGCCAGCAAGTCGACTTATTCATAACGTGCTATGAAGGCTGATCCTTCCAGTGGCTGGAGATTGCTTTGCCCCAGATGCCAGGGGCATGAGAGAAATTCTCGTCCCTCTGTTGTATTCAGGAAAAATGACAAATCACAGCTTGAAAGCCATGGCTGTCTTTTCTCACAAAAAGCTCTGTGTCAGAAGGCAAACTTAGGAGGTGGTGATTGGTAACCAGAGCTTGGTAAAGTTACGGGAGAGTAGTGAAGGGCTTCAGGAATCACTTTTCCTATCTGGGTCAGTAACAGAGGGAAGCTTCTCTTGATGGAAAGCTGTAGGGCCCGAAGTTCTCCAGATGTTATTGGGGTCCATGTCTGAGCAGTCCATGCAAGTCGGTGAGGAACGAGTAAGAGACTATCAACCTAGGGAGGGCCACCACACAAATAAGTCCACTAGTCCCCAGTTTTCAGCCCCAAGAAATTGCTGCAGACATTGTGAGGTAGGCAGGAATTTAGTATGTGCGACCTATGATAGATAGATAGATAGATAGATAGATAGATAGATAGATAGAGATAGATAGATAGATAGATAGATAGATAGATAGATAGATAGATAGATAGATAGATAGATAGATAGATAGATAGATAGATAGATAGATAGATAGATAGATAGATAGATAGATAGATGCCTTCCAACTCTATTATTCTATAATTCTATTATAATTGAACTTGGATTCCTGACAGAGTAAAGGGTTGAACTTCATGGCTTTACAGGCCCCTTCCGAATCCATTGTTCTATGATTCTAGCAATGTTTTTTTTTTAAATGAATGCTTCAACTCTTGGCCAGAATCCCATTACATGCTGAGTGTGGTATAATTCCATTGACATAAATTTAAGAGGGGAATCAATGCAGGTTTGGAAGTCATGGTAGGTAGAGACTGTGGTGTGCCAAACACATGGCTGGTGTGTGATAGCAAATACCTACGCTGACTTCTGAACTTGTGGGGAGTTGCAGAAAGTTGTTTGGATGGAGCTACATCACTGGGTATGCATAGGCATCCTTCAGTCTCGAGAGACCATGGTAACGTGCTCTGTATCGAGGAGTGTCCTGGGTATAAGAAACAGGATTATGGCCATTATTTATTTCCCTTCTCTTTCATTTCCCTTGTCGTGAAGGGTGGTTTTAGTGCCACTGTAGCCAAGGGTTCCAAGGACCACCATAGAATGTCTACTCACTTCTCATTCTATAGTAAATACAGTGGTGCCTCGCTAGACAGTTAACCCGCATGACAGTTTTTTCGCTAGACATTGACTTTTTGCAATCGCTATAGCGATTCGCAAAACAGTGATTCCTATGGGGGAATTTTGTTGGACAATGTTTGGTCCCTGCTTCGCAAACCGATTTTTGCTGGATGACGATTTTGACAGCTCCCTTCGTGCTTGCATAACGGGTGTTTTCGGGACTTAAGCTTCGCAGAACAGTGATTTAAACAGCTGATCGGCATTCGCAAAGCGGCTTTCCTATGGCCAATCTTTGCTAGACGACGATTCTTCCCCATTGGAACGCATTAAACAGGTTTCAATGCATTCCAATGGGGAAATGCTTTTCGCTAGACAATGATTTCGCTAAACAGCAATTTCAATGGAACTGATTATCATTGTCTAGCGAGGCACCACTGTATTGGGATGCTGGTGGGTTAGACGTGTGCCCTAGAACCCCCTTCTCTGTTCGAGTTTTTACAACCTTCCATGTTGCCTTTAGTAGGTGGGAAGGGACCTTTCTGGGCTGGGGTGATCGACCCAACACTAGTCCGTCAGTCCTTCGTGCCCCTGAGTTCAAAGAGAGCCCCACCTCTCTGCTAAGTTCTCCTTCCCTCTTTTTACTGCGTTGGAAGCAGTCAGTCTGTTGAAGTCTGAAAGCTGTTGTGTTTGCCAAAAGCCGTTGCGTTTGTCTCTTTCGGGGTAAAGGACGACACACGCATTTGCCACTCAGGGCCCCAAGGGGAGATGGGTGTTCAAAGAATAATACATCTAAGGACAACAGGAAGAATGCAGTTTTATTAGGAAGGATTTGTAACTTTTAGATAGGGTCATTCATGACTGGGGATAAAAGATCCGAGGAATAATCCTTCGCGTGAGTATCTCGCCAGCTTGTCGGTCCGCCTCTCCTCACTACATGACTTCATCCCGGCAGCAGATCATGGTATGATGGTAACAGGTTCCAATCTGTTCTTCACCCTCGCTGCAGTCATCGTATCGGCAGATGCCACCTCTGCGGAGGCAGTGGCTGACGAACCGCGGCTCACGCTGGCCACTTCCTGCACAAGTTGGAAACAAGGGATAAGAGGTTTTATTATCGACTTTGCTTGAGGGCCACCCACATATCATTCCTGGAAACTTAAGAAAGCGAGCTTAAAAACTGTCTTCCCACTCTCTTCTTTGCTGCAAACTAAATTATAACAGTTAACATGTCATTAGAAGCAGAGCTCCCTTAAAAGGGAAAGACTGTAATTTTTTTTGTTACATATTGTATGAAGATGCATCTCTTGGATCAGTCTTAAACTGAACTCCTGAACACCACAGCTGACTTGAAGAGAGGTCTGAACTAACAACTGTTCCGACTGTTTGCTTAGGTACCTAAAAAAACTGCAGAGGTAAAGCTGGGATAACTCCGGTTTAACCACAGTGGGGAAACAATGCTTTCGATTTAATGTGGCAGCTTTAAAAAAAGTCACTTTTGCATGAACAGAAGATAACCCCCCCAAAAAAGTTTTGAAACTGACATTTAAAATCTTTCCCCCTTCATTTTCAAAGCATCATTTTCAAAATAGTAGATGCATTCCTATTAGAAAAAGTAACACTCTTCCATGCCAACCCATTAAATCTAAAGTGTCATCTTGAAGTTCTGATTTTGTCTCTAGTCTAAAGGCTCCGATGACATTCCACCAGCAAAACCCTCCAGTTGCTCCTTCCACTTCTCTTCAGTGGTTTGCAACCTTCGCTCTCCAGATGTTCTTGGCCTGCATCTTCCAGAAATCCTGGCCAACACAGCTAGTGGTGGAGTCTTCTGGGAGTGGCAGTCCATGAATGACTGATTGCTTCAAGGTTGAGACCTGCTGCTCTGGATGATGTCCTATTGCCTCTTTTAAGACATAGCCAGAGGAAAACCAATTTACAGTATTTTTACCTCCGTGTACAACAATAACGAAATGTATTGGTTAAATGCACGCTTCTCCCAGCAGAAAGCTGAAACGGAGAAATCTCCCTTTTCGATTTCTTCCAATTAAGAGCCAAGTCATGTTTTTCAACGAGGATGCTGACCAAACAAGAAGGAAGTCCAGTTGCCATGACTCATCTTCGACAACCACATCTGGATGACTGAGAATCTTCACAGATATGATGCCAATGGTTCCAGCAGCGTAGATGCCAAAACTGGTTTCAATGGCCATAAACAGTTTACCTTTTGTCGCATATGAATGCAGCCACCGGTTTAAATAGCATGGGGCTTTAACCTGATTTTTTAAAAAATCTGAATGGAAATCAATTCAAATTGCCAGTGTGACTGTAGCCTTGTGTGTGTGTTTATGTGTGTGTTATGTGTGTGTTTAAGCTGTAAGTTTTAAATTAGGGTTTCTGGTCTTCTGAAAGTCTGAAAATTTAAATCTTGCTGCATAAACCATGCATTTGGTAACCCATTTTCCTTTAGAAATCAAAAGGAAAGTTCTTGGTGAAAGAATAACTTGATTTCTGAAAACCCCATCTTAGTTGTGCTTTCTGTGCGCACCTCTGGGAAAGCCCAGGTTTACTTTGGAAGCAGTAACCTGAAGCATTTTGCTAGCTATGAAGGTTATCATATCTGGGACTTGGGTCCTATTTGAGATCAATGTCCCAATTAGCCTGAATCCAGAATGAGCTCATGAACTTCCTGTGTTGAACCTGTTTAATTGACAGATGTTTGTGCATCGCACCATGCAGGTGTGTGGCTCGAATCTCACCTGGACTCACAAGGAGCAGAGCAAAGCAAAGTGACACCACGAAGAGGTAGAAAAGCTTCATGGCTGGGTCAGACAGGGACTTCCGAGTAACTAGGAAGAGCAGAGGAAGCAAAGGATAAAGGTTACAATAACTTAGTAAAACTGCAAACACAGTTTCCCTGTTATGCGCTGTCAAGTCCCCTCCGACTCATGGCGACCCTATGAATTAGTGATCTCCAAAATGGCCCAGCTCTTGTACAGTCAGGCCTGTGGCTTCCTTTAGGGAGTCAGCACATCTCCTATTGGGTCTTCCTCTTTTCCTGCTGCCTGTAACCTTGCCCAGCCTAAATGGTCTTTTCCGGAGAATCCTGCCTTCTCAGGATGTGCCCAAAATAGGACACATTAGGATAGTTCGAACTTCCCGCCCTTTCTCCCTGCTTTTTGGCTTTGGAAGCAAGCCAGGCGGCCGGGGAGAAATGGGCTCCCTCCTTTCACCCGATGCTGACTCCCCTTCGTGCTGGGCTGAGCTCAGCCAGCGCGAAGTGGACTCAGCATCAGGTGAAAGGAGGGAGACGATTTCTCCCCGGCCGCCCGGCTTGCTTTTCCATGGGAACAGCATAAATTGGTTTCCAATGCATTCCTATGGGAAATGCTGGCTCGATTGACGAACTTTCCGATTTACGAACTGACTTCCGGAACGGATTAAATTCGTAAATCGAGGGTTGACTGTAATTCTAAATTTCGTCACCCCAAGTTCTGAGGCAGGGGGCATCGAAACCCATCAGTGGTTGGACCCCCAAGAGGCAACACTTACCCTTCTCTCCCTGTGGATTGAACCAGCTCCTGCTTGGAACACACACAGTGTGACATAAAAGAATGAAATCCTCTTTTCTCATTGGCTAGAAAAAAGTCTAATGGAAGCAAGCCCATTGTTTGTCTAGCACCCTCTTGTTTCATGATGAGTTCCGATCCAGAACAATACTGACCAATCCGGTGAGACATGCAAATTGCTCCTTTTCAAGAGGCTGTCAAGCTGTGTCATCTTCTGTAGTCAGCTTTCCAGAGGCACGTGAAGAAGTGTGACCGGGTCACTTGATGGGTTGGGTAAAAAAATAAAAGAAATAAATAAGAATGGTTTTGGTCTAGTTTGTTTCCATGCAACCTGTTGGAATGTTATCTCTTCCCCCCCCCCCGACCCCATTTGTTATTTATGTACAGTGGTGCCTCGCTAGACAGTTACCCCGCATGACAGTTTTTCCGTGAGACATTGACTTTTTGCGATCGCTATAGCGATTCGCAAAACAGTGATTCCTATGGGAGAATTTTGCAGGACAATGTTTGGTCCCTGCTTCGCAAACCGATTTTTGCTAGACGATTTGCTTTTCGCTAGACAATGATTTTGCTAGACAGCGATTTCAGTGGAACGGATTATCATCGTCTAGCGAGGCACCACTGTATTGTGCAAGGAAACCACATTAGGAAGAAACGAAATATACCCTTAAATCACGGGGAGCTCAGGGGTTTAGGCATCTGTCTGGAGAGCCAGAGGTTGGGAGTTTGATTCCTCCACTGCAGACCTGGGCAAAGTGCGGCCCTCCAGATGTTGCTGAACTGCAAATCCCAACACTCCTCACTATTGGCTGTGTGGGCTAGGACTGCTGGGAGTTGCAGTTCAGCAACATCTGTAGGGCCGCATTTTGCCCAGGTCTGTCCCACTGGGTCTCCTGCAAGTAGAGCCAGCCTGTGTGGCCTTGGGCAAGCTGCACAGTCCCAGGGAGCCCCCAGAAGAAGAGAGCAGTAACTCACTTCTGAGTTAATCTTTATCTAGAAAACCCTGAAAAGGGTTACCGTAAGTCAGAACAGACTTGATGGCATACAATGACTAAAGCTGGCTAGATAGTTCGGTGGTCTAGGTCTCTGTCTGCAGAACTAGCAGCTGGGAGTTCGATTCCCCCACCATGCTTCCAGGGAGAAAAGCCAGCCTGGGTAGCCTTGGGCAAGCTGCAGGAATTCAAATCAAAGCAGATCTGACAGATGGTTAGCCAAGTTTTTCCTGAATGCCTCCAGTGTTGGAGCACTCACCAGCTCCCAAGGTCGTTGGTTCCACCGTTGTACTGCTCTAACAGTTAGGAAGTTTTTCCTGATCTTCAACCGAAATCTGGCTTCCTTTAACTTGAGCCCATGGTTGCGCCTCCTGCACTCTGGGATGATCAAGAACAAATCTTGCCCCTCCTCTGTAGGACAGCCTTTCAAATATTGGGAAAGTGCTATCTGATCTCTGTCTTCTTTTCTCAAGGCTAAACATGCCCAGCTCTTCCACTCCTTCCTCCTAGGGCTTGGTTTCCAGCCCCCTGATCATCCTTGTCACCTGCCTCTGAACTTGTTCGTTTGTTAGCATGGTGTCCAGAACTCAACACAATGCGCAAGGTGAGGCCTAACCAGTGCTGAAGAGTGGGGGAATGGCACCTCGTAGGATTTGGAAACTATACTTCTACTGTGTTTCCCGAAAAACAAGACAGGGTCTTACATTAAATTTTGCTCAAAAAAAAAAAAAAAAGGGAATTATGGCTTATTTTCAGGGGATATTTTTTCATGTACAACCATCTACATTTATTCAAATACAGTCATGTCATCTTCATCTGGTTGCTGCCCAAGGGTGGATTTCACTTAACTGGGGTTAATTTTGGGGGTAGGATGTATGAGAAAAATCCTACTAGGGCTATGTTTCCTTGGTTGCAGGGTCACGATAATCACGTCACAGTTCTAAAGTAGCAAAACAGGTGAAGATGACAGTATTTAATTAGTGCAAAAAGGTAACATTTTCTTATTACTAGGAAGTTGGGTTGGGCAGAGTTACTAGAATAATTGAGTTAAATTTAAAAGACAAATTGATTTATTACATTTCAATCCAGCTATAACAATAGCACTTAAGGCACCTAACCAAATTCATTAAGGATGATATTTTAAAATAATTTTATTCATATTTAAATATATTACCTTCATGGATATCCAGTCTTGTACTGTATAGAGCAATGGACTGGAATTCAGGCCTGGGTTCAAATCCCCGCTCAGTTATAGGGAAAGGTGCAGAAGTGGTGAAATTGCTCCATGAATATCTCTCTTGCTCTGAAAGCCATCCTTGGGTCACTATAAGTCCGTTTCGACTTGAAGGCACATAACAGTGTAACAACGTATATAGTACTACCTCTAGGATCAAAGGAAATACTTAAGATTTAAGTAAATAGAACATATTAGACAGTTTTACGGAGGAAGAAAGTTCCACGAGTTCGTTCAGTTCTTCATTCTGGAACTCAAGTTTGGTTCCTCGCTTGACGTAACACCTTGCTTCTAACTCTGCACCAAAAACAAGTAAAAGTTCAGGATTATGATTGAGCTGTGTGTGAACTACTGCATCATGAAGTGACAGCCTGTGCAGATCTGTAGCCAATGACGAGTTTTTCTAAGTGACAACAGTGACTTAATACTACTACAGTAGCTTCAGGATTCCATTTCCAGGTTCATCCTTATCCTGTTTGTCCCCCATCCAGGTGGCATTGAGAAACACACTATATAACAACACAGCTGGACTTAGAACTGCAGAGGTGGGAGGGGCTGTATGGATCATCAAGTCCATCTTTTGTCAAGGAGGCACAGGAAATAGAACCCCTGCTCCATAGGCATCCTATCGAGACTATGGTAACGTGCTCTGTATGGAGGACTTGGAACAGCGTCTAGTGTTTCAATGCTGTATGCGAAGCTGGAGTGTCCCCTCCAGGGCACGAAGTCTGGGTAAAATAATATGGAGGATAGGGTGTTACCCAAGCAGCAAATCCCCCCTCTCCATGTCACTGAAATAGTCCAATGGAAAGGCAAGAGTCAATACAACTGGTTCCAGTGATGTCGCAGAAGTTGTCAGAATGACAAGAACTTCCTCCTGCTCCGGATTTTGCCTTGAGGTTGACTCCTGAAGCCTTTTCCGTCAATGGATATAGCCACAAGGCAGTGGAGGTTTGAAATTGGAGTTTTCCTTCTCCTAGATGGGCTGCCTAGCCCCACCTACCCAGCTTGCTCCCTCATGGAGCACTGAGGAGGATGCACAGTCTCAAGAACCGCCAGGAAGAAAAGAAGGGGAAAACACCTCCAAGTTACTCTCCACCCGGAGGACCTTGGAAAGGGTTGTCATAAGCCAGCATAGGCTTGACAGCACACAATTACAGTGGTGCCTCGCATTGCGACGTTAATCCGTTCCGCAAAAATCGCTGTTGCAGGAAAACGTCGCAATGCGAAATAAAAAAGCCCATAGAAACGCATTAAAATGCGATTAATGCGTTCCTATGGGCTTAAAACTCACCGTCAAGCGAAGATCCTCCATAGCGCGGCCATTTCTGGTGCCTCTTAAGCGAGGAATCTGTCCTAGTAAACAGCGGGTGACCATGTTTTTTCCCCGGTGGCTATTTTGAAACCACCGATCAGCTGTGTGAAAATGGTCACTTTGCGATGATCGGTCATCGCAAAGTGAAAATACCCAATAGGGAACATCGCAAAGCAATCACAAAATCTTCGTCACAGTGATTTCATCGCTAAACAGTGCTCGCTAAGCGAGGCACCACTGTATTTTATAAATTGGAAAAAAAAACAGTTACCCCTTTAATGTTTAAGTTTTTCAGCAGTGTGACCTCTATGATGTGAACTAAGGGCTCTGCCTTCCCTGAAGCTCCTTCCACATTCCATGCATTTATATGGTTTCCCCCCTATGTGACTTCTTTGATGTGAACTAAGGTGAGCAACCTGCCTGAAGCTCTTCCCACATTCCATGCATGTATATGGTTTCTCCCCTGTGTGAGCTTTTTTATGCGAAGTTAAGCTGCTGCTAAACCTGAAACTCAACCCACATTCTGTGCATTCATATGGTTTCTCCCCTGTGTGAGTTCTTTGATGGTCACTGAGGTTACCGCTTTGTCTGAAGCTCTTTCCGCATTCAAGGCATGTATATGGTTTCTCCCCAGTGTGCGTTCTTTCGTGGTTACCAAGGGTACTGCTTTGGCTGAAGCTCCTGCCACATTCCATGCATGTATATGGTTTCTCCCCAGTGTGAGTTCTTTCATGGGAACTAAGGCTACGGCTGTGTGCGAAGCACTTGCCACATTCCATGCATTTATATGGTTTCTCCCCGGTGTGAGTTCTCTGATGGGAACGAAGGCTTTGGCTGTGGCTGAAGCTTTTCCCACATCCCATGCATTTATATGGCCTCTCTCCTTTGTGAGTTCTATGATGTGATCTGAGGTTAGTGCTCTGACTGAAGCTCTTCCCACATTCCATGCATTTATATGGTTTCTCCCCAGTGTGGATTCTTTGGTGTGAATTCAGGTTAAAGCTGCGGCTGAAGCTCTTCCCACATTCCTTGCATTTATATGGTTTCTCCCCCGTGTGAGTTCTCTGATGTAAACGAAGGCTATTGCTTAGACTGAAACTCTTCCCACATGCCGTGCATTTATATGGTTTCTCCCCAGTGTGCGTTCTTTCATGGTTACTAAGGCTACTGCTTTGCCTGAAGCTCTTTCCACATTCCATGCATTTATATGGTTTCTCCCCAGTGTGTGTTCTTTTATGAGAACTAAGGCTATGGTTGTGACTGAAGTCCTTTCCACATTCCATGCACCTATACGGTTTCTCCCCTGTGTGAGTTAGTCGGTGTGAATTCAGGCTGCTCCTCTGAGAGAATGTAAATCCACATTCTGTGCATTTATATGGTTTCTCTCCCGTGTGAGTCCTTTGGTGTGAATTCAGGATCGCCTTCTGACTGAAGCTTTTCCCACATTCCATGCATTTATACGGTTTCTCCCCCGTATGGATTCTTTGATGGGTACTGAGGCTATGGCTGTGACTGAAATTCTTTCCACATTCTAAGCATTTATAGGGTTTCTCTCCTGTGTGAGTTCTTTGATGTGAAGTAAAGAGACTTTTAAAGCTAAAGTGTAATCCACATTCCACGCATTTATATGGTTTCTCCAAAGGGCGAGTTCTTCGATGTGAACGCACATTTCTTCTCCCGTTGAAACTCTCTTCATCTCCCATGTTTTTGTACAATTTCTCTACAGGGGGAGTTCTTTGACCTGAACTAGCAGCACTGCTCTGAAGTTGCCTCCACACTTCAGGCGTTTAAGGCATTTCCCCTTTAGCCGAGGGGTTTTTCCCAATTTTTTTCTTCCCGGACTCTTTTCAGGGCCAAGAAGAAGCGGCTCTATATAATTCCAGCCATCGTGTTTGTTACCTGATGGAGAGAAAAAAAGATGTCTTAAGAATGCGGCACAGAGCACAATCTAATAGGAGGTCAAACCAAAGAGTTTGCTTTTAATTTGACTCCTCTGAAAGGCATATGTCTCCTGAATGCTTTACAGGAAACATTTGAAAAATTAGCCATATTGTGAAAACAGCATGGACTCCACTTGCCTGAATTCATACTTCCCAAAGGGACAGTGATGGGAAAATACAGTGGTGCCTCGCTTGACGTTAATTAGTTCCAGCGAAATCACTGTTGAGCGAAAACATCGTAAAGCAAAATAAAAAAGCCCACTGAAATGCACTGAAAAGCGTTCAATGCGTTCCAATGGGCTGAATACCTGCTCGTCCAGTGAAGATCCTCCATACGGCGGCTATTTTCGGTGCCTGTAAAGCAAGGAATCCGTCCTAGAAAACAGCGGGGGGCCATTTTGAGCAGACGGTGGCCATTTTGAAAACCCGATGATCAGCTGTTTTGATCATCGTAATTCAAAGAATCAGTTCCCAAAGCAGGGAACCGATCGTCGCAAAGCGAAAAAACGCCATTAAAACATCGTTTTGCAATTGCAAAAACATTGTTGTGAAGCAGATTCGTCGTTATACGGGGTAATCGTTAAGCGGGGCACGACTGTACAGTTAATTAATATTAACCAATATTCAATGTAATAGTAATCATGGACCATCAAATCAACTCTGACCTATGGCAACCCTTTTGGGGGGGTGTTTCCTGGTCGATTATACTCAAAAGTCGTTTCCCATTCCCTGCTTCTGGGACTGTCCAGTTTCCCAAAGACCACACAGGCTGACCTTATCCGTGGGAGACACTGTGGGGAACCTCTGGTTCTGCAACCAGATATTTAAACCACTGAACTATCCAGCCACCTTACTCAGAAATACAAGGATAGGAGTTGATTAGAATTGAGGTTTTATTTGGAAAAGTTCCATGGTTTACTTGCAAATTTCTTCCACTGTACTTTCTACAACAATTCCAACGTCCCCTAACTTTTCAGAGGTTTTTTCGGAAACCTAAACCACTGTGCTATCCTATAATCTTAGAACTACAGAGGTAAGAGGGACCCTATGGGATCATCAAGTCCATTCCGTTAAGGAGGCACAGTGGCTCCCAACCTCTGGCTCTTCAGCCAGATACCAGCCATGTGGTTAGCATTCATTATCTCCTCTCATTGAGATTGATCGACCTCCTTTTTCAAGTCATCCAACCAAAGGTCATGGGGCATGAAATTTTGGGAGGAAGGGAGGAATTGGACTGCAAATCCTAGACTCCCAAGAATTCCCTAGGGAGAATTCTAGGAGTTTTAGCTCACAAACACATACCTGCAAAAACCTTAATTTTTGGAAGCCTTTATTTCCTGTTGCAATATTTTCTGGGAAGTAGCTGCCCCAGCAGTGCCCGAGACTGGTGGTTCATCAGGAGGAGCCTTCTATTTATTTTAAATATTCATATGCCACCTTTCTCCCCATAGGGGACTGAAGGCAGCTTAAAACACATAAAACAACAGAGTTAACAAAAAACTACATAAAATAATATTTAAAAAACAATTATACAAATATGAGTATTAAGGTAAAAGGTAAAGGTTCCCCTTGACTATTTGTCCAGTTGTGTCTGACTTTAGGGGGCGGGGCTTATCTCCGTTTCCATCCCATAGAGCCAGGGTTTCTCCTCAGACAATCCTCCGTGATCACGTGGCTAGTGTGACTAGGCCTTCTCACTGAGGTGGTACCTATTTATCTACTCACATTTTTTGCATTTTTCCATGCCTTCGAACCGCTAGGTTGGTGGGAGCTGGGACAAGCGACAGGGGCTCACTCCGTTGTATGGATTCGATCTTACGACTGCAGGTCTTCCGACCTTGCAGCACAGAGGCTTCTGTGTTTTCAAACCGCAGCGCCACCACGTCCCTCGTGAATATTAAAGTCAAGCTTAAAAAACAATTCAAAAACCTGTAATTTAAAAACCAGCATTCCTGAACAGAGATGGGATATTTGTATACGTGGTGTATATTTGGGATGTGGTGGCGCTGCGGGCTAAACCGCAGAAGCCTGTGCTGCAGGGTCAGAAGACCAAGCAATCGTAAGATCGAATCCACGCGACGGAGTGAGCGCCCGTTGCTTGTCCCAGCTCCCACCAACCTAGCGGTTTGAAAGTATGCAAATGCGAGTAGATTAATAGGGACCACCTCGGTGGGAAGGTAACAGTGTTCCGTGTCTAAGTCGCACTGGCCATGTGACCACAGAAGATTGTCTTCGGACAAAACGCTGGCTCTATGGCTTGGAAATGGGGATGAGCAGCACCCCTAGAGTTGAACACGACAAAATTGTCAAGGGGAACCTTTACCTTTATCCCAGACCTAAGTGGCCAGGATCCTCAGTCCCGTCTCCCCAAACTGACCCGTCCACTTACAGGTTGTCGCACAGCGCGCAGGGCCAGCATGCGGCTCGTTGCACCAATCTCTAATGAAGCCAAGCTGTCACTTCTCCGCCTTCCTGCTCTTTCAGCCACTCTGCCGCTGAGCGGGAAGGCTCATCATCCTGCCCCCCCGGGTGGAGTGGCCAGAAGCACAAGAACACGGATGAAGCACCAGCTGGGCTTTGTTGGAGATTGGCACGACAATGTCAAGGTCCAGGTTGTGCACGGTGGCCTTCAACAGCAAGGGCACCAGCGCCCAGCCAGCAGCACAGAGGACCAAGCCCAAATCACACCACGGACCAACAAGCCAGGATGGGGGCACAGGAATGGAAACCGGAGCACCTGGACTGCAACCAGGCTGCAGGAGTGGGAACACTGAGCCAGAGGAGGAATGCAGGGTCAGGAATACTGGAGTTCACAGCAGGAACAGCGGCACAGGACTAAGACCAGCACAACCGAATACAGTGGTGCCCCGCTTGACGATTACCTTGTTAGATGAGGAAATCACTTAACGATGTATTAATATGCAAAAATCGCTTAACGATGATCAGTTCCCTACTTCGGGAACCGATTTTTCACTTAACGGCGATCAAAACAGCTGATTGTCAGGCTTTCAAAATGGCTCCCCACTATGTTTTAGGATGGATTCCTCGCTATCCAGGGAGCAGAAAATGGCCGCCCTACGGAGGATCTTCGCTGGACGCTGAGGTATTTCGCCCATTGGAACGCATTGAACCGGTTTTCAATGCACTTCAATAGGTTTTTTACTTTTGCTTGACGATTATTTTGTTCTACAGCGATTTTGCTGGAACGGATTATCCTCATCAAGCGAGGAACCACTGTACCTCTATTGCTGAGGCAGCTTCTGGGAGGGAAGAGTCCTTCCCTCAGGACTCCCAGGTAGACCTCATAAGAGCCCCAGCAGGGCTTGATCCTGCAAACACTGGGTTCTTCCTGGGACCAAGCTGGTCCTGATCCTACAGCTGCCAGGGCAGAGGTGCAGGGGAAGTCCTGACGCCACCCAGATCCTGAAAGACAGATGAGCATGATGTTGGCCCTGCAGGCTGCAGGTGGCAACCCACCAGTGGACATGTCCGTTCAGGGAAGCAGGAACTGGGGATTCTGGCCACCTGAGCTTAAATTCCTTAGGCTCAGGAATTCTCTATTCCTGACCTTAAGCTTTTTACTGCTTAGAAGCCTGCTTACCGAAGTACAAGAGGGAGGGAGCCAACCTGTTTTTTGGGGGGGCAGGACGTTCCAAAGCCCGGCAGCCACTGAGAAAGCCCTCTTCGATACAGGATAAAGAGCAATCAAGACGACCACCCACCCCGGGAAGCCTTGGCAGCTTGATTGCAGCAGGAAATGAAGATTTAGGCTTCCTCCCGGGGATTGAAATGAAGGTGTCTGTAGTATACATTTGTGGGCTGGCACTGCCGGAATTCTGCCTGGGGAATTCTTGGCATCTGAAGTTTTTTAAAAGGGGGCAACACGTGGTGGAATAATAAACTTACGTAGTACAGTAGGAAAAGCCCCTATCTATCATCCGTGGATTCATTTATCTGCTTCTGGAAAATATGAAATAAAATATACAGAAATAATAGTTTTTTTTTGTATTTCGAGGCATATTTACCAGAACTAGCCACTAAGGGAAGCACTGGAGCCCCCCCCCCCACATTGTAGGTTCCAGCCCTTGCCCTGTGTGTGTCCGTGTGTGTGTGTGTGAGAGAGAGGGACCCCCCCAAGACAAGGTGATCCAGACTCCGTCAAACTGACAAACGTGTGTTTTCTGGGGGGGGGGGGGTTGGCTCATCCCTTGAATGCTGCACTCCCCCCCCCATCTCTTTGGCCATTTCTCTCTGCTTGCCATCTGTTCTCTCAGGGGCCAGGGAGCTGACCCCCCCCTGTGCTTTTTTTCCCCTAGGGGGAGCCTTACAAAAAGTAACCAGGAAAACAGTTTTAAAAGGGGGGGGTTGTTGCTGGAGGAAAGGGCCCCCAATCCTGCTGGGGGAGGGCGTTGCAGAGGATTTCCCCCCTCCCCAGCAGATCAAAATCCTTTCCTCCAAGAACCCCCCCCCCCCCAAGTGGCACAGCCATAGGTCTTCGGCTCTCCAGAGAACAGAGCGGGGGGGGGATCGTGTGAATGCCCTCCACCCCAAACAAAGTTCTGGGGGGGGCGGATCCTTCCCTGGGGTGGGGTGACCACATCCAGCTGTGCTCGGCGACGCCCCACCCCAGCGATGGGAATCCCCGGACAACCCCCCCCCCCCCGTTGGGGGGAAGGAGGGACGCAGAGGTGGGCCCGGGCAGGCCAAGGCCAGGCTCCAAGACCCCCCCCACTCACACACACACCGAGTCGACGCGAGAGGGGCGATGCCTTGCAAGCCTCGCATCTTAAGGGGGGGGGGGTGAAGTATACTGGAGGGACTGGCTTGGGCGGGGGGGGGGGGAAGCACGTTCCTTCCCCGGAGAGCCTGTGCAGAGACCGCGGGGGGGAGATCATGCAGCAAACAAAGAAAGGATCAGGCCCGGGAGGTCTTTGCGGGGAGGGGGCAACGAGGGCCGCCCTCCCCCAAAACAGCCCCCTCTCCTGCAGCAAATGCAACCAAGCAGGGTTCAAGCAGCCAGTCCCTAGCAAGGACGAGGGGGAAAAAAACAGAAAAAAAAACGTGGGAACGAGCGCGACGCGTGTCTCCCCTTCTTACCGTGCACGGCTCAGCTTCCCCTTCCCCGCGCTCTGCCTCCAAACGCGTGGGCGGGGCCAGGCGGGCGGTCCATGAATGAACGGGGCCCCATTCATGCGTCACGCGGCCCGGGGCGTAGCCCAGGGGCGGGGCGGGGCAGGCTCAGGAGGAGGGGGCGGAGCAAGGGGCGGGCCCGCCACTAGGCACGCCTCTCCAGGGGTGGGGGCCACAGGTATGGGTTTTTTGGCGGGGGGGGGGGACACGTTTTTAGTGCAGAAATGCCACTGAGGCATCTGGAGAAGGAACACGCAGGATTGGGCCCACATGCACTCAGGAGGCTGCAGAAGGTGTCCTGCCCCAGCCCATCATGCTTCCCACGATGACTGACATTTTTTTTTACAGGGGCTGGTATCCTGTGTGTGTGTGTGTGTGTGTGTGTGTGTGTGTGTGTGTGTGTGTGTGTGTGTGTGTGTGTGTGTGTGTGTGTGTGAGAGAGAGAGAGAGAGAGAGAGAGAGAGAGAGAGAGAGAGAGAAATAGGGGAACATGTCCTGGTTGATCCAGAACATCAGTGCATCAGTGTCAGAGGCTGGAAAGAGAGCTCAGTTCTTCCGCTGTGGGGTCCCACCATCCCCACCCTCCCAGCTCATGCCTGAACAAACTGACCCATGTGCCTGATATCTCTCACTATGGGAAGGCGGTGTCGGGGAGTGGACAGGGAGCTAAGCAATCCATCTCTCACTCACTCACTCACTCACACACACACCGTGGTCCATCAGGCCTTTCCATGATGCCACACAGCACTTGCTCGCCTGTGTGCAAAGGGGCTTGCCCGGCGTGCATCAGCCGGTGAAGCAGCTGCGCCTCTGGTCCCAAAGGAGAGGGTTTGCAAAGTGCCCTGGATAACCCTGTCGTGCTCCCCTCCCTCCCCGCACATGCACCCCCTCCGCGGCTTGTCTCCACAGTGCTTCCCTGTGCAAGGAAACACAATGAACTGGGGCAGCTTCAGCAGCTCCTATGTCTCTGCTCCAAAGATGGTGCCTCAGCTCCCCTTTCGCATTTCCTTCTGGGGCTTCTGTTTCCTCTCCTTCCCACTGTTCTTGTCTCTACAAAGGGTTGATCTCATTCTGTCTCCTCTCCTTTTCTGCTTCTCTTTCTGCCAGCCCTGCCTCAGCATGGCTTTATGTTCTTGAGCAGAGCATCCGTTTTCAGCCTTCCGGCATCTCTCCCCCCCGCCCCCCCAGCCCTCTCTTCCTACACTTTCTGAAAACTTTGGACTCACTTTCTCAGCACTTTGGTGAAAGAGCAGTCGGGTGAATGGAACTCCGTCAAACGGAGGGTTAGGGTCGTTCGGGGACATGGGAGTCGTCTGAAGATCTGGGAATTCAAGGAAAAGAAGGTTATTCACGAAGGCTTTCACGGCGGGGATCTAACGGTTGTTGTGGGTTTTTCGGGCTCTTTGGCCGTGTTCTGTAGGTTGTTCTTCCTAACGTTTCGCCAGTCTCTGAGGACAGCACTCTGTGCTCTGGTGTAGTTTGCTTGGGAGGGGAGTATACTGCACTACACCAAAGCACAGAGTGCTGTCCTCTGAAGATGCCCATGGCCACAGAGACTGGCGAAACGTTAGGAAGAACAACCTTCAGAACACAGCCAAAGAGCCCGGAAAAGCCACAACAACGAAAAGAAGGATCTCTCGGGTTCTGTTGAGGCCAGTGGGTCCCAACCAGTGGGTCCCATTCAATTGGGTCCCCAGATGTTCCTGCAGTAAAACTCCCAGAAGCCTTCACCCTAGCTGTGCTGGTCAGGATTTCTGGGAATTATTATCCAGGAACATCTGGGGAGCCAAAGTTGTGAACCACTGGGTTTAGACCATGATTAGAAATGCTACTTGAGTGGTGGAAGAGGTCTGGTTGCCAAACCCAGCTCCATATCTTGCGTTGTTCCTGCAAGCCTTCATTTCCTGATTGGTCCCTTTGAAATCAATATGGGCTCAGGTTGCCTCCAACGGTGACCCTCTGAATGAGTGACCTTCAGAATGTCGGATCATTAAGGGCCTTACTTGGCTGTTGCAAACTGGACATCATGCGCTAATCCTGAAACTCACTAGAGGGAAGTGTTGAACCATTTTTCTGGTTTCCTTACTCACAGGAGACAGGCTGTCTCGGGAGGTGGCACTATTTATGTTTCCAGCCGGAGGAATTGGGCTTGAAAGCATTTGTTGCTGTTTAGTCGTTTAGTCGTGTCCGACTCTTCGTGACCCCACGGACCAGAGCACGCCAGGCCCTCCTGTCTTCCACTGCCTCCCGGAGTTGGGTCAAATTCATGTCAGTCGCTTTGCTGACACTGTCCGGCCATCTCATCCTGTGTCGTCCCCATCTCCTCTTGCCTTCACACTTTCCCAACATCAGGGTCTTTTCCAGGGAGTCTTCTCTTCTCATGAGATGGCCAAAGTCTTGGAGCCTCCGCTTCAGGATCTGTGCTTCCAGTGAGCACTCAGGGTTGATTTCTTTAAAAATGGATAGGTTTGTTCTCCTTGCAGTCCAGGGGACTCTCAAGAGCCTCCTCCAGCAGGACAATTCAAAAGCATTAGTTCTTTGGTGGTCAGCCTTCTTTATGGTCCAGCGCTCACTTCCATACATCACGACAGGAGTATTTTCTCATCCAGGGTCCTCCAAAATGTCATTAGCATACAAGTCCCGGACTGGCTGGGAAGGATGGGCTTTCAAATCCGAAATGTGTGGAAAGCACTACCTGGTTACACCTCAGAGGATCAGGGTGAGACTAGACCGTGGAGAGGGTTTGGTCTTCGTATTTTCTCTTGTACTTGTGGAGGGACCTCAGATTGGTTCCTTCCCTCTTTCTCTTCTAAATGTTCTTTTTTATATATATATATATATAAACATGCAGTACTGGTAAGTGCCTCTCTTTCTAAAATGGGTTTCCAGCATTCCTGCCTGCAGGCATATCCAGTTATCAGACTTTTAAGGTGCAGAGTTCGATGTAAGACCCATGGAGTTTGGTAGTCCTTAATGTTAAGGCAGCATGTTATAATTTCATTCATTTCTGACAGACTGTTCATGGTATGGTTTATGTATCCAATACAAGGGTGGCATCAGCCAGTCTGGATCCCCCCCCCCAAATTTTGCAAAAACACCAGCCCGCAAAAACCTTAGAAGGGAATAGTTTGAAACCCCAAACACTGCAGTGAGGACAGGATATGCAAAGATAGTAATGCAAAGGAGAGTGGCTGGAATCTTGAGCAAGGAGCATACTCTGCTCCCTCCATTTGTTACAGATGCTAGTATTAAATCATGTATCTACAGTGAGCACTCTGAGCATGCAAAGAGTGCCTGGCTTTCACATCCCCATCGTAAGCCCTACACGTGCCTGGACGGAGGGAGGAAGAGCAGCATTGGGTCCCCCTTACATGCACCCTTCAGCTTTGAAATGAACTGAGGAGGTCGGAGGGCTTTACTTGCGGTGGGAATCAGCTCAGTTAAATAATAATGAAAACTGTTGCAGATGATGATTTATCCACCTGTCTGGCAGCCGCAATCTCATGGCACATGGCTCATGAAACATAAATTTCCCCCAAACTGCAATAAGCATTTGTCATTTCTATTTTTCTCTCTCCCTGCTCTCTTTCCATGGCACTGGGTTTTATGAGAGTCCCTTTGGCTTGTAAATGTGGTTTTGACAAAGGGCTGAAATGCCACCGAGCGAGCTAAATGTGTCCTGAAGCTTGTTTAATGAATGCCGGGTGCAGGAAGATTCTGGTTCAGGACAATCAACCTGTTCCAGACCGCAGGGCTCATCTGATTCCATTGATCTCATCCACAGATACCAGAAATTGTGGATATAGTGAACCATATATATATATGGTTGTTGTGGTTGTTGAGAGTTTTTCGGGCTCTTTGGCCGTGTTGTGAAGGTTGTTCTTCCTAACGTTTCGCCAGTCTCTGTGGCCGGCATCTTCAGAGGACAGCACTCTCTATATATGGTTCACTATATCCACAGTTTCTGGTATCCACGGGCAGAGAACTTGGAACCAGTCCCCCACAGGTACTGAGGCTCTACTGTAAGCACAAAAAATGATCGCAACTCAAAATGTTTGTAGGTCAAGGCGTTCGTAAGTCAGGACACCACTTAAAAGGAGAAAACAGCTGACAGTAATCAGGAAGGAAGGAAAGAAGAGGGAGGAGACAGGTTTAAAGTAAGAAAGGGGGAATAAAGACAGTCCCCACCAACTCCCAAGAGATGCGGCCAGTTCGGTGGAAGCGGGGGAAGGAGAAGGATGGAAAACGGAAGGGGGAATCAGTTCCCGAAACAAGGAACCGATCGTCGTGAAATGGAAAAATTTATTTATTTATTTATTTATTTATTTATTTATTTATTTATTTATTTATTTATTTATTTATTTATTTATCTATTTATTTATTTATTTATTTATATCCCGCCTATCTGGTCGTGTGAGGACCACTCTAGGCGGCTAACAACATAAAGAAAATACAATAATATATACAAAACCATTTTACATAACAAAGAAAAAATATATACTAAACAAAATGGGGAACTATAGGAAAAGGGAAAGTTCGTCATCGATTTGCGATCGCAGAATACTCATCGTCAAGCAATTTCATCTTCTAAAGAGGTAATCGTCAAGCGGGCCACCACTGTAATTGAGCACAGACTCCCTTGAGGCAGAACACCAGGCGTTTGAAGATGTTGGGACGCTTCTAGGGAGCCTTCGGCTCCATTTGGAGACCAGGAGTGTGTTTGCGATTTGCATGGTTTCGTGGGGGACCTGGGAGCTGGTAGAAAGCTGACCTTTGGGGCTTTGAGAGCAGTCTTGTGGCCTCTGGGAAACATCCTGCATGGAACGAAGGACCTTTCTCCAGGTCCTCAGCCAGGCACAAGCGCAGGTCCTGCATGGCTTCCTCCTTATCCAGGGATTCGACCAGGGCGTGAGGCAGGCACAGAGGCCTGGGAAGCTCACTGTGGGCAGCTCTGCTTCGACACTCTGCGCCCAACTCAGTTGGAGGATCTTCTGTTTGCAGCTTTCCATTTTGCCCTCAATCCTTTTCTTGAGGCTGGTCCAGCTCTCGGATGGGCCAATGGGAAGGAGGGAAGGGAGCATCTCTGCAGGGGAAGACACCGTAGGGCAGGCATGGCGGGCCCCTGGGCTTGACAGGCGGGCTTCTGGGCAAGGCATCTGGAGTTCTGGGCTCAGCTGGCAGTGGCCTGGGCTTGGCACATGGGGCCGTGTGGTTTGCCCGCTGGCGGAATAGATGGTAACCATGCCAAGACTTCCATTTTCACCTTTCTTTGGAACTGAAAATAAAAACAACACACAGGTGTAAGAAAGGCAAGGCGCAAGGAGCTGTATAAGGTAAACTACGATGCTTAAAGATGATCACCAGGAGACACTTTTAAGGTGAAAGGTGGGATAGAAATATTTTAAATAAATTAGAAATAAGAAATCCTGGGGGGGGGGATGTGGAGGAAAGAAAAGGACTAGCTGATGGCCGGCGCTCTGCTTTATGGCAGAGGTGAGATTGGAACCAGGGACTTTCTGGTTTTTAGATCAGCCCCTTTGCCAAATCCTACCCAGAGGAAGCACAGCTGGGCATGTTTGCCATGGGGGGGGAATGACTCCACCGGCTGCTCAAGATGTGGTTTGTTTCAGCAGCCCTTTTTTTTTACAGCTAACGGGCTGCTGAGTGTTGTCTTTTTATACTGCTTTTTTGTTTTCAGTTATGCTTTTAATTTTATTCTGAATAACCAGCTGATCTTGTTCTTTTTAATGGAATTCTTTTTTTTTTTGCAGACATAATTGCAAGCTGCCTTGAGTCTCACTTTGGAGAGAAATGCGGGACAATAGACAGTCGTGAGGTTCCCAAACACTTCCCAAAGGGCTAAAAAGATTCCTAGGAAACTGGAGGGGGAGAATATGAAGCTTTCAATGAAACTGAGGATTACTATCCCAGGAAGACAACATCCTCAGAGTTGCCCTGCGTGCAGTGACGCCAACAGGCATTCCACCCTCTTCAAATCCTTTTTCAGCCGCAACTGTCGTTGAACAGATGGGAAGGAGTGCTTAATCAACAATATGTGAGACCCAAAGCAAACGAGGAGGAATAGAAAGCTCATGATTCTTCTTTATGGCCTCTGTGAATGCACACAACTGGGTTTAGACTGCGCCTGCGCAGGACTCCTCCTATGGAGGCTGATTCTAACCCCTCTGCTACTCCCCGGCCCGAGGATTCTACTGCCTCCCTGCCGCCCCTACCGGCGCCGAAGAGCGTGGGGAAAACATCTAAAAAGCCAGCCCCTTCGGGCTTGAAAAAATCCCTTACCTCAACGTTGTCTTGCTCCCAAAAGGATGACGACCTGAAAAAGAAAAAGTTACAGGTTAAGAACAAGCACGACAAGCAATCGGCTAAAAAGGATCGGCACCGAGATATCCCTCCTGTCTCGGCCTCCCTCCCATCGCCTATTCTGGAGGATTCTCCTCAGGATCGTGAATCTCCCTCAGAGAACGCTGAACCTCTACCACATCAACAGGCTCCGGCTTCGGTCCCTATGCCCAGCTGCTTGCCTTCACCTAGCCAGCTAGAGGACATCGTCCACTCTAGCCTGGCTTACAGCCCTGTGTCTACCGGGTGGGCGTTAAACATTCATCCATCGCCTTCGGTCTTGAAAGGGCAAGAATCTCCTCCCCATAAGAGAACATCTAGGAGGAAACATGTTTTCCCCGATCGACGTCGACACTCTCATCGGGAAGTAGTAATTCTGCCGTGTTCTTCTTGGCGTCGATCGAAATCTTTTCTCGATGACCCTGTCTATGTTACCATCAACAGAAGGTGATCTTGGCCTTGATGTCAAGAGGAGGACTACTATTTGGATTCCTACTCTGACAACGAGGTTGATCACAGACACAGAAAGATCCACTATGTCTATGCCTCGTCGTCATCCTCTTCATCTACCTCTCCACTGAGGCGTCAACGTCGGAGATCTTCCAGTGCCGAAACCAGGACCCATCAACAAGCTAAATGTCACAATGTGGATAAAAGGTCTGGTAGACAGCTTGCTTTCCCGTACCAAAGCATCTACTGTTGCATCGGAGGCTACCAAGCAAAGGGATGCCTTGCAGACCTCGCAAGAGCCTACCAAACATGCTGTTCAAAGATACAAGCCTGTCCGAGCACCTCCATCCCCTCCTCCCTCTGAACAGGATGAATCTTTTTCACCACTACCATCTGACCAGGGGCAGGAATTCTTTTCAGAAGATTCAGAGGAGACCCCTGTTGATGGCAGGGCACCAGAACCTGATGCTGGGGACCCTCATCCATCGTCCCCTTCTGAGGACTTCTCCTCATACGCTCAGATGGTCTCCAGGATGGGCAAATGTCTTAAGCTGATGCAAAACAACCTCCTCAACCCAAAGAGGACTTCGTCTTTGGAGATATTCTACCAGAACGGGCCGCTCCGTTGAGTTTAGCTTTTATCCTGGCTCTTATGGAACTCGTTAAAGAATCATGGTCCTTACCTCCTGCTTCAGCACAAGTTACCCGCAGGATAGAGAACCAGTACTGAACACATGGCGAAGAGTCGGATTTCCTCTTAAACCATCTTGCCCCCCAATTCTATCATCATTCAATCTAACATTTCAAAGTCAGGAGGTAAGGCCAAGGTTACGCCGACTAAGAAAGAGGGGCGTAAACTGGATGTTCTTGGCCAGAAGCTGTATTCACTTGCCACTTTTCTACTCCGAGTGGCTAATTATCAAGCGGCAATGGGGGCTTACCAAAAGCAGCTTTGGACTAGGGTGCTTCCTGCCCTAGAGGATTCTAGAGCATCATTCCTCAGTGCTTACTCTGAGGCCCTCACAGTAGCCAAACATCAGCGCTTAGCTTCAAGACACTCTACAGATATGGCATCTAAATCCATGACTTCAGCTATTGGACTGTGGAGACAGGCTCGGTTGCGGTCTTCAGGCATCACTGAAGATGCTCAATCACACATTGAGGACCTTCCCTTTGATGCCACTGGACTCTTTAATGAGAAAACCAATGACAAAATGGAAAATCTACATAAAATTAAGAAGACTGCTAAATCTTACACCATCCAACAGCAACCCAAGTATCAGAGGTACCAATGGCCTAAGCCCTATAAGCAACAGCAATTTCAACCATCATTCTCTCAGGCTTACGGGTTTTCCAAGCAGCACAGAAATCCGAGATCTTCGCAGACTTCTTCAGCGGCCCCCCCCATTGATACTCAAGCCTCTTCACTGCGACGCCATTCTTACCGTCCACCTGGTAGAAAAACAAAGCGGTACCTTTGACTCAAACATTTCCGTACAGACACGTCTCGCTCCCTTTCTTCAAAACCGGCTAGCAACCACAAAAGACACATGGGGTTTAAGTGTAATTCAATTCGGCTATCGGCTAGAGTTTACAGACTATCCACCCCTAGAGCACATCAAGTATACCTCGTTTGCGCCAGCCCTAGAAGAAGAAGAAGTCGCTTCCTTACTTCAAAAACAAGCCATTCAAAAAGTACCAGCTCAAGACATACAGAGCGGCTTCTACTCCCAATACTTTGCAGTGCCAAAGAAAGATGGTAGCATCAGACCCATACTTGCTAACCCTTGATTGAAGGTCTGGCCCAAGTAATGGCAACAGCCACTTCCTCTGAACTTACCTGGTCTTGAGCGGTCTTGCTCCCTTTGTAGGCTTGCTCCTGATGGTTTTTTTCTTTTTTCTTCTGGACGTGGTTAGTCTCCTCTTTTTGTTCTTTAAAACTCTGAAGCTCCTCCTGGAGTCCAAGGCAAGACAGAATTTATTTATCATCTCTAATAATCAAGACAGTATTTATTCATCATTAAATTTATCATAAACGGTTGGAGTTTTTGCGAAACCTGCCTTGACTGGGTTTGGCTTGGATGGCTTTTTCTGGGCTGGGGTCACATAGAATTGGTCCAGCACTAACCAATCATTCCTACTCCTCCTTCTGAATTCAAAGAGAGCCCGGCCTCTCTTTGCTCAGTGCTTTTCCTTTCTTTTTTATCTGTTGGAAGCAGTGAATTTGTCGATAATCTGTTGCTCAAAGCGCCCCTGTTTGTCACTTTGCCCTTTGATCCGTTCAATTGTACGTAATGAAACCTTAAATTCTTTCTACTATTAATGTCTCAGAGTAAGTTCCTGAAACTGCAAGTGCCAGTTAAGGAGAGAGAAAAAGGAGTTGGTCTACTCTGGGCAACTTAAGGCTATTCTGCTCTGTGGATCTCTCAATTTCTGCTGCGCAGCTGGGAGAGAATTTAATCAAAATGCAAAACTCTGCAACATAAGCCACTAGAGAGGAGAGATCATTCAGTTTCAGTTTCTTTCTAACAGGCGTTTTCCAAAATCCCGGATTTCCTTCCTATCTAGGAGATAGAGAAGGTGAGAGGAAAAGCGTGTGAATCCATGAGAAACCAGACAATAGAAAGTCTTCCTTCCAGGTTTAGAGCTTTGAGGGCATAATTCTTAAAAGCCTAGGTTTGAACCTTTGGGGATTCAAGCACCCTGGCGAAGAATTAGGGTTGCCACTTCATTTTTCTGTCACGCACCACCTCCAAAAACCTATGGGTGTCATGATCATGGGAAAAGGCAGGATCTCTTTAATTTGGCAACTGCAAATGGAGGCTAATTCAAGTTTGGTTCAAAAGATTTCCCCCCAACCTCTGACTCTGCAGCCAAATGCTTAAACCACTGACCTGTCCAGCCAGCTGTAGCTAACTAGGGCAGAACCATACTAGGAAATGCAGTTATTGTCCTGAGAAGTGATTTCTTAAGAGAGAAAAGACCTTCATTGATCCCACCATGAACCTGCCTGTCATGGTAAAAGAAAAACCCCAGAGAAAAAGATTTTCACATGCATTACCAGAACTGACCATTGGAGGGTGCCAGTGACCATCCTATGTATTCTTCATTAACAACTATTAATTGCACGGTCTCTAGCTCACTCTAGTGACCAGCTCCGGTAATACACATGAAAATATTTTTCGGGATTTTTTCTTTTAATATTTTTAATATTTTCAGACCATCGATAATTGAAACTGTGGATGCAGATCCCATAGATACAGATGTCCTACTGTGTCCACAGCAGGAAAGACACATTTTCTGGGGTGTATAATTTGCTCCTCTTATCTAAGCATCGCCTTGGTTGTCCCCACCCAATTTTGTCTACTGCTCTTGTTAGAAGAACTCTCAGGAAGTGTTCGCAGAGAGCTGCACAGAGCTGGTAGGGACCTTGTGTGATTCTAGAGGTCAATTTAAGCCATTCGAGTGTTTAAGAGCCCTCTCCATTCCCTGGTCTTGTGAACAGCAAACTCCACCAATATCCTTTTATACTTACGGCTTCCTCATCAGTTGAGGGAACGTGAATGCTCACGTTGTGGATCTCAGTCAGGGAGACGGGTCGGGGTTGGACATTGCAGGCGGGCGGGTGGCAGAGGAGGTGGATGAGTTTGCGCCAGCGCTCAAACTCCTCGTCTCTCTCCTCGGTGCAAGGGTGAAGCATTAGATAATACGACTGACCATTGATCAGGTGGATTTTAATAATCTGCTTCTCCCGGTCATGGATGGACAGATGGACACTTCTCAAAGGAATGAGCCTGCAGTGGCAACACAGGAAAGCAAAAAATAATGCAACCCCATAGCGCTGAAAGCACTCTCTGGGTGGTTCACAATTTTATTATGAAGGCTACACACTGTCCCCCTCCTGACCTTTCAGGGTACTCAATTTTATTGACCTTGAAAGGATGGAAGTCTGAGTCAGCCTTGAACCGTCTACCTGGGATTGAACCCAAACGATGAGCAGAGTTTTAGCTGCAATCCTGCAGTTTAGCCACTGTGCCACAAGGATCCCTCAGAGAAGGAAACATGGTTCCTGGTTTTTTTAAACTCTCCCTTGTCTTTTCTAAATCTAATGCAGATTGGTGGTTGTAGGCTTCCTTTCTACTTCCTCTGAAGTTATTTATTTCCTGATTCTTCTTGCCAAAACACTACTACTTTTAAACACATTAGTAAGCAGCCATCTTTCAAGAAAACCACAGACTTGAATTCAGGTCCTCAGGACAGGTCTACTGGTTGAGATCAACCCGATGGGCAGGGATGAAGAGGGCCCAGGACTGGAGGGGACAGAACCGAGTGCTAAATTCACACGATCAAGATTCAGCAAGCGAAACTCATCCCGCGTGCTAGACAATCCCACCATCTGGTTGGTGTAGCTGCTTGGCCCAGCTGTGGCCAACCGGAGCGAAACGGCCCTCAACGTACCCCCTACGGACCAATCACATCCAGCAGTCTAGGATCTTTCTTTTTTACGGCTTGCAAGAAGGCTGTGAAGAGACTGAACAATCTCGGCCGGGGGGGGGGGGGGAATGCTTTGAGAATCCAGTGGAGGCAGAAAAGAAATGCTTCTTTGCCATCATCACTACTTCCACCACCACAGAGCAGGCTGGCTAATGGTCCCTAACCCTGTGTAACTTATAACTTTGAATTTGTAAACTGCTTAGAGTAGTGCATGCACTAATGGGTGGTATACACATCAAAGAAAGAAGAAAGAAAGAAAGAAAGAAGAAAGAAAGAAAGAAGAAAGAAAGAAAGAAAGAAAGAAAGAAAGAAAGAAAAGAAAGAAAGAAAGAGAAGAAGGGAAGGAAGGAAGGAAGGAAGGAAGGAAGGAAGGAAGGAAGGAAGGAAGGAAGGAAGGAAGGAAGGAAGGAAGGAAGGAAAGAAAGAAGGAAAGAAGGAAGGAATGAAGGAACGAAGGAAGGAGGAGGAAAGAAGGTAGAAAAGAAAGAATGAAGAAGGAAGGAAGGAAAGAAGGAAGGAAGGAATGTTTAGAGTCTTCCAGAATCTGTATTCCAACCACTTCCCCCTTTCTTTTTATTGTCTGCTTAAGTGCCAGGGAAGTTGGTGCAGGGGAGTGATCCTGTCAGTTCTCTTAATCAGTACTGTATTTGATTTCCACTACAAGGTGGAATGTCAACACATACTCCAACCGTGTCAACAGGAAAAATCCTCACAGCCCTCGGGGACCTCATTCCTGTTCAGAGGCAGATCCTCTTAAAGCCGAACCTCTGTAGAATGAGATCTCACCAGACCACTGGGGCTGATGTAAGGCGTCTCCCTTTCAGATTGGCCATCTGAGTGCCCAAGGGTAAAGATCATGTTGACCGCATGTGTGACTCCTCGATGCGTTGGGCGGCTGGCAAGGACCTACGGTTATTGTAGAGCCCACACACTCCTTCATGGATTGCTGCCTTGTCGTGGCGAAGGGGCTTGAGGACTTCAGAGAAGCTATGGGCTATGCCGTGCAGGGACTTCCAAGACAGACAGGTCATAGTGGAGAGTTTGGACTAAACGCAATCCACCTGGAGTAGGAAATGGCAAGCCACTCCAGTATCTTTGCCAAGAACGCCCCATGATCAGAAACAAAAGGCTAAAAGATATGATGCTGGAAGATGGGCCCCTCAGGTCGGAAGGCGTCCAACATACTAGTGAGGAAGAGTGGAGGACAAGTACAAGTAGCTCCAGAGCTAATGAAGTGGTTGGGCCAAAGCCGAAAGGACGCTCAGCTGTGGACGTGCCTGGAAGTGAAAGGAAAATCCAATGCTGCAAAGAAAAATACTGCATAGGAACCTGGAATGTAAGATCTATGAACCTTGGGAAGCTGGAGGTGGGTCAAACAGGAGAAGCTGAGGCTCCAGTATTTTGGCCATCTCATGAGAAGAGTCCTTGGAAAAAACCTTGATGTTAGGAAGGTGTGACGGCAAGAGGAGAAGGGGACGACAGAGTTCGAGATGGCTGGACAGTGTCATCAAAGCGACCAGCATGAATTTGACCCAACTCCGGGAGGCAGTGGAAGACAGGAGGGCCTGGCGTGCTCTGGTCCATGGGGTCACGAAGAGTCAGACATGACTAAACGACTAAACACACACACACGCACCCCAAAGCTGCTCCAGAAATGGCATCCTCAACCCCTGAGCTACCCAACCTGTTGTGAGAATCTCCAGTTGAGAAACCTGAGAAACCCACCCCAGGTATAGACTCTCTAGGACTCACTTGAACAGGGATCCGGAAGAGGGACATGGAATCCTGGTAGATCAAGGGCTCCCCATCTTGGGCCATCCCGATGTTCTTGGACTGTCACACCCAGAAGCTTCCGCCACTGGCCAGGATTTCTGGCAGTTGCAGTCCAAGAACATCGGGACGACCCAAGATTGGGAACCATGTTGTAGGTGACGTTGGCTACCCTCCTGCCTCTTGGGGCTCTATCAAAACCCAGGGGGGCACCGCTGAGATAGTCCCGCTTGATTTTCCCAGTCGATTCTCAGTGATGGCACACCTGGTTGCCTTTTTCACTCAGAAATGTTAAATGATGGAGTTGTTCTTCGCCTCATATTAATAACAACCACCAAGAGACCCGAAGGAATTCTGATTAGGGCAACGTACTTGGGGAGCTGAGGAGCAGGTGTGGAAATGGACGCTAACTCTCTCTCTTCACATCTCTTAGACTGTCGTTTAGACCAGTGGTTCTTAACCTTTGTTACTCAGATGTTTTTGAACTGCAACTCCCAGAAACCCCAGCCAGCATAGCTGATCGTGAAGACTTCTGGGAGTTGCAGTCCAAAAACATCTGAGTAACCCAAGGTTAAGAACCAGTGGTTTAGACCCTCTTGTGCTGTATTTCCCCCTGGCAAACAACCTTAACTGTGGAAGCCCCATCATCATCATTATCTCCTCTCCAAATATCTCCCCCTCTCAAACACATGCCAGTCTCAGGTAGTGAGAGATGCTTCCGGGGAGAGCTGTCCGCCAGGGAGATGATTCTACCCACCGAGGAAGCACAGCCAGCTCCTATAGGCTACCTGACAGGAAATAATCCCACAGCAAAAACAGGAGGAAAGTAAGGAAAGTTACACCTTCAGGTAGGACCTCCTCACCTGTCCTTTGTGGCCCTTAAGGGATGTGCTAACTTTCTCCATTGCCTCTGTTGCCAATGGAGACCGTTGTCTCCTCCGTAGCTGCTGTTGGACTCAGTGCTTACCTTGTGAGTATTAGTTCCTCCTTAGGGGGTCCCCGGGAGAGCCGCTTCACCACCGGACGGGCGACAAACATGATGTTGGGCAACGGCAGCTTCATGTCATCGGAAGCGATGCCGATGATGGCCTCGATGGCCTTGCTGTGGATGTCCACAGGCTTGCCCTTCTTTGTGACCTGGGAAGAGAGTGGACACCAAGCACAACACTGAGGAGGGTCGAATGAGGTGGGAGAAGCTCTCCATGAACAGAGTGGGGGGGTGGGCTTGATGATCCACAGGGTCCCTTCTGGTTCTGAGATGATGGCGATAATGCTCAAGGACCCTTCTAGCCCTCCATCTTGTTTCCAGCAAAGGTGGATTCAGAAACAGCTTTATCGCCACCTCTGTTCTATTGTCTGCGAAGGGTGGAGTCGTGGAAGAAAGAAGGTAAGTTCCCGGGAGCTGTCAGGATGGAATGCCATCCATGATGCCCAGTTATCTCTTCTCTCTCCTACACTTACCTGCACAAACCTGCCTTCATACATGGCAAGATTTTGAAATGGAGGATATTCCCTTGCCAGGTATTTCTGCAGCATTTTCGCCATTTCTTCTTTCTCTGCACTGCAGGATCAAAGCAGACCGACACACAAGGTCAGTAAGTAAAGGCGCTGCTAAAAATTTGCAATGCTTAAAAAAGTTTAATTAGATTATAATATTAAAAATGAACACTGAACTAAAGGCCTTAAAGCCCATCTCAGGACAACAGCAACAGAAAGAAGCACAAACACTCACGGCTTTCTCCTGGAGCCATCATGACTGGCAGCCGTCAAGCATTTTATCCTTTGATCAGGTTCAGCCTCCAACTGAAGCAGAACTGGCCCCTCATCTCATGGCTTTGAACAGTACTGGGGCTACTAGTAAGGTAAAGGTAAAGGTTCCCCTTGACATTTTAGTCCAGTCGTGTCTGACTCTAGGGTGTGGTGCTCATCCCCGTTTCCAAGCCATACAGCCAGCATTTTGTCCGAAGACAATCTTCCGTGGTCACACGGCCAGTGCGACTTAGACACGGAACGCTGTTACCTTCCCACCGAAGGTGGTCCCTATTGATCTACTTGCATTTGCATGCTTTTGAACTGCTAGGTTGGCGGGAGCTGGGACAAGCGACGGGCGCTCACTCTGTCGCGTGGATGCGATCTTACGATGGCTGGTCTTCTGACCCTGCAGCACAGAGGCTTCTGCGGTTTAACCCACAGCACCACCACGCCCCTATTACAACACTAGGCAGCTTCAAAAATTTTCCTCAGACATAGGACTTATGCCTATGCTCATGAAATATAAGACAAGAAACCCCCGTATTCCAGAATGAAGAATTTTAATGCTCAGATAGGAAAAAGCGCACAAAGAGATTTTATTGGAAAGTATGGAGTGGGACTATGAAGTGAACTCAAGAGATCATGTGAAGAATCACTGAGCGTTCCCAGACAAGAAATTGTCTCTTTGAAATCAATTTGGGAAAATGCTTTAAAGACAGAAATTAAAATAGAGGATTGGATAAAAATTTGGAGGATGAGAGCTTTGAGATTAATGCTGGTATGAATAATAGAAAAAAAATAAAATCAGTTTAAGGTGGTACAGTATATGACTCCGGTGAAAATGAATATAATAAGTTCAGATTATTCTAAAGCTTGTTGGAAATGTGATGAAGAAATTGGCACGTATTATCATACGTGGTGGGAGTGTAAACATATTCCGAAATTTTGGAAATTGATTTTTAAGGAAATATGTGATATATTTGGAAAAGATATAGAAGAAACTTATTAGCAGACTTACTAGCAGAGAGGAAAGGGAGACAAAAGAAAATCACAAATTTCTTCTCTCCCACAGAGGAGGGCACTAAAAATACCAATGAAATTACAACAATATCATCATCAGCCCCTAATCTTGACTGGTCAGTTGAGTATGATGTTCAACAATAGAAACAATTAAGAAAGATTATGCTCCTGACCTGGCGACAGAGTTAGCAGTTGCAGAAAATGCTTTAGATTCCAGTAGGGTGGAAAAGAAGGGGAAAAAAGGAGGTAGACGATCTTATGTTAAAACAAAGAGATGAACTGGCACAAGGATGCACTCAAACAGAAAAAGAGCCCTTTCCAAAGGCAGTTAAGGCAAGTGCAGAGTCTGACACTAATACTGTACACTCTTCCAGTGGGTAAAAGACATTTCAGAGGAGATGAAGTTAATTAAATTTTTTTCCTCTATGAATCCTATGAGCTATTAATTACTCTAACCAAACTAACTGAGTTAAAAAGGTACCTAACAACAATCAAGATATTGCATTGTTACAGGACAGTTCTGCCAAAGAGGGTAAAAACTCCAAACAGGAAACCAAGAATAGGGCACAAGAAGGATCTCTCCATGGATGTAAAAGTAAAAAAAGAATAAAATTAGCAAAAAATAAGACCACATCATCATTAATTCAAAAGCCCAAGAATATTAAGAATGCAAATAAAACAAGGAAACCATCCCCCAAAAATGAACTATCATAACCTGTTCAAACATCTTGAGATGAACTCAAATAAAGAGCAAAAATCTCCCAGACTTAAAAGAAACTCTGAAAATTTAGGTACTGGTGTAGCTTAGACAAATATACATCAATCAGCAATCACCTCTATCACACAGGGTATTAGTGAGGATGGTATAGATGAAGTGGGAAATGACCCCTGGACTGATGTGCTAAAGAGCAATATAGAGAAGAACGCTCAATCAATAATCCAGCTGACAAAGCCTGAAAACAATGCAACATGGAAGCTGAGACTACAGTGACTAGGCGACCCTGCCATACGACAAAACCGCATGACGATGACTTTTTGCGATCACTATAGCGATTCGCAAAAGAATCATTCCTATCGGGGAATTCCACTGGATGTCAATGAGGTCTGTGCTTCGTGGACCGTTTATTCGCAAGACGACGATTTTTCTCGAGGATCGTCAGCTTCCTAAAATGGCTGCCCTGTGTTTTATGGACCCATGCTTCACAGGGCAGCCATTTTAACAGCTGATTGGCACTCGCAAAATGGCTTCCCTATGGGCGATCTTTGCTGGACGACCAGGTATTTTCCCCATTGGAACGCATTAAACGGGTTTCAGTGCATTCCAATGGGGAAAGGCTTTACGCATGACGATGATTTCGCTTAATAGCGATTTTCCCAGAACGGATTATCGTCGTCACACTCTAGCTTTCTGTGGATACCCAAAACCTAAAGGTATACTTACACAGAATGAGCGCAAATGGAATCTGATAAATATCTTAGAACCCATAATCCCTGAATTAACCTCCACATCCCAAATTCTTAATGTGGAATATTTGTTCCATAATTATAGCCACGTACAGGCAATTGTAAAATTTAAGGATAGTATAATAACCAGTAGTATTTATGGCAGAAGAAGGGATCTAGCTGTGAGAGGTATAACAGTCGTTAGGTACTTCCAAAATTCAGCACACCCACTACAAGTGAGGATGCAAGGGAGACAGAAAGGGAGAAACCAGTCTATGCCCAGGAGAAGCACACTGAGGAAGACCTTATTCAAATTTTAGAAGACCATTCAGAATGATGGGCAAAATGCTTACGGTTATACCACAGAAGAATGCAAGGATGATAGCCATACAACAACAAAAAAGACCATTCCAGGTCTTGCTTGGCCAGAAGAGGAGGTGGAGACGCATCTTGTCGCCTCCTTTAGCAGACTGCCGATTTGTGAGCAGATGTCCAGAGTACACCGACCGGAAGGTCTGGCTGCAGCTTTGAAGAATTTGGGACAGCTCCCAAATACCAATGAAGACCTAGCAGAGCATCAATTGCCCGTACCTGGCGCCCCAGTACTGAGACACAGACTAAGGATAGAGTCAAACCCCCTCTGGAGCCCATGATAACAATAAACAAAGGGAAACACAAAATTCTAACTTGACAGGGCCTGCGAACCATCCTGAGCTGGGTTTGATAGCTGAGGCACCCCTAGATGAAGGCCAGAGAAACTTTCCTGATACTACAGTGGGGTCTTGACTTGAGAACTTAATCCATATTGGAAGGCGGTTCTCAAGTCAAAAAGTTCTCAGGTCAAATCTGCATTTCCCATAGGAATGCATTGAAAACCATTTGATCCATATCTGCTCTTTTCTGTCCATAGAAACTAATGGGAAGCTGCTATTCCGCCTTCGACCACTAGAGGGGGATATTTTGTTTCTTTTTTTCTTAGGTCAAGAAAGGTTCAGGGAAGGCAGGGAAAATACAGTCCAGGCAGGACAGTCCCAGGCAGTCCGAAGACTGTCTCCCAATCCACTCTCTAAACGCTGGGAGGAGTGAGGAAGCAGACAGGCACCCTTTTCACCGGCCAATAGTTAACTGAAAGTTCAAATTTTGCACTTTCCCTGCCTCCCACGCGTTTTTTTTTTCAGTTCTTAACTCAAATTTAAGTATGTAAGTCAAGTCAATATTTTCCTATGAGAGTGGTTCTTAAGTCAAAATGTTCTTAACTCAAGCCGTTCTTAAGTCAAGACCCCACTGTACTAAGATGAATGGACAAACCCTGCAGCATAAGGATACCACAGCTAGAATCTGCCCCACACAACCTGATAGCTCTCCATGGGATAAAGGGGAGATCTTGAATGCATCACACGATCATCTCAAGTTATCTCATGGAACATAGCAGGGGGGACCTCGAAGCAAAAGGATCCCAACTTTCTGGAACATCTGAGGGCTCATGATATAATTTCTATTCGGGAAACATGGTTCACCAAACAAATCAAGCTAAATGGATATGCTGCCTATGATATGCCCACTGAGACCACCAAAAGGAAAGGTAGACCTAAAGCAGGTCTAGCAATATTGATATCTCCTGCTCTACAGGGATCTGTCAACTGGCTCCCCACTTGTGGGAAAATAGCAATGGCTGGGCATATAGTCTTTTGGCCTAAGACCCTTCTTTTGCCCTACTCATCTCAGAAAAGCACACAGCAAGCTTGGGAAGACCTGGGGAATTATATAATAGGACTAGAATGCAAACTCCCTAGAGCCCAGTTACTCATAATGGGGGACTTTAATGCAAAATTAGGCTCAAATAACAGTGTACCCTTTTCTTCTGGTTTATGGGGAACAGTTGACAATGAGATCTTTGTCCCTAGCTATGACAGAATGTCCAAAGATACTAAGGTCAATTATGGTGGCATCTGTATGATCCAAATGGTGACTCGCCTTGGGCTTATAATATTAAACGGGAACCCCCACGTTGACAAACAACCTGAATTCACCTATGTATCAGGACATGGAAGCAGTGCTGTGGATTTTGTGCTAATCGCCCACCCTTTATCTAGAGAGGTCCTGGAATGTTCTGTAGGCCTAAGGCTGGATAGTGACCACCTGCCCCTTAATACTACCCTCCTGCTTTGACAATCCATCCACCGGACTGCAAAACCTCATCTCCAAGATAAATTCCTAAGCATCAGACAAAAGAGAATACACTGGACTGAGGAAACTCACAATAAGCTAGAAAGCTTCTTTGGCTCCGCTCAGGGGGAGAGTCGCTAAAAAAATTCAATCATAGGAGCCACAAATGCCACTCCTGCCATAAATAAATACTCAGTCCTAATCCATGCGACGAATACGCCCCTAACCTAGTCTAAGCAACCCCTTCCACAAGCCTCATTAACGATAAGCGGCCCCAAGTGGTTTGACAGGGAATGTCGTGTTGCTAAAAAAACAACTGAGAGAGGTATATAAAACCTAAACATATTACCCGCAGAATATTATGATATATAAAAAAAGAAATATAAAGAATTGGCTTCCCATTTCTGTGCTTCCTTCCAAAATGCTGCACCTGGTTCTCATCCTCCCCCCCACCCCCATCCCATTCCCAGTCCCATCCCTCTTTTGGGAGTCTTTCATCTTCACCACCTCTCTGTGATGCCAAATACCTGGGGGATTTCCTCGATCCGTTCTCCTCTCGATTAAGCACCAAGTGCCAGGCTGGTGAGATTCTCTTCAATATCACACTTCCGCAGAAAGCAGACCTCGTGGTTTTACCGATCTGTCGGCTCCTCCTGTAGTCAAGAGACAAGCCGGGTTGTGTGAATGAAACAGGTCCCGGGGGGGGGGGGAGGAGGCTAGGTCCTTCCTGCTCCTGGCTTGTGATGTCATTAAGCCATGCTGGCTACCTCACCCCACTCCAGCACCTGCCTGACTGGGATCTCTGCACCCACCTCCAAGCAAAGACAAAACAAACATACAAACAATAAAGAAGAAAAAAAGGTGACACCTTAAAGATTAACTGCTATATTTCAGTTGTAGGAGAGGTAGCCGTGTTAGTCTATGCAGGCATTACAGGTGGGGGGGGGAAGGAGGGGAGCCATAAACATGGTGGTCTCTTAAAGACTAACTTTTATAATTTTTAATATGAGCTTTTGTGGACCAGCTCAGGTTCTGATGAAGGGAATGTGCCCACGAAAGCTCGCATGAAAACAACACAAAAGCTACTCTTTAAGGTGCAAACACGTTTTTGTCTTTTCCCCTCCCACTTATAATGCTCTGTTTTAATGTGAGCTTCCTCCGTGGACCAACTCCACTTCTTCCGACCCGGAGCTGGTCCACCAGCGCTCCCATGGAAACACAGCAGTTCAGTCTTTTAAGGCAGTGGTCCCCAACCTTGGGCCTCCAGATGTTCTTGGACTTCAACACCCAGAAATCCTGGCCAGCAGAGGTGGTGGTGAAGGCTTCTGGGAGTTGTAGTTCAAGAACATCTGGAGGCCCAAGGTTGGGGACCTCTGTTTTAAGGCACCACAACGTTTGTGTCCTTTTTGTTTTAATTGTGTTTGTTTCTTTTATTTATTTATTTTGTTTCCTTTGCCTGACATGCTAAGCACAGACTCACGGAGGG
Organism: Pogona vitticeps; assembly: GCF_051106095.1. NCBI lineage: Eukaryota > Metazoa > Chordata > Lepidosauria > Squamata > Agamidae > Pogona > Pogona vitticeps. The sequence continues at coordinate 6,396,810 of NC_135783.1, forward strand.
GTGGTGGTGTCGGGGCTCCCTCTTTCAAAACCACCCTAATCTTCCAAGTCTCTCTGGTCAGTGCCTGCAGAAAGGTTGCCCTCGTCCTCCGTGGCACACCGTTCCCATTTTTACCACTCTGTTTTTGTTTTGTTTTTTCTTTCTTTTTTCTTTTTTCCTTTCCTTTTTTCTTTTTTTGCACTGCTGGATAGACTCTTCTAAATTAGATTTGGCTCAGCTGCCTTGGAGGTGAATGAGAGCCAAGAAGGCAGCGCACGCACGCACGCACGCACGCACGCACGCACACACACACACACGTATATTCCGAGCTACGTCTAATTTAGAAGAGTCTGTCCTAGCAGCATGCCATATATATGGCATGCTGCCTTCTCCAGAATATATATATTTAGCAAATATATCCTTGGTCCTGCCTTGGGCTTTGCTTTTATTTCCAATTCCGAGCCCTTTTGGGGAAAGGGGTGGCATGCCAGAGCCTGGCAGTCTTCCATTGCCATGCAAGAAGAAGTGGCGCATGGGTTGCAGAATACACACAGAGATACAGAGCCGGCACCCCCCCCCAGGCTGACAAGGGGTGCTTCTCTCTCCCTCTCCCCCCGCCTGGACCCCTTCCTTCCAGTCAGGGGGGTCCTATCCTGACCAGGTCCTTGTCCCCTTGCACCCTGGGGTCCCCCCACCCCCCTGTTCCCCTCTCCACAGCCCCACCCTCCAAGGATGGCATACTTTGTACATCATATGAGAAGACAAAACTCATGGGAAAATGCAACAATGCTAGAAAAAGTGGAAGGTAGTTGGAGAAAGAAGGCCTAGCATGAGATGGACAGACTCAATAATGAAAGCTTCGGCTGTGGTTTGCAAGATCTGGACAGGGCTTTTAGGGGAGCTTTTTAAAAGTTGTCAATTCATAAGGTCCCCATAAGTGAGAATTCATTTAACAGCTTATGGAAGATTTGACTCTTTATAGGATTTCAGCCAGCAACATATATCTACAAAAAACTGTGGATTTTATATACAGTAGTTGAAAGACTTCAGAAATAATACTACCTCATTATCAGGATGGATTAAAATTGAAGATTAAAAAAAATGGATTTTTAAAATTGAAATCAAATTTACTTAAATGAAATGCTTTATTTAAATGAAATGAAAACAATCTATCTAAAGATTGTTTTCTATCTAAGATACATTGCAGTTTAAACCCCTTCATGGATTGCTGCCTTGTTGTGGCGAAGGGGCTTGAGTAATTCAGAGAAGCTATGGGCTATGTCGTGCAGGGATTTCCAAGACAGACAGGTCATAGTGGAGAGTTCAGACTAAACACGATCCATCTGGAGCAGGAACTAGCAAGCCACTCCACTATATTTGCCAAGAAAAATCCATGGACAGAAACAAAAGGCAAAAATATATGTCACTGGAAGATGAGGCTCTCAGGAGGCATCCAACATGCCACTGAGGAAAAGCAGAGGACAAGGACAAATAGCTCCAGAGCCAATGAAGTGATTGGGCCAAAGCTGAAAGGACGCTCAGCTGTGGACGTGCCTGGAAGTGAAAGGGAAGTCTGATGCTGTAAAGAAAAATACTGCATAGGAACCTGGAATGTAAGATCTGTGAACCTTGGGAAGCTGGATGTGGTCAAACAGGAGATGGCAAGAATAAACATTGACATCCTGGGTGTCAGTGAACTAAATTGGATGAGAATGGGCGAATTCTATTCAGATGATTATCGTATCTACTATTGTGGGCAAGAATCCCATAGAAGAAATGGAGTAGCCATCATAGTCAACAAAAAAGTGGGGAAAGCTGTACTGGGATACAATCTCAAAAATGATAGAATGATGTCAATACGAATCCAAGGAGAACCTTTCAACATCACAGTCATCCTAGTTTATGTACCAACAACTGATGCTGAAGAGGCTGAAATTGACCAATTCTATGAAGACTTACAACATCTTCTAGAACTGACGCCAAAGAAAGGTGTTCTTCTCATTCTAGGGGACTGGAATGCTAAAGTAGGGAGTCAAGAGATAAAAGGAACAGGTAGGTTTGGCCTTGGAGTTCAGAACGAAGCAGGGAAACGCTAATAGAGTTTTGTCAAGAGAACAAGCTGGTCATCACACTCTTTTTCAACAGCACAAGAGGTGACTCTACACATGGGCATCACCAGACGGGCAATACCGTAATCAGATTGATTATATTCCCTGCAGCCAAAGATGGAGAAGCTCTATACAGTCAGCAAAAACAAGACCTGGGGCTGATTGTGGCTCTGATCATCAGCTTCTTACAGCAAAATTCAAACTTAAACTGAAGAGAGTAGGAAAAACCACTGGGCTAGTCAGGTATAATCTAAACCACATCCCTTATGAATACACAGTGGAAGTGAAGAACAGATTTAAGGAACTCAATTTGGTGGACAGAGTGCCTGAAGAACTATGGATGGAGGCTTGTAACATTGTACAGGTGAAAGCAACAAGAACATGCCAAAGAAAAGGAAATGCAAGAAAGCAAAGTGGCTGTCCAGCGAGGCCTTACAAATACAGTGGACCCTTGACTTACAGACGGCTTGACTTACAGACTTCTTGAGTTACAGACTTCTCTGGCCGCAAAATTTAGGTTTGACTTGCAGCCTGAGATTTGACTTACAGACCAGAAAAAAACCAAAATGGAACAAAAACGGCCTGTTACGGGATTAATCGGTTTTCAATGCACTGTAGGTCAATGGAGACTTGACTTACAGACTTTTTGACTTGAGAACCACCTTCCAATACGGATTAAATTCTCAAGTAAAGACCCCACTGTAGCAGAGAAAAGAAGCGAAACAAAATGCAAGGGAGATAGGGAAAGTTACAGAAAATTGAATGCAGACTTCCAGAGAATAGCAAGGAGAGACAAGAGGGCCTTCTTAAATGAACTGTTCAAAGATATAGAGGAAAAATAGAAAGGGGGAAAAACCAGAGATCTGTTCAAGAAAACTGGAGCTATTAAAGAACATTTTGGCCATGGACATGATAAAGGACAAAAATGGTAATGACCTTACAGAAGCAGAAGACATCAAGAAGAGATGGCAAGAATACACAGAGGAATTATACCAGAAAGATCTGGATGTCCTGGATAATCCAGATATGCAGATAATACCACTCTGATGGCAGAAAGTGAGGAGGAATTAAAGAACCTCTTAATGTGGGTGAAAGAGGAGAGCGCAAAAATAGGTCTGAAGCTCAACATGAAAAAAAACCCTAAGATCATGGCCACTGGTCCCCTCACCTCCTGGCAAATAGAAGGGAAAGATATGGAGGCAGTGACAGATTTCATTTCCTTGGGCTCCAGGATCATTGAGAAATTAAAATAAACCTGCTTCTTGGAAGGAAAGCGATGACAAACCTAGACAGCAACTTCAAAAGCAGAGTCATCCCCTTGCCAACAAAGGTCCACATAGTCAAGGCTATGGTTTTTTTCAGTAGTGATGTATGGAAGCGAGAGCTGGACCATAAAGAAGGTTGACTGCCAAAGAATTAATGCTTTTGAATTGTGGTGACGGAGGAGACTCTTGAGAGTCCCCTGGACTGCAAGGAGAACAGTCCTATCCATTCTGAATGAAATCAACCCTGAGTGCTCACTGGAAGGACAGATCCTGAAGCTGAGGCTTCAATACTTTGGTCATCTCATGAGAAGAGAAGACTCCCTGGAAAAGGACCTGATGTTGGGAAAGTGTGAGGGCAAGAGGAGAAGGGGACGACAGAGGATGAGATGGTTGGACAGTGTCTGCAAAGCAACTAACATGAATTTGACCCAACTCCGGGAGGCAGTGGAAGACAGGAGGGCTTGGTGTGCTCTGGTCCGTGGGGTCACAAAAAGTTGGACATGACTTAACAACTAAACAGTAACAATATTGATTGGTTGATTTGATGTATAAAACACCCATCTGGCAGCCAGGGGCACTCTTTGAACAACAACAGTTCAAAGGTTATTCATGAAATAGAACTTAGTTATGTATATTCTGTATATTCATGCAATATTTACATTTTGGTAAACTGTTATCCAAGCTGAAATAAAATGCACTTTTTCACAGTAAAAATTGTATAAAATGAACAAAGTTCAGGAAAAGACCTTAATCCCACTGCAAATCTATATACAATGAACACACTGACATTTAAGTAAAGACAAAAAATATGTATGCTACATAATGTTTTTTTAAATAAAACAATTTAAGTCATTTTCCAAATATGAGTGATTAGCCTATGGAACTAAAATCTGATACTGTCATTTACCTAATCTGATAGGCCATTATTCTAAATATGACATCTTTAGCAGATCGTGTCCTTCCTCTCTAAGACAACCTCTCAAGTACAGCGGTGCCTCGACTTACGAATTTCCTGACTTATGACCTTTTCGAGTTATGAACAGCTTCGCTTGCAAAATTTTGCTTTGAGTAAGCGACCAGAGCTTTGGGTTACGATTGGAAAAAAGGTGGGGAAATTTGAACTGCTAACCGTTGGTCGGCGAAGAGGCTGCTTCTTTGCAGCTCTTTCGCCCCAGCAGTTAGAGAGTGTGTGATCGGAGGAGGCTTTGGACTGCCTGGTAAGGTAAGGTGCTGCTTTCTGCTTTTCAGAAACTGCCTGTTCTGTGTGGGTTTTGCAGTGTGGGTTTGGGCTGGGTGGTGGAGTTGTTTCTATGCTGTGATGCGTCCTGCGGTGTGTTTTTTAGTGTGTTTTTAGTGGGAGGGGGGTTCGGCTGGAACGGATTAATCTCATTTCTGATGGGTCTTGCAGTGTGTTTTTTTAGTTCCTGATGAAATGGGTTTGTTTGATTCTGTGCCTGTGTGTGTGTGTTTCTGTGCTTTGATGGCTCTTGCAGTGTGTTTTTTAGTTGGGGGGGGTTCAGCTGGAACAGATTAATCATGTTTCTGATGAGTCTTGCAGTGTGTTTTATAGTTCCTGATGGAATGGGTTTGTTTGATTTCAGGGTTAGGGGGTTGTGTTTCTGTGCTTTGATGGCTCTTGCAGTGTGTTTTTTACTGTGTTTTTTAAATGGGGGAGGGGTTCGGCCGGAACGGATTAATTGTGTTTTAGTGTATTCCTATGGGAAATGGTGCTTTGGAGTTACTATTTAATTAATTAATTAATTAGTTAAATTTTTATCCCACCCATCTAGACCAAGGGTCTACTCTGGGCAGTTACGACCAATATGAGTTACAACCGTCTTCTGGAACAGATTAAGTTCGTAACTCAAGACACCACTGTATATGAAAACTGCTCTCCTGTCTCCTCTCAGTCTTCTTTTTTTTCCAAGGTTAAACAGTCTACTTTTTTCAAGGTTCAGTCTTTCCTCATCAAACTCAGTTTTTAGTCCCCTGATCATCCTTGTTGGCCTCTTCTCAACTTGTTCCAGTTTGTTGGCATCCTTCTTAAAGTGCAGTATCTATAACTGGACACAAGACTCAAGGGGAGGCCTAACCAGTGCTAAATATGGTGGAACTAGCACCTCGGAGGAGTTAGAGACTATACTTCCATTGATGCAGCCTAAAATAGCATTGGCCTTTTTTTATAGCCAAGCCACCTTAAGTCCTTTTCAAGAAGAAAGATGCATCCACATCTCCGTTGAAAGGGATTAAAAGTACCTGGACTAGAGATGCTTCCAGGAAGTAGACAAGGCTACCCTCTTCTCGTGTGCAAGGGCTAGTCTTTGAACTGGCAAAGTATAACACACCTCTCTTGACCAACTACACCACAGTACTACATGCACCTTTGTATGTCCTTTGCAGGGCTTAAAAATAGAAGCAGCCTTGGGAAAGTGGAAATAATGACTGAACATCATCTGGAAACTGATGCTTTTGAAGGTGACAAAAATTCATTTGGAATTTGCTGGGGATGGGTGGAATCCCCTGTTGGCTATCTCACAGTCATTGCTGCTTATATTTAAAACAAACAAACCTGTACATCATGAATAAAAATATACATTCACATCGATTCTGGCTTGACTCTCAGCACCCAGCCTAATAAGACCACACACCTGGTATCTAGATAGGCAGGACAGAGGCTGCTTCACTTACTTTTAAAAAAATACATTTTATTAGTTTTTCAATCTGTCTACATTAATTTGTGCTTATCGAACATTGTGTTACATATTTTGCTTACAATTATTTGTTTTTGTACATCTCAGTGTCTTTCCAGTTATCCCCCAAATTCCAAACATCTTTCAAACATTCAAACCATTCATGTACATATTTTGATATATAATATGGCTACTATCATAACTGCTTTCATAGTATACAATATTCTCAAGGTCCTAGAGAAAAATCCACTTTAGGGTTAATTTACCCAGCCAGGCATAAAAAAAAGTCAAAGAGCAATAAACAAGTTTCCAAGCCTTAAACAGAAGTGAAGTGCTCAAGGTCAGTGTTCCTAGGTGTTATGCCAAAAGACCTCAAATAGACAAAACATGAGTCGAGACTTATCTAGTAATAACTTATGAGAAAGTTCTTTAAGATCTATAACACCAAATTATAATATTCTTAAAGTATTTTAAAAGTATTTGAATGAATAGGTAATATCCCATTAATCTTCAAATTATTTCTTCATATCAACTATCCCTCTCTTCAGATTGTCTGCCGCTAATGATTCATGGGAGTGATAGAAGGTTCTTTTTCCTGTATATAGGAATTGTCTTCTCCAGGGTAATCACAATTAGTTGTAAAAATATATCTCACCTGTAGTAACATTGATGTTGCAAAGCTTGATGTTGTTTCTTATTAGTCGGCCGCCGACGACTTGCAAGCAAAAATTTGCTTATTTCTGCCTGTTGGCTGATTAGGGAGTTTCCTGGATCGAACGGGGGTGACCGCCGTCTCCCCCGTGATCAACAGTCTTCCTCCCCAGTTCACCACCTCTCCGGGGTGGTTCTGACACCCTGGGGTGTCCCAAACAGGTCAGAATTCAGCCCAGGGGACAGAGCTCTGACCTCCTGCTGCTGTCTCGTTGCGGCGTCAAGCCAGAAGTCTGCTTCACTTTCTTTTTGTTTTCCTGAGCAAATGATGATGATGAAGAAGATACAAATGCGATGTAAGCTATGAGCCTTCCGTCACTTTAACCTCCCTCAAGCAAAAACAAGCCATAGAGGTACCCCTTGAGGGCACCGTTGCCTGTGGAGACCTCTGTTGCTACCCTCCGATTGTGACACGCACTTCCCTTGGGGATCCCATCAGATCCCCCTCTTGCTGGTTTTAGAGAGAAATTTGTGAACACATCTTTCCACACTGGGCTTTTAAACTCTTGCACTGAAGTGATTTTTATGACGGGTTGAATTGTTTTGATGGTTGTGATTTTTTTTATGGATTTATTGATTCAGCTGCTCTTCACCTGTCTGCAATTTGTTTCTAACCACACCAAGCACGATAATTTAACTGGAAAGGCAGGTTTGCATGAAATACACAAATAAATATATTCACACTTTTGGATTTGTGCCATGACTTTATTTATCACCCGAGGTCCTTAAACTCCAGAAAATCAGTGTACACGTGCCAGCATGATGCTGAGATCTCTAGCTAGACTGTTGAGATTGCTAGAGAGACACAAAATGTGTTGAGAATTCATTGAGGGGGAGAGGCTGTAGTCGTGCTGTTAATCATTTAACATGTCAAGATAGATTTGATGCATGCCCTGTATGTGCAATAGCATCTTAATTATTGGCACAGCTATGTAAAAGAAGAGTCATATTCTTCTAAGGCCTTAGGAATTGACCTCAACAGATGGGAAATCTTGACCTCTGAGCATTCAGCCTGGAGGCAGGCAGTGCATCATGGCCTCTCCCAATTTGGCCTCTCCATTCAGAGCACATGACCATCATCTCTAGGATGCCTAATCAAACTACAGGGCTAGAAGCCCTCGGCAGCCGCCTCACATTGTCCTACAGAAGGGCTGTTCCTCTCTTTACTAACGTCTTGCTCCACAGCGCAAGCCTGTGTCATCTCTGTTAACCACCTCCTTATGGCGAACGACGGAGCCGGCGCTCCACTATGGGCCCAGTGGGGCTGCAGTGAGCTGGGAAACCTCTATTTATTGGATGCAGCTTTGTGTCACTCTATGCTGACTGAGAACCTGTGGCTTTGTGTAGCCTCTTACACTAGAGGAGGCCAATTGAAGCAGCAGAGATTGGGTGAGTCAATGGCCCCCTATGTGCCGTTGAGTCAAACAGACCTACCCTGAAGTAAGTTGTAACCAGAGTAGGCCTGTTCGAATAAAAGAATTTACAGAGGGGTTGGACTTACCAAATCGCCATTGATTCAATGGGCTTCCTTTAATGTGATTTCCTGCATGAAGCAACAGGATTTCAGAAGTCTCCGACTCAGGGACACACACACACACACACACACACACACACACACACACACACACACACACACACACACACACACACACACACACACACACACACACACACACACACACACACACACACACACACACACACACACACACACACACACACACGTAAAAATGGGGACAGATTTTTATAGCTCCCTTTCACCCTCTAATGACTGTTCTTTTAAAAAGAAATCTAAAGCCGTTTCAATTGATACACCACTCCACAGCGCTAAACCCCACTCTCTGCGCAGTGTACAATATATGCAAATCACACTTTACCTCACAGTGGTGTGTAGTGAGCTGGGCACTCATTTTACCAGCCTTGGAAAGATGGAAGGCGGACTCATCCTTTAGCCAGCTACCCAAGTCCATTGGGATCCAATTCAGGTGGTGAGCAGGATCTCTTGAGTTCAGTACAGCCGTTAAACCCCTGCGCCACAGGGCTCTATCTAAGCCTTTTTTGGGGTGTGTTTTGGGTGCCCCCAAGGGTGTCCTACACTACGTGGTAGTTCAGTGGACAATGTGACAGACTAGGACACAGGAGATCTGGGTTTGAATTCACCTGCCGTTAAGTAAGCTCACTGGGGAATGGAACTGGCCGAACCGTTTCCTAAACACATCCCTTATCTTGGGAGCCCTATTTAGAGTTGCTATGAGTTCGTTCTGATTTCACGAAGAGTCGGACCCAACTAAATGACTAAACAACAAACAAGCTTCAGAAACAAGAAAAAAAAGGTAGCATGGGATGAAAAGTCTGTGTAAAAGCATCTGGACCCTGGCCTTTTTATTCACTAGCCTTTAGACACAATTGCCAGAGTGACATGGTGCTTAAAGTGTCAAACGTGGTCCAAGAAAAGCCACACCAAAATCCCCACTTAGCTATGATGTTTACCTTGGGATCATCGCTACCTCTATGCATATCCTACCTCAAAGTTTTTTTTTAAAGATAAAATGGAAAAGGCAAGAGAACCATGTGTGCTGCCTTCCATTTCATATACAGTATCCGAGGAAGCATTATTTTCTGCCCAGGACCAAGCAGGATGTTGGAAAGGGCCATAATTCAGCTCTAGAAATCCCTCTGCCTTTCAACTGAGCATTCCCACCTTCAAAGGATCTCAGGAAAGCGCTAGTAAAAAGGCTTCTGCTGAAAACCTGGAGAGTGGCTGACAATCAAAAGATTCCTGCCGAGACCCTGGAGACAGGAAACCAGTGACTAAGGTGTACACAGGGCAGGTGTTGGGCTGGAGGTACCTCCCGCTCTGCAAACATTTTGGACTGCAGCTGGTGCCAGCTCCATCCTGAAGGGCCTTGGCTGGGGGATAGGAAGAATCGTCATCCAGGACCCCTGAAGGACCAGAGATTCCCAACCCACCCTATGCATACAAATGAACAGGAGTAGTATACAATCCTGAATTGTTTTGGATTAACTGGGGCAGGCGGGCAGGGAATATAATTCTTCAGAACACAGGGACAGAGCTTTCCAAACATGACACCGTCAATTCATTCATCCATTCATTCAATGCGGTTCGATGCTTTTAGGATACCTCCCTAAGATGTTTCTGTTTCAGTCATCAGGACACATTTAATTGCACTGCATTGTTGCTGCAATTACGGCCACGGCTTTCTCCCAGGTTAAATGATTATTCCATCTGCTTAGTAAGAACATTTGCGGAGGTGGCAGTACAGGTATTTCCCACTTCCGGCTTTCTGATCTTTTATTTACTGAATAAACCAAAAACTGAACCCAGGATTCTTCTCATATAAACATCAGGTTTTAGGACTTCCCGGGAGAGATAGTCTAGCTGCCCATTTGGCACTAGAGAGGGTGGCCTCCCAGGGAACTGTAACTCCCAGGGAGCTTGGGGGCATCTTCCTTGTTTGTGAAAGGAGAAGCCGGCTGCTCGAACCACTCAGAGAGGCAGGAAAAGCTGTTTTCTGTAGACTTCTCCTAGAATTCTGCTTGGGGAATGCCGGCCAAATTCTGGGAGCTGAAATCCCCCCAAAATCCCATTTCTATAAACTCTCCCACTGCATTATAGCTCTCCAATGTTCTAATAAAGGTCGTATTTGTTCCTGTTTTGGCACGAGTGGTTCAAAAAACAACAAAACCCACAACTCAAACATACTGAATGTTGATAAAAGGGACGAGGATGCGAAAGGCAGTGGGGGAGCCATGTTTTCTTGGGTGGGAAGGAAGGGCAGCACAGCCCCTCCCCCCTCCGAGGGTTTCCCTTAATTACATTTATATGGGGGGGTTGGCTTGTAAAGCCACTGACTGAGGGGGGAAAGCTGCGTTTTTTCCCCGCCAGCTGTGCTTGGGCACGTGAGGTCATTCTTCAAAAGAAAATAGTCGCATAAAAAACAGATGATAGGGATCAAGGAAGCGCAAATGAAAGGAATAAAGGAAGCTGGGAGGTTATGTGAGGGGAAATTTTGGTGTTTAATAGGAGGCAAGCGTTTAGGGTGCTGAGCGGGGTCTCTTTTTTTAACCCATTGCCTGTTCTCAGGCCTCCTTTCTTCACCCCTCCCCCCACTTTTTAGAAGCCATTTGAGCAGGAACCGCTTTCACCTCACAGCCGCCACAGTACCCTCAACCCATTGGCTTTTCCCCCTCAGGAAAGTCTAACGTTTCAAAGCAGGAGTTTAGCAAGACAGGGGCCAAGCTACCCCTCTTCAGGAAAGAAGGGTGTCGGTGAAATCGTTCACAGGCCTTCCTTGACAGGAAAGCCACTTGAGCCTTCGTGGGCAATGGCTGACCAGTCCAGGAGGAATCTTGGGACGCGCTCCCCACTACTCTCCTGAACCTCAGATCTAGAGTAAGGGCAGTTCAAGGATCCATGCTTTTGAGCTGGGGAAGTATAATCGCCAGCTGACATTTAACAGGAGAAGCCTCCAAGGAAATTAATGAAACTGAAACTTCAGGGCCCCTAATCTTGTAACATGTAGCAATGTCCCAGACTGAGGTTCCGTACTTCAAATCTTTGGTCTCAAAAAGCCCCAAATCTGCGGGTAATAGGTGTGTCAACAAAGCAAAAAAATAATAATCCTCTGTTCAGTATTCACAAAACAACGATGTTTAGCAGAATACATATTGCTCCCACTTTTTCTTCCTCTGTGCAAATTCCACAAATTTCTAACCAGTGAAGGGGAGGGAAAAACTACCACTTGAACAGCTTGATTAACAGGTTAATGAGTAAGTCTTGAAAGGCATTAGCCTGTAAATAGAGGGAAAGGTCAAATTGTCTTTGATCTATGGATGTTTAAATTAATCTTTTAGCAGCACCATTAATGATTATTATGAACATAATGAAGGTCCTTTTGGTGGTTTTCAGAGAGATAGTCTATCTGTAAAACTAGTTGATTTCCATTGAGAATTCATTTTGTGTGGATTGTCCTCAGACAGATAGAACAGGATATCTTGGACCATATATTTTTAAGAACATTGTGGGACCCTGGAGATGAATAGATTTGTTACGATGTAAGCTTTCATAGACTGCCACCAACTTCAGTACAGTAAATGTTCGTCATTAAGAAATGCCTAGTTATTTACCAAAAGAGAGAGAATTTTCCTCATCTTGCTTGGTTATTACATCCTTGCATCACCATGTGCTTGACCCTTCTTAACTTTATCAGATGTTGTGGCTCATGTTCAAAGCTAAGAATTCATCAGTGCACCGGGAGATGTAAAGTATGGGGGGCAGCTTTGTATTTTCTATAACTCCCCATATTGGGTTGCCTAAACTCTTGCACTTCTAGGGTAGCTTACGCTGAGATGGGAGAATCCACAACCTCCAGTATGGCATTCTTGGCCTTTTTCAGTTCAGTTCACTGGCACAGTGGTTCCCAACTTTGAGTTCTCAGATGCTATGGGACTACACTTCCTAGAAAACCTGATCAATATAGTGAGTAATGAAGGATGCTGGGAGTTTTAGTCAAAGAACATCTGGAGACTCAAGGTTGGAAACCATTGCATTAACAGGACCAGGTCAGCTGACTCTGAATAACTGCAGTCACTTCTAGTTGATTTTGCCATAAATTTTAATTGACCTGTTCTTTTGTTTGTTTGTTTATTTTAATTTGGCTCATCAGTTAATCCTCTGGCTAGTGACAAAAGGCATAGAGCCCCTTTGGTTATACTGTACTAAGCTCTTCCACCACTTTTAAGAACTTAGATCTTTCAAACATGATGATCTGGACTTGGCACAAGGGCGACATCAAACACACTGATTTTTGAAGAAGTGGCTTTAAAGAATGAGTCAATGAAACAAGAGAATGAACGTACCAAGTAGGGCATGAGAGAGAGGGAGAAAGGAGGAGACAAAGACCTAGAGAAGACCAACATTTCAGCCTGCAAAAAGTGGTAATGAGTTTAAAATAGAAAATGGTACAGAGCATGAGAGGAGACAGGAATAAAATGCTGGAAAACAAAAAGCAGATGCTTGGATCTTTTCCTTATGTTTCCATCTTGCCTTAAAATGTTTAAATCTCTCAGATTTGCCAGCGAATGACCAGAATGATGCTTCATCTCTGTTTCATTTCTCCTTGTAGAACTATCGACCCCTGCATTAATTCTCATCTAAGAACATATGCATGATGAAGAACTGAAGGACCACAAAACGACCCATGTTTTGAATACTTTGAGGCTCATCCTCCAGGGGTAAACCAATCAGACCAAAATCTTCACTAAATGAGTTCTGAAATATTTTCTGAGATGGCAAGAATTCTAATTTATTGGGGGTCAGCAGTAGGTTTCAAGTTGTGGTTAGAATTCCCCTCCTGCCCCAATGGGACCAATCTAGTGACAACAAAGAAACAACAGTACAGTATGCTTCATTTTGCCATGTATTGCCCCATGAATGCCCTTAATTATTTAATTAATTAATTAATACTGCCCCATTAATGCAGAAGCACTAGTCTGGGTGGTTTAACAACAGGTTAAAACCAATGCCAAGACTATCTGATCCTGCAGATTTATGTTCATGGGTTTGGGTCAGGTGTCAGTTTCCTGTCAGGAACTCTACCTGCCCAACCTGACTGAGTAGAAGCTATTCTTCTTTTCAAGGTGCTGATTCCTGATTATTTGCACAGGAAACCTTTGCGCAGGGGGGGGGGCACACAGAAGGAAGATTCGTTTTTTATTTGGTTAAAAGAGCCTTGTGGCGCAGTGGTTAAACCGCTGTACTGCAGCTAAAACTGCTCACGACCTGGGGTTCAAATCCCAGGTAGCCGGCTCAAGGTTGACTCAGCCTTCTATCCTTCCAAGGTCGGTAAAATGAGTACCCAGCTTGCTGGGGGGCAATGTGTAGCCTGCATTATTAAATTGTAAACCGCCCAGAGAGTGCTTGAAGCACTATGGGGCGGTATATAAGCAGCACGCTTTGCTTTTTGCTTTTGCTTTTTTAAAAAAGGGGTGTGAACGCCTCCATCCTCTTTCAGCTCAAAATCCAGCTTCACTTAAGAATAAAAGCAGCGAATGTTTTGCCCTAATTTTAATACAGAGCTCAGAATATGGCATATAGTTCAGCTTTTAAGGGATTGTTTCGTTAGGAGAAGAGGGAAACAAAAAGGGCTAGAGCTCGGTGCTTTTTAGAAAACAAAGATGCCTTGTGAGAAGAGCACCGGAGTAAGGAGAGAATAGGCAGCATCACAAAGTACGTTTGCAGGTGAGTTCCAAGCATAAGATAGACGATGGAACTCACCCTAATCATAGCGAGGATCACACATAGCAGACATTATGCATATCTCTTCCCATAGGACAACTGGCATCTCTTTTCCTAACTATGAATGCTCGCCATTGCCTTCCCTGCTGCCTCTCAGAGGAAAAGCAGAAACAAGTGCGGGGATCCTGCTTAATTCCTTCTCTCAGTCTCAAAGCAAAAAGCAAAGTGTGCTGCTTATATCCTGCCCCATAGCCCTTCTGCCCCTGCACCCAGCATGCTGGGTGTACGTCCAACTCTTTTCTGACCTTATACTTTAATGTGTTTTTAGTATGACTTAATATTGTGAGCTACCTTGGGTTGCCTCACCAGGAGAGGTGATGAATGAAGCAAACTAATAAAATAACGATAGAGCAGACTGGCTTACCATTAAGCAAAATGAGTTTTTCCAATATGTCCAAATGTTCTTTTGCTACAGAAGACGAAGAAAGCCTGCACAGTGACTCTGAAGAATGGGATAGCGACTGGGACTCAGGTGAGCGGCAGGAGATCCAGGACGCAATGAATGGATGGAGATCAGGGCCACACAATGTGGTGGCGGCTACTGACTTAGCACAGTTTCCAAAGAGCCCTGGAGAACTTCAAAGCAATGGTAGCTAAAAGGACGTTTGTGATCAGGCACAGGGTAACAGTCATTTGGGGATTGGGCAACTGTGGGCCTTGCCTTCTCTCTTGCTCTTGGACTTCCCAGAGGTATCTCTGAGGGTTCCCGGTGGGGCAGAGCTTGGCAGTAATTAGTTACAAGTAACGTGGTTACTGTTGAGACGTTGCCCTTTCTGTTAATGTGGATGCAGTAAGGTTACACTCTCAAAGCAACACAAGTAGAAATAAAGTAACTGTGCTCCTTTTTTTTTAAAAGATTTTATTTTTAACAAAGGGTAACAGGAAGGAAAAAGGGCTTGAGGTTAAGGGGAAGAGGAGAAACATAAAAAGTAACACAAGTAGAAATGAAGTAACTGTGCTCCTTACTGGCTCATGTAATGAATAACATTTTCTAGAGACTATTCAAAGTTACCTTTAAAAGCGTACTTCAAGAATTTTTAGTAATTCCTTTTTCAGTTTTATGTCATTCTCTTGCCCTATATGTGTTTTTTTAAAGTAACAGAAATTAGTGTCACCAGTGCAAAAATTAATTCAGTAAGCTGCTTTATAATTAATAGATTTCATTTCACATACATTTTTTTCATGGACTTTAATCTGCGTCTTCACATATGCCAAATAAAACAATCAAGTCTTTACGGCACCACAAGACTCTTAACTGTTTTTGCAACAGACTAGCACTGTGTCATTGGATACAGTTTTGTTATTTCTGAAAAACTGGCATCTCATGAAGTGCAGTCCACCCACCCTCACCAAAATAAAGACACTTCTCTGTAAACCCTCTGTGGCCAGCCTGGCACCCCTCTGTTACCAACATTGCCTTGTGCTGGGACGTGACATATCTGGAGGGGACCAGTTTCAGGAAGGCTGCTCTGTTGCGCTGTGGGGGCGACTAACCCAAAACTCCAGCTGGTCCAGAATATAGACCAGCTGAGCTAGTGTGGCCTCCTAGTTAAGGTTCCCAAGAGATTGTAGGACACATTTATGACGAGGAAGCAACAACTAGGGGTTAGATGGAAAGAAAAAGCAGAGCTCTTCAGAGGAAGGGCATGATAAAAATGCAGCACATTAACATGTAGAGGTCTTCTGCCTTTTGTAGTCCAAAAGCATCATATGTCGAAACTGGGGAGGAGGTCCATGGTAGGGTGAGTCGCAAATGAAACAAGTTAAGGCCTCTTGCATTCTCATCTAGATGATGAATATTCAGAAATTAATGGATTGCAGCATAACCTGAGCCCCACAGTGAAAACAGATATCTCGATGGAAGAGGATGGATTGGTCTAATCGTCAAAGAAAATGGGCCCTACCTCCAGATAGCAGGTCTGGTAGAAAATGGTGTGGATGCAAGAGATGGAAACCTCCAGCCAGGTGAGACGAGAAGTTGCAAGCGCTCTGGAGGGATGCTAGTTCTCGGATAAAGAGAACATGCCTCTCTGAATGGAGACGTGTGCTCTGCGGTGGTCCCAGCTGGTCATTTTCAGAATGCCCTGGTTAGGATTTTGGAACATCCTACCGCAGCAGTCACTTTTTCTTGCTTAGTGCGGCACAGGTCTGAAATGTAGGGTGGAAGACCATCTATCCACTCTGCATACCAAAGCTCCAGGACAGTGTTCCTGAAGACAATAAACTGGTTAGGGAGAGAAGGGAAGCCTTCATGGGCGCCATGTTGCCAATGCCTTGCAACTGCCTCGCCCTTCCTAACGCTAGCATGGTGAGCCCTTTCAGCTGACCTGGAGAGCAGCATCTTTCCCTGTGCTAGAATAAATATGAATATGATTTCTGACCTTCTAGTGACAGCTGGTAGGGATGCAAAAAGTGCCTCTTGCTTAATTTTTAAAAGCTTTTCAGTAGTTTTCTAATCTGCAAAACACACGTGAAGGTTTTATTTGCAAATGTCCTTATCCACATAAACAGTGGACGGAGACAGAAAATGCATGATAGTTTTTTACTGGATAATCTCCCCAAGCTGCACTCTCTGGGTGTGGTCCTCCAAGAAGGAACGGAACCAGGCCAGAGCCAAGCCACCGATACCTAACTCAGAGAGCCTCCCCAGGAGGATACCGTGGTCAACGGTATCGAAGGCCGCCGAGATGTCGAGGAGGACCAACAAAGATATTTTACCCCTGTCGGCCTCCCTCAGCAAGTCATCGTACAGGGCGACTAATAGGATCAATAAAGGTCCTTTCTCTCTTAAGAAATCACTTCTTCTCAGGACAATAGCTGCATTTCCTAGTATGGTTCTGCCCTAGTGAGCTACAGCTGGGTGTACAGGTCAGTGGTTTAAGAATTTGGCTGCAGAGTCAGAGGTTGGGGGGGAAATCTTTTGAACTCAAATAGAATTAGCCAAATTAAAGAGATCCTGCCTTTGACCAGATTCATGACACCCATATGTTTTTTTGGAGGTGGTGCATGACAGAAAAATGAAGTGGCAACCCTAATTCTTCACCAGGGTGCTTGAATCCCCAAAGGTTCAAACCTAGGCTTTTAAGAATTATGCCCTCAAAGCTCTAAACCTGGAAGGATGACTTTCTATTGTCTGGCTTCTCATGGATTCACACAGTTTTCCTCTCACATTGTCTCTATCCTAGACAGGAAGGAAATAGGAGATTCACAGAATCTCAAGTTGGTGAGAGTAGACCAACTCCTTTTTCTCTCTCCTTAACTGGCACTTACAGTCTCAGAAACTTACTCCGAGACATTGATAGTAGATAGAATTTAAGGTTTCATTACATACAATTGAACAGATCAAACGGCAAACTAACATACAGGGGCGCTTTGAGCAACAGATTATTAACAGATTCACTGCTTCCAACAGATAAAAAGAAAGGAAAAGCACTGAGCAAAGAGAGGCCGGGCTCTCTCTGAATTCAGAGGCAGGAGAAGGAATGATTGGTTAGTGCTGGGCATATTCTATGTGACCCCAGTCCAGAAAAGTCCCTCCAAGCCAAACCTACTCAAGGCGGGTTTTGCAAAAACTCCAACCATTTATAATAAATTTAATGATAAATAAATTCTGTCTTGATTATTATTTATCACAAATGAATTCTGTCTTGCCTTGGACTCCAGGAGAAGCTTCAGAGTTCACCACATACTAAAGAAAAGAAAGAGGAGACCAGCCAGGTGCAGGAGGAAAAAGAAACAAACCTACAGGCGCAGGAGGAGAATGGGAGAGATCTCAGGCAAAGCCTACAAAGGGAACAAGACCACTCAAGACCAGATAAGTTCAGAGGAAGGGGGTGCTGCCATTGCTTGGGCCAGACCTTAGAGGGCTGCCGTTTAGGTCATTTCTGCAAAAAATTTCTCTCTTAATTATTATTTATGATAAATAATTTCTGTCTTGCCTTGGACTCCAGGAGGAGCTTCAGATTTTTAAAGAACAGAAAGAGCATACCAGCCAAGTGCAGGAGGAAAATGAAATCCCTGATGGCACCGAATCCGATATTCATGAATATACTGCCGAGGAGCGGCGATTGCTGGAGGAAGGCGACGGCAGGAGTTTCAGCGACGGGCTCCTGAATGGAAAGGCTGAAAGTTTTGAGAGCCATGAAAGAAGCCAGACCTCACTCAAGGCGATCAGGTGAGCTCAGAGGAAGGGGCTGTTGCCCTTAGAGGGCCGCAGCACTTAGAGGGCTGCGGTTTAGGTCATTTCTGCAAAAAATTTCTCTCTTCATTATTATTTATGATAAATAATTTCTGTCTTGCCTTGGACTCCAGGAGGAGCTTCAGATTTTTAAAGAACAGAAAGAGCATACCAGCCAAGTGCAGGAGGAAAATGAAATCCCTGATGGCACCGAATCCGATATTCATGAATATACTGCCGAGGAGCGGCGATTGCTGGAGGAAGGCGACGGCAGGAGTTTCAGCGACTGGCTCTTGAATGGAAAGGCTGAAAGTTTTGAGAGCCATGAAAGAAGCCAGACCTCACTCAAGGCGATCAGGTGAGCTCAGAGGAAGGGGCCGTTGCCCTTAGAGGGCCGCAGCCCTTAGAGGGCTGCCGTTTAGGTCATTTCTGCAAAAAAAATTCTCTCTTCATTATTATTGATGATAAATAATTTCTGTCTTGCCTTGGACTCCAGGAGGAGCTTCAGATTTTTAAAGAACAGAAAGAGCATACCAGCCAAGTGCAGGAGGAAAATGAAATCCCTGATGGCACCGAATCCGATATTCATGAATATACTGCCGAGGAGCGGCGATTGCTGGAGGAAGGCGACGCCAGGAGTTTCAGCGACTGGCTCCTGAATGGAAAGGCTGAAAGTTTTGAGAGCTACGAAAGGAGCCAGACCGCACTCAAGGCGATCAGGTGAGCTCAGAGGAAGGGGCCGTTGCCCTTAGAGGGCTGCAGTCCTAAGAGGGCTGCCGTTTAGGTCATTTCTGCAAAAAATTTCTCTCTTCATGATTATTGATGATAAATAATTTCTGTCTTGCCTTGGACTCCAGGAGGAGCTTCAGAGTACAGGAGTGCAGGAGGAAAATGAAATCTCCGATATTCATGAATATACTGCCCAGGAGCGGGGATTGATGGAGGAAGGCGACGCCAGGACTTTCAGCGACTGGCTCCTGAATGAAATGGCTGAAAGTTTTGAGAGCCATGAAAGAAGCCAGACCTCACTCAAGGCGATCAGGTGAACTCAGAGGAAGGGGCCGTTGCCCTTAGAGGGCCGCAGCCCTTAGAGGGCTGCCGTTTAGGTCTTTTCTGCAAAAAAATTCTCTCTTCATGATTATTGATGATAAATAATTTCTGTCTTGCCTTGGACTCCAGGAGGAGCTTCAGATTTTTAAAGAAGAGAAAGAGCATACCAGCCAAGTGCAGGAGGAAAATGAAATCCCTGATGGCACCGAATCCGATATTAATGAATATACTGCCGAGGAGCGGGGATTGATGGAGGAAGGCGACGCCAGGACTTTCAGTGACTGGCTCCTGAAGGAAATGGCTGAAAGTTTTGAGAGCCATGAAAGAAGCCAGACCTCACTCAAGGCGATCAGGTGAGCTCACAGGAAGGGGCCGTTGCCCTTAGAGGGCCGCAGCACTTAGAGGGCTGCCGTTTAGGTCATTTCTGCAAAAATTTTCTCTCTTCATGATTATTGATGATAAATAATTTCTGTCTTGCCTTGGACTCCAGGAGGAGCTTCAGAGTTCAGGAGTGCAGGAGGAAAATGAAATCTCCGATATTCATGAATATACTGCCGAGGAGCGGGGATTGATGGAGGAAGGCGATGCCAGGACTTTCAGCGACTGGCTCCTGAAGGAAATGGCTGAAAGTTTTGAGAGCCATGAAAGAAGCCAGACCTCACTCAAGGCGATCAGGTGAGCTCACAGGAAGGGGCCCTTGCCCTTAGAGGGCCGCAGCCCTTAGAGGGCTGCCGTTTAGGTCATTTCTGCAAAAATTTTCTCTCTTCATGATTATTGATGATAAATAATTTCTGTCTTGCCTTGGACTCCAGGAGGAGCTTCAGAGTTCAGGAGTGCAGGAGGAAAATGAAATCTCCGATATTCATGAATATACTGCCGAGGAGCGGGGATTGATGGAGGAAGGCGACGCCAGGACTTTCAGCGACTGGCTCCTGAAGGAAATGGCTGAAAGTTTTGAGAGCCATGAAAGAAGCCAGACCTCACTCAAGGCGATCAGGTGAACTCAGAGGAAGGGGCTGTTGCCCTTAGAGGGCCGCAGCCCTTAGAGGGCTGCCGTTTAGGTCATTTCTGCAAAAATTTTCTCTCTTCATGATTATTGATGATCAATAATTTCTGTCTTGCCTTGGACTCCAGGAGGAGCTTCAGAGTTCAGGAGTGCAGGAGGAAAATGAAATCTCCGATATTCATGAATATACTGCCGAGGAGCGGGGATTGATGGAGGAAGGCGACGCCAGGACTTTCAGCGACTGGCTCCTGAAGGAAATGGTTGAAAGTTTTGAGAGCCATGAAAGAAGCCAGACCTCACTCAAGGCGATCAGGTGAACTCAGAGGAAGGGGCTGTTGCCCTTAGAGGGCCGCAGCCCTTAGAGGGCTGCCGTTTAGGTCATTTCTGCAAAAATTTTCTCTCTTCATGATTATTGATGATAAATAATTTCTGTCTTGCCTTGGACTCCAGGAGGAGCTTCAGAGTTCAGGAGTGCAGGAGGAAAATGAAATCTCCGATATTCATGAATATACTGCCGAGGAGCGGGGATTGATGGAGGAAGGCGATGCCAGGACTTTCAGCGACTGGCTCCTGAAGGAAATGGCTGAAAGTTTTGAGAGCCATGAAAGAAGCCAGACCTCACTCAAGGCGATCAGGTGAGCTCACAGGAAGGGGCCGTTGCCCTTAGAGGGCCGCAGCCCTTAGAGGGCTGCCGTTTAGGTCATTTCTGCAAAAATTTTCTCTCTTCATGATTATTGATGATAAATAATTTCTGTCTTGCCTTGGACTCCAGGAGGAGCTTCAGAGTTCAGGAGTGCAGGAGGAAAATGAAATCTCCGATATTCATGAATATACTGCCGAGGAGCGGGGATTGATGGAGGAAGGCGACGCCAGGACTTTCAGCGACTGGCTCCTGAAGGAAATGGCTGAAAGTTTTGAGAGCCATGAAAGAAGCCAGACCTCACTCAAGGCGATCAGGTGAGCTCAGAGGAAGGGGCTGTTGCCCTTAGAGGGCCGCAGCCCTTAGAGGGCTGCCGTTTAGGTCATTTCTGCAAAAATTTTCTCTCTTCATGATTATTGATGATAAATAATTTCTGTCTTGCCTTGGACTCCAGGAGGAGCTTCAGAGTTCAGGAGTGCAGGAGGAAAATGAAATCTCCGATATTCATGAATAT
This sequence comes from Pogona vitticeps, assembly GCF_051106095.1. Lineage (NCBI taxonomy): Eukaryota > Metazoa > Chordata > Lepidosauria > Squamata > Agamidae > Pogona > Pogona vitticeps. The sequence goes on from NC_135783.1 coordinate 6,418,268, forward strand.
ACTGCCGAGGAGCGGGGATTGATGGAGGAAGGCGATGCCAGGACTTTCAGCGACCGGCTCCTGAAGGAAATGGCTGAAAGTTTTGAGAGCCATGAAAGAAGCCAGACCTCACTCAAGGCGATCAGGTGAGCTCACAGGAAGGGGCCGTTGCCCTTAGAGGGCCGCAGCCCTTAGAGGGCTGCCGTTTAGGTCATTTCTGCAAAAATTTTCTCTCTTCATGATTATTGATGATAAATAATTTCTGTCTTGCCTTGGACTCCAGGAGGAGCTTCAGAGTTCAGGAGTGCAGGAGGAAAATGAAATCTCCGATATTCATGAATATACTGCCGAGGAGCGGGGATTGATGGAGGAAGGCGACGCCAGGACTTTCAGCGACTGGCTCCTGAAGGAAATGGCTGAAAGTTTTGAGAGCCATGAAAGAAGCCAGACCTCACTCAAGGCGATCAGGTGAGCTCAGAGGAAGGGGCTGTTGCCCTTAGAGGGCCGCAGCCCTTAGAGGGCTGCCGTTTAGGTCATTTCTGCAAAAATTTTCTCTCTTCATGATTATTGATGATAAATAATTTCTGTCTTGCCTTGGACTCCAGGAGGAGCTTCAGAGTTCAGGAGTGCAGGAGGAAAATGAAATCTCCGATATTCATGAATATACTGCCGAGGAGCGGGGATTGATGGAGGAAGGCGACGCCAGGACTTTCAGCGACTGGCTCCTGAAGGAAATGGCTGAAAGTTTTGAGAGCCATGAAAGAAGCCAGACCTCACTCAAGGCGATCAGGTGAGCTCAGAGGAAGGGGCTGTTGCCCTTAGAGGGCCGCAGCCCTTAGAGGGCTGCCGTTTAGGTCATTTCTGCAAAAATTTTCTCTCTTCATGATTATTGATGATAAATAATTTCTGTCTTGCCTTGGACTCCAGGAGGAGCTTCAGAGTTCAGGAGTGCAGGAGGAAAATGAAATCTCCGATATTCATGAATATACTGCCGAGGAGCGGGGATTGATGGAGGAAGGCGACGCCAGGACTTTCAGCGACTGGCTCCTGAAGGAAATGGCTGAAAGTTTTGAGAGCCATGAAAGAAGCCAGACCTCACTCAAGGCGATCAGGTGAACTCAGAGGAAGGGGCCGTTGCCCTTAGAGGGCCGCAGCCCTTAGAGGGCTGCCGTTTAGGTCATTTCTGCAAAAATTTTCTCTCTTCATGATTATTGATGATAAATAATTTCTGTCTTGCCTTGGACTCCAGGAGGAGCTTCAGAGTTCAGGAGTGCAGGAGGAAAATGAAATCTCCGATATTCATGAATATACTGCCGAGGAGCGGGGATTGATGGAGGAAGGCGATGCCAGGACTTTCAGCGACTGGCTCCTGAAGGAAATGGCTGAAAGTTTTGAGAGCCATGAAAGAAGCCAGACCTCACTCAAGGCGATCAGGTGAGCTCACAGGAAGGGGCCCTTGCCCTTAGAGGGCCGCAGCCCTTAGAGGGCTGCCGTTTAGGTCATTTCTGCAAAAATTTTCTCTCTTCATGATTATTGATGATAAATAATTTCTGTCTTGCCTTGGACTCCAGGAGGAGCTTCAGAGTTCAGGAGTGCAGGAGGAAAATGAAATCTCCGATATTCATGAATATACTGCCGAGGAGCGGGGATTGATGGAGGAAGGCGACGCCAGGACTTTCAGCGACTGGCTCCTGAAGGAAATGGCTGAAAGTTTTGAGAGCCATGAAAGAAGCCAGACCTCACTCAAGGCGATCAGGTGAGCTCAGAGGAAGGGGCTGTTGCCCTTAGAGGGCCGCAGCCCTTAGAGGGCTGCCGTTTAGGTCATTTCTGCAAAAAATTTCTCTCTTCATGATTATTGATGATAAATAATTTCTGTCTTGCCTTGGACTCCAGGAGGAGCTTCAGAGTTCAGGAGTGCAGGAGGAAAATGAAATCTCCGATATTCATGAATATACTGCCGAGGAGCGGGGATTGATGGAGGAAGGCGACGCCAGGACTTTCAGCGACTGGCTCCTGAAGGAAATGGCTGAAAGTTTTGAGAGCCATGAAAGAAGCCAGACCTCACTCAAGGCGATCAGGTGAGCTCACAGGAAGGGGCCGTTGCCCTTAGAGGGCCGCAGCCCTTAGAGGGCTGCCGTTTAGGTCATTTCTGCAAAAAATTTCTCTCTTCATGATTATTGATGATAAATAATTTCTGTCTTGCCTTGGACTCCAGGAGGAGCTTCAGAGTTCAGGAGTGCAGGAGGAAAATGAAATCTCCGATATTCATGAATATACTGCCGAGGAGCGGGGATTGATGGAGGAAGGTGACGCCAGGACTTTCAGCGACTGGCTCCTGAAGGAAATGACTGAAAGTTTTGAGAGCCATGAAAGAAGCCAGACCTCACTCAAGGCGATCAGGTGAGCTCACAGGAAGGGGCCGTTGCCCTTAGAGGGCCGCAGCCCTTAGAGGGCTGCCGTTTAGGTCATTTCTGCAAAAATTTTCTCTCTTCATGATTATTGATGATAAATAATTTCTGTCTTGCCTCGGTAAGCTGACTGGCTGTTTCCTCCTACCAAATCTGTGGATCATCGAGTCCACCCCCACTCTGTTCTACAAGAGCTTCTCCCATCTCATTTGACCCTTCCCAGAGTTGTGCTTGGTGTCAACTCTCTTCTCAGGTCACAAAGAACGGCAAGCCTGTGGACCTCCACAACAAGGCCACCGAGGCCATCATAGGCATCGCTGCAGAAGACATGAAGCTGCCATTACCCAACTATGATGTTTGTCGCCCGTCCTGTGGTGAAGCAGCTTTCCCGGGGACCCCCTAAGGAGGAACTAGTACTCATCAGGTAAGCAGCGAGTCCAACAGCACCTACGGAGGAGACCACTGTCTCCTTTGGCAACAGAAGCAATGGAGAAAGTCAGCACATCCCTTAAGGGCCACAATACAGGTGAGGTGGTCCGACCTGAACGTGGATCTTTCCCTACTTTCCTCCTGTTTTTGCTCTGGGAATTATTTCCTTTCAGATAGCCTTCCTTCCTTCCTTTCTTTTCCTTCCTTCCTTTCTTCCTCCTTCCCTCCCTCCCTCCCTTTCTTTCTTTTATTCCTTCTTTCCTTCCTCTTTTCTTTCTTTTCTCCCTCTCTCTCTCTCTCTCCCTCCCTCCCTCCCTCCCTCCCTTTCCTTCCTTCCTTCCTTCCTTCCTTCCTTCCTTCCTTCCTTCCTTCCTTCCTTCCTTCCTTCCTTCCTTCCTTCCTTCCTTCCTTCCTTCCTTCCTTCCTTCCTTCCTTCCTTCCTTCCTTCCTTCCTTCCTTCCTTCCTTCCTTCCTTCCTTCCTTCCTTCCTTCCTTCCTTCCTTCCTTTGATGTATATACCACCCCATTAGTGCATGCATTACTCTAAGCGGTTTAAAAGTTCAAATACAAAACAAAAAAGGAATTATTTCTCTCAACAGGGATCACGGGAGGATGCAAACATACCGTTAGGAAAGACATGCCATTAGGAGCCGGATATAAATCCTTTACCTATGTTATGGGCCAGTTCTACCTTTAATCCAAGTTATGCTGTCCCTGTAGAAGTTATTGTTAAGAAAAACCCTGTTATTGTTAATAAAACTTTGTTGAATGAATCTCCTCTCTTGTCTTTTCTTAGATATATTTGTGTCCTTATTGATTTTTGCCGTAATTTTGCCTGTTAACATTAACAGGCAAAAGTATTCCACTTCCTTATTCAATGATTGTCATTTTTAAATATCGTCTTTTAAGGATGGGAACCCCTGTTGCATACTCATGGGTTTCCACGTTAAGCATTGTCTTCCATTATTGTGAGCCGCCTTGGGCCCTTTTCAAGGTGAAAGGTGGGAAATCAATCAATCAATCAATCATTCTCCTCTAGCAGGCCTTCAAAGGCAGGACGGGCTTCCCATGATCAGCCTAACTGCTGGCCGCCCACCTGGGTCAGCTGTGCCTAACAGGATGAGGGGCCTGAGTTAACAACCCTCTCATCCAGAAGCAAACCACTGGCCATGTTTCCTCAGCCCATTCCCCACCGCTCCTCACTTTTGCAGCCCTTCCCCAACCTGGCTTCCTGACAGAAGCTGGGTGATCCTCCCCAATGGGCCCGTTTGCACCTCATTTGGCAACCTCTGGCCCTGGGCTCCTTGCCCAACTCACTGAACGGCTGCCTCTTTCCTTGGAGACCGGTGGGATTGACCGCTCCACCCCACTGAGCCTAGAAGCTGAGCTCTGCCGAGCATTTAGGGTACAGGGAGGGGTGCTTCTCACTTGCGAGGGGGTCACGGGTGTGCCTGCCCTTCTTCGAGACCAAACCCCAGTTCCATTCAAATAGTCTTCCCAGCAACCAGAGCAAGAGTAAATGCAGGGTCTCTGAATCTCTGGTTCTGCCCTGGAAGGGGAGCCTAGCTGTATTTCAGCACCACGACTCTGTAAGAAGCAGCCGGTTGCCTTCAACAGCTCAATATCCTGCCCTGCGTAGGATTAGTCCTCCTGAGAAATTAGCTCATGCTCTAGTGTACAAGAGTTAGAAGACGCATTTGCCCAAAGCTTCAAAATAAATATTTGCCTCCCATAAGCAGGGACACTCTTGCTTCGACATTCACTGGAAGTTGTGCAAAGTTCAGCCTCTCAATCCCGTCACCCTTTTCTAGGGTTTCACATGTGTTTTATAGAATCCTAGAATGATGGAAGGGGCTTCTAAGGCCATCCAGTCCAGCCCCCTGCTAACAGCAGGAATACAGATCAAAGGAAAACGCTAATCGATCTCTCATCCGCCTTCTTCTCAAGATCGAGCCATTTCCTAAACACGTCCCGTACCCTGGGAGCCCTATTTAGGTTTGTTATGAGTCCGTTCCAATTTCATGGCGCATGACGACGACAGTGAGGGGTGTTTGGTGGTCTCAAAAACCTAGCAATGTTGCCCACCACCAACCCTGGAGGGCAGAAGGGACCATTCTGAGTCAAACCCTTCTTTTGAAGCCTTCTCGTTTAAATGGGAGGGGTGTGGGGGTCTGGTTGGGAACGGGCCCCTCTTGACCTGAAGGGACTTGGGTAGCAAATTGGGAAAGATGTGACATTTAGTGTGGCCTCATCGTGGGTGGGATAAACTCACGGTGTGGCTTCGTCTTACCAGACCAAGACATGTTGGGACTTTTATTAAGAAACCTGTATTTGGTTTCTCTGCTTGGTGCATGCCTTTTCTTTTATCACAATTGATTTTATATCTTGAGACATCCCGAGCTGGAAACACTCATGGCCTCAGTCCTATAGTAATCGGAAGTCAGAAGGTCTGCGTGTGCAATGGACAGAACCGTGAGAGAGATTCTATTGATGTTTGATTAAGCTGGATTTAGGTCCAAACCCCAGTTTGTGATTTCCTCCCTGAATCACAACGCAAAGGATGAATGCATAGGACGTATCTTTTGTGAAATGGAGGTTGAAGACCAGGATGGCTCGGGACCCCCCCCTCCAAAGTCACACAGGACGCCTGTTGTTGTGTGTCTCCTCAGAAGTCTTTTCTCGGCAACACTTCAGTCGCTCCTGGTAACAGGTGCTGATCTCAACTTCGTTGTCAACACAGGGACTGCTGCAGCACTGGCCTCCTCGTTGCCAGCAGAGCCGGGCGGATAAATTCAAGCCATGTCCTAAAAAAAAAAAAGATTAAAACATTTTAAAAATGAAATTCACAATCACTCATCCTCCACCAAAGACATATAAGAGGTAGAGGTGAGGAAATTCCTCTCGTGATTCATCATAACAGACTCCATTTTAGTATAACTACAATTCCCAGCTTCCTTCCATTTCCTTACAAAGATATACTAAAATATTTATGAAATGTGAGGGGGTGTACTCACTTCTGTGATATACTGTACATCTTTAAAAGTAATTCCTTGTTTTCTTGGTTTTCTAGCTGGAGCAATTACTTAGTAACTAGAACAATTACTTAATAACAATTACTAGTTAATGACACCCATCAATCACAGTGACAGATCATCTCTTCTCCTTATCACAATAATACACCCACAACAAGACACACTAATCACCCATCTCCTGAATAGGACAAAAGCCTGTCTTACAGCCATAAATACTCCACTCCCAAGCAAACTACACCAGAGCACAGAGTGCTGTCCTCTGAAGATGCCGGCCACAGAGACTGGTGAAACGTCAGGAAGAACAACCTTCAGAACACGGCCAAAGAGCCCGAAAAACCCACAACAACCAATTACTAGTTACCTACAGAATTTACTCAGTAATAATTACTAGTTACTTAGGAACTTTTAAAAATCACAATGGCCCGTGGTACAAGATACACAAGTAATGAACCCATCTTCCTTTAACTACTGAAGCATGTCTGTCTGTCTGTCTGTCTGTCTGTCTGTCTGTCTGTCTGTCTGTCTGTCTGTCTGTCTGTCTGTATGTATGTATGTATGTATGTATGTATGTATGTATTTCAATTTCTATATCACCCCATTTGTATTGCCACATTCTGGGCAGTTTTTTTTTTTTTTTGGGACTTATATACCGCCCCACAGCGCTACAAGCACTCTCCGGGCAGTTTACAATTATACAGGCGACACATTGCCCCCCCCAGCAAGCTGTGTACTCATTTTACCGACCTTGGAAGGATAGAAGACTGAGTCAACTTTGAGCCGGCTACCTGGGATTTGAACCCCAGGTCGTGAGCACAGTTTTAGCTGCAGTACAGCGTTTTAACCACTGTGCCACGAGGCTCTTTTAATATGCAGCTGGAATTGGTACACTGTAAAATATATGACTCTGTCTCATAGCAACAGTTTCATATACCGAAGCCTTAATTTTTGCAAAGGGGAATTAATAACAAGTAATCAGTTACTTGTAAGTGGGTCTTTCCAGGTGCCGAGGACCCATGGCCCCCTCCATGCCCCTTACCCAAAGAGATGAGGAGGGTGGCAAAAAGAGCCGCAAGTAATCCTGCTCGGCGCTTCATTGCTGGGAACTGAACCGGGATGGCGACGAACTGCAATAAACCTATAAAGGCGGGGAAGAGGATTAGCTGCTGGACAGCTCATGGGAAAGGAGCAGAAATGGGTCGGTTGCCACGCATTCGACTCACGGTGTCCATTCACCAGCGTCCACATAGAAGAGAAATCCCGTTGTCTTCCCAACGGAAACAGCAGGGCCAACGGAAAAAGATCTTTCTCCCTATTGGCCAAAGCCAGTCAGATGACCTATCTGGAATGTTCCATTGTTTCCATTCATTTCCTCCACTGGTCGCACAAACTGTTCACAGATACACACTCTGTGAATGCATTTCATGTCTCTGTTTGTTTGTTTGTTTAAAAAGCTTGTACCCTCTTTTCAAATCAGACCTAGGATTGTGTATACCGTAAAGCAACTTCACACTCCGTTATTATGTGCCGTCGAGCCAGTTCTAGTTTAGTTTCAGGTCCAGCCCTTCCCAGGGTCTTTTAGGAATAAAGTCCTCCAAAGTGGTTTCCAGATCAAGGTATAAAATACTCAGAAGACATTTAGCCTTCCCTCCTTCTGGCATTGCTCTGCGATGATGTTTCTTCTTCTCCTGGAAGGCCCTGTGTGGGAATCCGACTTCCAACCTCCTGTACCTAATTCTCAGAGTTATTCAGCCAGTTATAAAGTGTATAAAGGAGCTTTATAACTGGTTAGAATTCTGCCCCACTAAGACAAGCTCTGCTTTGGTTGGTAACTCTGCAGAGTTGTGAATTTCTGGCACCATTCCTTTTCATTAAGCACTATAAGTCCAGAGACTCACAGAATAGAGAATAGCTCCAAGTTCCTCATATAGTCCACCCCTTTCTCATTAGGTAGAAGGTAAGGTCTCAACAAGTCACTCAGAAGCATTTGGAAGAGAAAGAATAAAAATGTTTCTTTACTTACAGTTGTGAACAGATCAAATGAACAAATTGAAGGCTTCCAGCAGACTATATTGAACTCAGAGCTCTCATTGAACTTGGAGGCAAGAAGGAATGGTTCGTTAGGGCTGGACAGATTAGCAGACAGTCCATCTTAGAAAGGTCCATCCCAGCCACACCCGCTGCAGGCAGCATGTGAGGTTGTAAAGACTCCAACAATTCTCAACAAGAGAACCTTTTGTCTGAGTTTTGGGTGGTCCAAGGTCTGCTCCTGCCTGAGCCGGAAAAAGGAGTGCCTTTCCTCTCTCGTGGTGTGACGCTCCCTTCCCACGGCATGGCTCCCCTCTTGACGTAGATCTGGAAAGTTCCATATAGAACTGAACCAGCTGCAGAACACAGCGGATGGGACTCTTGGATCTGATTCTCAGCTGCCTTTCTCTAAGAAGAAGGGATGACCAGGGGGACCTGCCAGCTCACCCGGGCTGTCGTCTTTGAGAACCTCCCAGATGTTTCACCGCTAGCTGAGGGCAGCTGCCTCGCTCTGCCTAACGAGAGGGCCAGCCCAGATCCTCAGCCCGAAGGACTTCAGGGTTGACGTCCACTGGGATGGCTTCCCAGACAAAGCAAGGCCAGCTGATATTCCCTTGTGTTCTCGCTCACGCTCAACCCCTCCCTCCTTCAGTGTGCATGTTTGGCTATGTGTGAGAAGATAAAATGCAGAGTCTTACAAATGTACCATTAGCAGCTCCTTGACATCATCATCTTAGAACTGCAGAGCTAGAAGGGACCCTGTAGATCATCCGGTCCAGCCGCTGTCAAGGAGGCACCACAGGGGAATCGAACTCCCAACCTCTGGCTCCAGAGCCTCTTTTCCAGGGAGTCTTCTCTTCTCATAAGATGGCCAAAGGATTGGAGCCTCAGCTTATGATTCCATCATTCCAGTGAGCACTCAGGGTTGATTTCCTTCAGAACGGATAGGTTTGTTCTCCTTGCAGTCCAGGGGACTCTCAAGAGTCTCCTCCAGCACCACAATTGGAAAGCATTAATTCTTTGGTGGTGAGCCTTCTTTATCATCCAGCTCTCACTTCCATACATCGCTACTGGAAAAACCAGTAAATACAGTAGGATTCCTCTTATCCATGGGATCAGTATCCACTGATTCACTTATCCATAGTCTGAAAACATTGAAAATATTAAAAGAAAAATCCTAACCACCAGAGACTGTGCTTCAGATCTTGGCTTTCTAAGTCAGCATCACCTCGTTCTTGAAGATCGGAAGGTGAAAACCAGGGATTTGTGAGCAAATCACAGATCCCAGATCCACAGTTCTTTAGGAAATCACGTTGCCGGCCCATTCGTATCCCTCTCCTGGATCTAGAGCTAGATTACTTTTTAAGCCCACGTCTTTACCTGTTACTAGGTTTCATGATTGCTGCATTGAAGCATCCAACATGAATTTGACCAAACTCCGGGAGGCACTGGAAGACAGGAGGGCCTGGCGTGCTCTGGTCCATGGGGTCATGAAGAGTCAAACATGACTAAACTACTAAATAACAACAATGGGTTTGAAAATTAACCCATCCTCATTATTGACTGCAATGCTGGAAAAGCAACTTGTCACATTACTTTCCATAAAGACTCTCCTTATGCCAGTTTCCATAACCACCGGCCCAGAACTCTTGTCAGTGACATCAGGAATGTATCCATCCATATTCATGTTTTCAGACTGCTTTCTTCCAAACACATCCTGCTTACATCAAATAAATCAGAACGAAAGGGGGGGGGGAATCCTTTTGAAAACAGTCTATATACTCATTGAAAAAAGCAGCATTATTTATTATTTATTATTTATTGTGTTTTAACCCATCTTTCTCCTTTATAATTAAAAAAGACAATATTTAAAAGTTAAAAGAGTAAGTATATAAATATTTAAAACTTTAAGAAAGATTTAAACAAGTATTTTATTAAAAATGGTAAGTAAAACCAATACTAAAAGACATTTTAAAGAACTATTTTAACTAAGCACAGCAGCCCCAAACCCGCTCAGGCCACCAGTCAATAAGGGAAAGCCTGCCTGAAGAGAAAGGTCTTTGTCTGTTTGTGGAAGGACAGCAAAGACGGGGCCAGGCTGGCTTCCAGTGGCAGGGAGTTCCACAGTCTGCGAGCAGTATGCTAAGCAACAAGATTCTGGCCAAGGTTTGGGAGAGGCTCAGATGAAAGGAAGCGAGGCTGTGGTGTGGATCGAACAGCGACTGTCTATGGAAATCAGAGGCCCAAAGCTGCTGTCTCTGACGAAGGTCTACCTACAATGTTTGTGCCCTTTTAGGGTTGCCACCACCTTCTTTCTGACAGGGTCCTGGCCATCTATTAAGAGTTATAGAAGGGGTAGCCGCGTTAGTCTGTGTAAGCATTATAAGTGGAAATCAAATAAAAATAAAAAGTTAAAAAAAGACAAAAACGTGGCAGCACTTTAAAAACTTTTATATTCTTTAATGTGAGCTTTCATGGACAGGTCCACTTCGTCAGACACTAGTATATTAATTAATTATCAAGTATAGGAATCAATTAATGGGCTGCCCATCTCACCAAAGGCCACTCTGGGCAGTTCATAACAAAGACAATAACAGCAAGCAAGAAGCAAAGCGTCTAGCCTTCCCCAATCCTCAAAACCTCAACACTCATAAAATCAGATACAACCTCAGCCTCCTTGCCCTGCCGAAACAGGGAGGTTTCTAAAAGGCTCTTGAAGACTGGTCGTGAAGGGACCCAGTAGAGTTGAGTTCAGAGACGAGGAGCAACTGCTAAAAGAGGGCACTTCCTTGTTTGCTCCCTCCAGGACTCTCTTAGGGTCAGCATCCTCAGATGTCCAACCCGGGATGAGCGAGGATGATGGGCCGTTCTCAGGTGTCCTGCCAGGTACCTCCAGTAGCTCATAGGCATCCTACAGGGCAGGTAGCAAAATCCATGCCATACTGGGAAGAGGTAAAGGTTCCCCTTGACATTTAGTCCAGTCGTGTCTGCATCTTAAGGGGGGGGGGTGAAGTATACTGGAGGGACTGGTTTGGGCAGGGGGGGGGAAGCACGCTTCTTCCCCGGAGATCCTGTGCAGAGACCGCGGGGGGAGATCATGCAGCAAACAAAGAAAGGATCAGGCCCGGGAGGTCTTTGCGGGGAGGGGGCAACGAGGGCCCCCCTCCCCCAAAACAGCCCTCTCTCCTGCAGCAAATGTAACCAATCGGGGTTCAAGCAGCCAGTCCCTAGCAAGGACGGGGGGGGGGGAGAGAAGGAAACAACCAGGAACATGGGAACGAACGCGACGCGTGTCTCCCCTTCTTACCCTGCATGGCCGAGCCTCCCCCCCCCCGCCTCCGGGCGCGTGGGCGGGGCCAGGCGGGCGAGCCATGAATGAACGGGGCCCCATTCATGGCTCATGCGGCCGGGCGGAGCGCAGGGGCGGGGGCTCAGGAGGAGGGGGTGGAGCAAGGGGCGGGCTCTCCACTAGGCACGCCTCTCCAGGGGTGGGGGCCGCGGGGAAGGGGCTTTTTGGGGCAGGGGGACAGGTTTTCAAGCGGGGGAAGGCTGGAGGGACGGTGGTTCGTGCATCCGGTTAGGAATAGGAAGCCTGACCTGCAGATCACCTTTCTTAGGTCTTTAATCAGCTTCTTGATTGATCAATGAGAGCCAGAGGTTGGGGGTTCGATTCCCCTTCCCGGCTCTATGGAATCCTTTCCAGCCCTGCAGTTCTAAAGATGGATTGATCAATTAAGGTTGGGGGGGGGGTGTCTTTCATTTTTTTTGGACTCCAGTTCCCAGAATATGTAGTCCAAAGAAATAAGGATAAGAAGAAAGTCCCCCGGCGCTGGCCTTCAGGGGAGGTGCGTGTGCCAGAAAAAAGAAAGGAACTTTCCCCAATTCCCACCTTGCAGGGGTGTTGTGAGCTTAAAAGGGAGAAAGGAGGGTCTGCTCTGCAAGGCAGCGGAGGTCGCTTTTGGAGGGGGGGAAGATTGTGGGGGGTCGGGTTGGGGCTTTTCAGCACCATGCCGTGGAAAGAAAAATCAGTCCCTGCCCCAAGGGGGCTACAGTCTAAATTCTGAAAGGGATGCAGTTGATGTGTGTGGGGGTTGAGGGTCTGGAGGTCTTTCTGCTGATCCTTCCTTTCCCCTTAAGCAAACTGGAGAGGGTTTTTATTCTTCTGGCGGGGTAGGTGGGGGAACTTTCCCTCTGCGGTGCCTGGTGGCCACCCATCATCCTCACAAAAGCTCTCCGGGCCTGCTCAGAGGTTGGGGAGTTGCCGGCCCACCAAAGGCCTGCTGAGCCCAGTGGCAAGGGGACCCCTTCGCCTCCCATCTCTCGCGCGTTTCCCATGGTAAGAATTGCTTGGACCGCAAGCACAAAGTTCAGTCCATGGGAGATCTCTGTACATGTGGGAAACCAAAGAAAAATAAGGAAGCCACACACACACACACACACACACACACACACACACACACCCATGAGGTGCTAGGTTTCTAGCTGCAGGGCTCCCTCGCCAGGGCTGCAGTCTTTGGGGGGGGGCTGCCAATGGCCCGGCCCTGCGCTCCTGCCTCCTCCGTTCACGGGCGGCTTTATTTTAAGCCTGTTGACTCAGAGTGAGGCCCCGCTGCCTTCCCAAGGAAGGGGCTGCGTAGGCTTGGCAGGCACGGAACAGCCTACTCTGCCAGGCTGTCGTGAAGAGGGGATCGAGCCCAGTGGAAGACGTGGGCGAAAGGCTGAAAGAAGTGGTAGAGGGATCACAACCTGGAAAGTGGAGGCTTTCCCCAATTTTCTCACCTAGATGCACATATGTGCGCTGAATATGTGCAGTTTGCGAGAAACAGGACAATTTTTGAAATGATTAATTATAAACCATCATGATTTGTGAGCCATCACATCAGTCCTGATTTAGGGCCACACTTTCCAAGGTTTCGAGGTATAGAGTTGATTCTCTCCTTATTGCAACAGGCTCAGGATTCCTGCCAAAATGCAATATAATGGGATGATTAAGATATGAGGCTGGCCGTCCTCGCAGGATCCACAGCAGAGAATCCAATTCTGAATTTCTGGCTCTTCAGCCAGATTCCCTAACTCACCGAGCTATTCAGCCATTGAACTTGGAATTTTTAAAAAAAGTTAAAAATCTGCATCTTTAGACTTGTTCATAAATGCCAAGGATATTTTAAAACTGTTAAGGATGTTGTTGTTTTTTTTAAAAAAATCGTGACGTTTCCCTCTTTTCCCCCAAAGCCACCCCTTCACACGTGCAAGTGTACAGGAGGAAAGATGCTTAGAGGATAATTAAATGGGAAGAATTTATGTGCTGCTGTTTGCTAATGAACTGGGACAGCCTGCTTGGGGGGGTAAGGAGGGGGGCAGAGGTGGGCCAAGGCCGGGCACCAAGACCCCCAACCCCTCACTTCTTAAGGGGGGGGAAGTAGAGCCGGGCGGGATCGTGTGAATGCCCCCCACCCCAAACAAAGTTCTCAGGGGGGTGGCATTTGTCCATTCATTGTCCATTCATTTGGGAATCCACAGCCCAGACTGGCCCCCCAGGGACCATCCAGAGGCGCATGGGGCAGGCGCTTCCCGGGGGGACTGTTTATGCCTAAGGTGCACCAGGTGTGCTGAAAAGGAGTGCCCGCATCCCTAAGCAATGATGCTTCTCCAGGTAGAGCGGGTTAAGGGCCACGTCCCGTTTGTTCTCATCGGGGGGGCCCCCCCAACTCGCCCTCCAAGCCCACTTTCGTTTCTCTCATCTCAGAAGAGAAGACGTTCGAGCCACACAACATGAAGAGCAGCTTCCCTATTTCAGAGAGGCAAAATATCTAGAGCAAGTGGATTCAGGGCATCTTTTAGTGCAGAAATGCCACTGAGGCATCCGGAGGAGAACCACGCAGGATCGGGTCCACATACACTCAGGAGGCTGCAGAAGGTGTCCTCCTGCCCCAGCCCATCATGCTCCCCACAACGCCTGACATTTCTTATTACAGGGGCTGGTATCGTGTGTGTGTGTGTGTGTGTGTGTGTGTGTGTGTGTGTGTGTGTATGTGTGTGTGTGTGTGTGTGTGTGTGTGTGTGTGTGTGTGTGTGTGAGAGAGAGAGAGAGAGAGAGAGAGAGAAATAGGGGAACATGTCCTAGTTTATCCAGAACATCAGTGCATCAGTGTCAGAGGCTGGAAAGAGAGCTCAGTTCTTCTGCTGTGCGCCTCTGGTCCCAAAGGAGAGGGTTTGCAAAGTGCCGTGGATAACCCTGCTGTGCTCCCCTCTCTCCCCGCACATGCACCCCCTCCGCGGCTTGTCTCCACAGTGCTTCCCTGTGCAAGGAAACACAATGAACTGGGGCAGCTTCAGCAGCTCCTATGTCTCTGCTCCAAAGATGCTGCCTCAGCTCCCCTTTTGCATTTCCTTCCAGGGCTTCTGTTTCCTCTCCTTCCCACTGTTCTTGTCTCTGCGAAGGGTTGATCGCATTCTGTCTCCTCTCCTTTTCCGCTTCTCTTTCTGCCAGCCCTGCCTCAGCATGGCTTTATGTTCTTGAGCAGGGCATCCGTTTTCAGCCTTCCGGCATCTCTCTCTTCCCCTCCCCCAGCCCTCTTTTCCTACACTTTCTGAAAACTTTGGACTCACTTTCTCAGCACTTTGGTGAAAGAGCAGTCGGGTGAATGGAACTCCGTCAAGCGGAGGGTTAGGGTCGTTCGGGGACATGGGAGTCTGAAGATCTGGGAATTCAAGGAAAAGAAGGGTATTTGCGAAGGCTTTCACGGCCGGGATCTAATGGTTGTTGTGGGTTTTTCGGGCTCTTTGGCCGTGTTCTGAAGGTTGTTCCTAATGTTTCACCAGCCTCTGTGGCTGGAATCTTCAGAGGACAGCACTCTGTGCTCTGGTGTATCTCACAGCCATAAATACTGCACTCCCAAGCCAACTACACCAGAGCACAGAGTGCTGTCCTCTGAAGATGCCGGCCACAGAGACTGGCGAAACGTTAGGAAGAACAACCTTCAGAACACGGCCAAAGAGCCCAAAAAACCCACAACAACGAAAAGAAGGGTCTCTCGGGTTCCGTTGAGGCCAGTGGGTCCCAACCAGTGGGTCCCATTCAATTGGGTCCCCAGATATTCTTGCACTAAAACTCCCAGAAGCCTTCACCCTAGCGGTGCTGGTCAGGATTTCTGGGAATTATTATCCAGGAACATCTCGGGAGCCACTGGTTGTGAACCACTGGTTTAGACCATGATTAGAAATGCTACTTGAGTGGTGGAAGAGGTCTGGTTGCCAAAGCCAGCTCCATATCTTGCGTTGTTCCTGCAAGCCTTCATTTCCTGATTGGTCCCTGGGAAATCAATATGGGCTCAGGTGGCCTCCAACTTACGGTGACCCTCTGAATGAGTGACCTTCAGAATGTCTGATCATTAAGGGCCTTACTTGGCTGTTCCAAACTGGACATCATGCGCTAATCCTGAAACTCACTAGAGGGAAGTGTTGAACCATTTTTCTGGTTTCCTTACTCACAGGAGACAGACTGTCTCGGGAGGTGGCGCTATTTATGTTTCCAGACGGAGGAATTGGGCTTGAAAGCATTTGTTGCTGTTTAGTCGTTTGGTCATGTCCGACTCTTTGTGACCCCATGGACCAGAGCACGCCAGGCCCTCCTCTCTTCCACTGCCTCGCGGAGTTGGGTCAAATCCATGTCAGTCACTTTGGTGACACTGTCCGGCCATCTCGTCCTGTGTCGTCCCCGTCTCCTCTTGCCTTCACACTTTCCCAACATCAGGGTGTTTTCCAGGGAGTCCTCTCTTCTCATGAGATGGCCAAAGGACTGGAGCCTCAGCTTCAGGATCTGTCCTTCCAGTGAGCACTCAGGGTTGATTTCCTTTAGAATGGATCAGTTTGTTCTCCTTGCAGTCCAGGGGACTCTCATGAGCCTCCTCCAGCACCACTGTTCGAAAGCATCCATTCTTTGGCGGTCAACCTTCTTTATGGTCCAGCGCTCACTTCCATACATCACGACAGGAGTATTTTCTCATCCAGGGTCCTCCAAAATGTCATTAGCATACAAGTCCCGGACTGGCTGGGAAGGATGGGCTTTCAAATCCGAAATGTGTAGAAAGCACTACCTGGTTACACCTCGGAGGATCAGGGATGAGACTAGACCGTGGAGAGGGTTTGGCCATCATATTTTCTCTTGTACTTGGGGAGGGACCTGAGATTGGTTCCTTCCCTCTTTCTCTTCTAAATGTTCTTATTTTTTGTATATAAAAAATGCAGTACTGGTAAGTGCCTCTCTTTCTAAAATGGGTTTCCAGCATTCCTGCCTGCAGGGATATCCAGTTATCAGACTTTTAAGGTGCAGAGTTAGATGTAAGACCCATGGAGTTTGGTAGTCCTTAATGTTAAGGCAGCATGTTATAATTTCATTCATTTCTGACAGGCTGTTCATGGTATGGTTTATGTATCCAATACAAGGGTGGCATCAGCCAGTCTGGATCCACCCCCCCCCCAAATTTTGCAAAAACACCAGCCCGCAAAAACCTTAGAAGGGAATAGTTTGAAACCCCAAACACTGCAGTGAGGACAGGATATGCAAAGATAGTAATGCAAAGGAGAGGGGCTGGAATCTGGAGCAAGGAGCATACTCTGCTCCCTCCATTTGTTACAGATGCTAGTATTAAATCATGTATCTACAGTGAGCACTCTGAGCATGCAAAGAGTGCCTGGCTTTCACATCCCCATCGTAAGCCCTACACGTGCCTGGACGGAGGGAGGAAGAGCAGCGTTGGGTCCCCCTTACATGCACCCTTCAGCTTTGAAATGAACTGAGGAGGTCGGAGGGCTTTACTTGCGGTGGGAATCAGCTCAGTTAAATAATAATGAAAACTGTTGCAGATGATGATTTATCCACCTGTCTGGCAGCCGCAATCTCATGGCTCATGAAACATAAATTTCCCCCAAACTGCAATGAGCATTTGTCATTTCTATTTTTCTCTCTCCCTGCTCTCTTTCCATGGCACTGGGTTTTATGAGAGTCCCTTTGGCTTGTAAATGTGGTTTTGACAAAGGGCTGAAATGCCACCGAGCGAGCTAAATGTGTCCTGAAGCTTGTTTAATGAATGCTGGGTGCAGGAAGATTCTGGTTCAGGACAATCAACCTGTTCCAGACCGCGGGGCTCATCTGATTCCATTGATCTCATCCACAGATACCAGAAATTGTGGATATAGTGAACCATATATATATATGGTTGTTGTGGTTGTTGAGAGTTTTTCGGGCTCTTTGGCCATGTTGTGAAGGTTGTTCTTCCTAACGTTTCGCCAGTCTCTGTGGCCGGCATCTTCAGAGGACAGCACTCTCTATATATGGTTCACTATATCCACAGTTTCTGGTATCCACGGGCAAAGAACTTGGAACCAGTCCCCCACAGGTACTGAGGCTCTACTGTAAGCAAAAAAAATGATCGCAACTCAAAATGTTTGTAGGTCAAGGCGTTCGTACTGTAAGTCAGGACACCACTTATAAAGGAGAAAACAGCTGACAGTAATCAGGAAGGAAGGAAAGAAGAGGGAGGAGACAGGTTTAAATTAAGAAAAGGGGAATAAAGACAGTCCCCACCAACCCCCAAGAGATGCGGCCAGTTCAGTGGAAGCGGGGGAAGGAGAAGGATGGAAAACGGAAGGGGGAATCAGTTCCCGAAACAAGGAACCGATCGTCGTGAAACGGAAAAAATTATTTATTTATTTATTTATTTATTTATTTATTTATTTATTTATTTATTTATTTATTTATTTATTTATTTAATTTATATCCCGCCTATCTGGTCATGTGAGGACCACTCTAGGCGGCTAACAACATAAAGAAAATACAATAATATATACAAAACCATTTTATATAATAAAGAGAAAATATATACTAAACAAAATGGGGAGCTATAGGAAAAGGGAAAGTTCGTCATCGATTTGCGATCGCAGAATACTCATCGTCAAGCAATTTCATCTTCTAAAGAGGTAATCGTCAAGCGGGCCACCACTGTAATTGAGGACAGACTCCCTTGAGACAGAACACCAGGCGTTTGAAGATGTTGGGACGCTTCTAGGGAGCCTTCGGCTCCATTTGCAGACCAGGAGTGTGTTTGCGATGTGCATGGTTTCGTGGGGGACCTGGGAGCTGGTAGAAAGCTGACCTTTGGGGCTTTGAGAGCAGTCTTGTGGCCTCTGGGAAACATCCTGCATGGAACGAAGGACCTTTCTCCAGGTCCTCAGCCAGGCACAAGCGCAGGTCCTGCATGGCTTCCTCTTATCCAGGGATTCGACCAGGGCGTGAGGCAGGCACAGAGGCCTGGGAAGCTCACTGTGGGCAGCTCTGCTTAGACACTCTGCGCCCAACTCAGTTGGAGGATCTTCTGTTTGCAGCTTTCCATTTTGCCCTCAATCCTTTTCTTGAGGCTGGTCCAGCTCTCGGATGGGCCAATGGGAAGGAGGGAAGGGAGCATCTCTGCAGGGGAAGACACCGTAGGGCAGGCATGGCGGGCCCCTGGGCTTGACAGGTGGGCTTCTGGTCAAGGCACCTGGAGTTCTGGGCTCAGCCGGCAGTGGCCTGGGCTTGGCACATGGGGCCGTGTGGTTTGCCCGCTGGCGGAATAGATGGTAACCATGTCAACATTTCCATTTTCACCTTTCTTTGGAGCTGAAAATAAAAACAACACACAGGTGTAAGAAAGGCAAGGCGCAAGGAGCTGTATAAGGTAAACTACGATGCTTAAAGATGATCACCAGGAGACGCTTTTAAGGTGAAAGGTGGGATAGAAATATTTTAAATAAATTAGAAATAAGAAATCCTGGGGGGGGGGGGATGTGGAGGAAAGAAAAGGACTAGCTGATGGCCGGCGCTCTGCTTTATGGCAGAGGTGGGATTGGAACCAGGGACTTTCTGGTTTTTAGATCAGCCCCTTTGCCAAATCCTACCCAGAGGAAGCTCAACTGGGCATCTTTGCCATGGGGGGGGGGGGAATGACTCCACCAGCTGCTCAAGATGTGGTTTGTTTCAGCAGCCCTTTTTTTACAGCTAACGGGCTGCTGAGCGTTATCTTTTTATACTGCTTTTTTGTTTTCAGTTATGCTTTTAATTTTATTCTGAATAACCAGCTGATCTTGTTCTTTTTAATGGAATTCTTTTTTTTTTTTCAGACATAATTGCAAGCTGCCTTGAGTCTCACTTTGGAGAGAAATGCGGGACAATAGACAGTCGTGAGGTTCCCAAACACTTCCCAAAGGGCTAAAAAGATTCCTAGGAAACTGGAGAGGGAGAATATGAAGCTTTCAATGAAACTGAGGATTACTATCCCAGGAAGACAACATCCTCAGAGTTGCCCTGCGTGCAGTGACGCCAACAGGCATTCCACCCTCTTCAAATCCTTTTTCAGCCGCAACTATCATTGAACAGATGGGAAGGAGTGCTTAATCAACAATATGTGAGACCCAAAGCAAACGAGGAGGAATAGAAAGCTCATGATTCTTCTTTATGGCCTCTGTGAATGCACACAACTGGGTTTAGACTGCGGCTGCGCAGGACTCCTCCTATGGAGGCTGATTCTAACCCCTCTGCTACTCCCCGGCCCGAGGATTCTACCGCCTCCCTCCCGCCCTACCGGCGCCGAAGAGCGTGGGGAAAACATCTAAAAAGCCAGCCCCTTCGGACTTGAAAAAATCCCTTACCTCAACGTTGTCTTGCTCCCAAAAGGACGACGACCTGAAAAAGAAAAAGTTACAGGTTAAGAACAAGCACGACAAGCAATCGGCTAAAAAGGATCGGCACCGAGATATCCCTCCTGTCTCGGCCTCCCTCCCATCGCCTATTCTGGAGGATTCACCTCAGGATCGTGAATCTCCCTCGGAGAACGCTGAACCTCTACCACATCGACAGGCACCGGCTTCGGTCCCTATGCCAAGCTGCTTGCCTTCACCTAGCCAGCTAGAGGACATCATCCACTCTAGCCTGGCTTACAGTCCTGTGTCTACCGGGCGGGCATTAAATATTCATCCATCGCCTTCGGCCTTGAAAGGGCAAGAATCTCCTCCCCATAAGAGAACATCTAGGAGGAAACATGTTTTCCCCGATCGACGTTGACACTCTCATCGGGAGGTAGTAATTCTGCCGTGTTCTTCTTGGCGTCGATCGAAATCTTTGCTCGATGACCCTGTCTATGTTACCATCAACAGAAGGCGATCTTGGCCTTGATGTCAAGAGGAGGACTACTATTTGGATTCCTACTCTGACAACGAGGTTATTCACAGACACAGAAAGATCCACTATGTCTATGCCTCGACATCGTCCTCTTCATCTACCTCTCCACTGAGGCGTCAACATCGGAGATCTTCCAATGCCGAAACCAGGACCCATCAACAAACTAAATGTCATGATGTGGATAAAAGGTCTGGTAGACAGCTTGCTTTCCCGTACCAAAGCATCTACTGTTGCATCGGAGGCTACCAAGCAAAGGGATGCCTCGCAGACCTCGCAAGAGCCTACCAAACACGCTGTTCAAAGATACAAGACTGTCCGAGCACCTCCATCCCCTCCTCCCTCTGAACAGGATGAATCTTTTTCACCACTACCATCTGACCAGGGGCAGGAATTCTTTTCAGAAGATTCAGAGGAGACCCCTGTTGATGGCAGGGCACCAGAACCTGATGCTGGGGACCCTCGTCCATCATCCCCTTCTGAGGACTTCTTCTCATACGCTCAGATGGTCTCCAGGATGGGCAAATGTCTTAAGCTGATGCAAAACAACCTCCTCAACCCAAAGACGACTTCGTCTTTGGAGATATTCTACCAGAACGGGCCTCTCAGTTGAGTTTAGCTTTTATCCTGGCTCTTATAAAACTTGTTAAAGAATCATGGTCCTTACCTCCTGCTTCAGCACAAGTTACCCGCAGGATAGAGAACCAGTACCGAGCACATGGTGAAGAGTCGGATTTCCTCTTAAAACATCCTACCCCCAATTCTATCATCGTTCAATCTAACATTTCAAAGTCAGGAGGTAAGGCCAAGGTTACGCCGACTAAGAAAGAGGGGCGTAAACTGGATGTTCTTCGCCAGAAGCTGTATTCACTTGCCACCTTTCTACTCCGAGTGGCTAATTATCAAGTGGCAATGGGGGCTTACCAAAAGCAGCTTTGGACTAGGGTGCTTCCTGCCCTAGAGGCAGCCCCAGAGGATTCTAGAGCATTATTCCTCAGTGCTTACTCTGAGGCCCTCACAGTAGCCAAAGATCAGCGCTTAGCTTCAAGACACTCTACAGATGTGGCATCTAAATCCATGACTTCAGCTATTGCACTGTGGAGACACGCTCGGTTGCGGTCTTCAGGCATCACTGAAGATGCTCAATCACACATTGAGGACCTTCCCTTTGATGCCACTGGACTCTTTAATGAGAAAACCAATGACAAAATGGAAAATCTACATAAAATTAAGAAGACTGCTAAATCTTACACCATCCAACAGCAACCCAAGTATCAGAGGTACCAATGGTGTAAGCCCTATAAGCAACAGCAATTTCAACCATCATTCTCTCAGGCTTACGGGTTTTCCAAGCAGCACGGAAATCCGAGATCCTCGCAGACTTCTTCAGCGGCCCCCCCCATTGATACTCAAGCCTCTTCACTGCGACGCCATTCTTCCCGTCCACCTGCTAGAAAAACAAAGCGGTACCTTTGACTCAAACATTTCCGTACAGACACGTCTCGCTCCCTTTCTTCAAAACCGGCTATCAACCACAAAAGACACATGGGTTTTAAGTGTAATTCAATTCGGCTATCGGCTGGAGTTTACAGACTATCCACCCCTAGAGCACATCAAGTATACCTCGTTTGCGCCAGCCCTAGAAGAAGAAGAAGTCGCTTCCTTACTTCAAAAACAAGCCATTCAAAAAGTACCAGCTCAAGACATACAGAGCGGCTTCTACTCCCAATACTTTGCAGTGCCAAAGAAAGATGGTAGCATCAGACCCATACTTGCTAACCCTTGATTGAAGGTCTGGCCCAAGTAATGGCAACAGCCCCTTCCTCTGAGCTTACCTGCTCTTGAGCGGTCTTGCTCCCTTTGTAGGCTTGCTCCTGATGGTTTTTTTCTTTTTTCTTCTGGACGTGGTTAGTCTCCTCTTTCTTTTCTTTAAAACTCTGAAGCTCCTCCTGGAGTCCAAGGCAAGACAGAATTTATTTATCATCTTTAATAATCAAGACAGTATTTATTCATCATTAAATTTATCATAAACGGTTGGAGTTTTTGCAAAACCCGCTTTGACTGGCTTTGGCTTGGATGGCTTTTTCTGGGCTGGGGTCACATAGAATTGGTCCAGCACTAACCAATCATTCCTACTCCTCCTTCTGAATTCAAAGAGAGCCCGGCCTCTCTTTGCTCAGTGCTTTTCCTTTTTTATCTGTTGGAAGCAGTGAATTTGTCGATAATCTGTTGCTCAAAGCGCCCCTGTTTGTCAGTTTGCCCTTTGATCCATTCAATTGTACGTAATGAAACCTTAAATTCTTTCTACTATTAATGTCTCAGAGTAAGTTCCTGAAACTGTAAGTGCCAGTTAAGGAGAGAGAGAAAAAAGGAGTTGGTCTACTCTGGGCAACTTAAGGCTATTCTGCTCTGTGGATCTCTCAATTTCTGCTGCGCAGCTGGGAGAGAATTTAATCAAAATGCAAAACTCTGCAACATAAGCCACTAGAGAGGAGAGATCATTCAGTTTCAGTTTCTTTCTAACAGGTGTTTTCCAAAACCCCAGATTTCCTTCCTATCTAGGAGACAGAGAAGGTGAGAGGAAAGGCGTGTGAATCCATGAGAAACCAGACAATGCAAAGTCTTCCTTCCAAGTTTAGAGCTTGGAGGGCATAATTCTTAAAAGCCTAGGTTTGAACCTCTGGGGATTCAAGCACCTTGGCGAAGAATTAGGGTTGCCACTTCATTTTTCTGTCATGCATCACTTCCAAAAAAACATATGGGTTTCATGAACCTGGGCAAAGGCAGGATCTCTTTAATTTGGCAACTGCAAATGGAGGCTAATTCAAGTTTGGTTCAAAAGATTTCCCCCCAACCTCTGACTCTGCAGCCAAATGCTTAAACCACTGACCTGTCCAGCCAGCTGTAGCTAACTAGGGCAGAACCATACTAGGAAATGCAGTTACTGTCCTGAGGAGAATTGATTTCTTAAGAGAGAAAAGACCTTTATTGATCCTACCATGCCTGTCATGGTAAAAGAAAAACCCCAGAAAAATTTTTTTTCACATGCATTGCCAGAATTGACCATTGGAGGGTGCCAGTGACCATCCTATGTATTCTTCATGAACAACTATTAATTGCACGGTCTCTAGCTCACTCTAGTGACCAGCTCTGGTAATACACATGAAAATATTTTTCTGGATTTTTTCTTTTAATATTTTTAATATTTTCAGACCATCGATAATTGAAACTGTGGATGCAGATCCCATAGATAGAGAGGTCCTACTGTATCCATAGCAGGAAACATGCATTTTCTGGAGTGTATAATTTGCTCCTCTTATCTAAGCCTCGCCTTGGTTCTCCCCACCCAATTTTGTCTACTGCTCTTGTTAGAAGAACTCTCAGGAAGTGTTCGCAGAGAGCTGCACAGAGCTGGTAGGGACCTTGTGTGATTCCAGAGGTCAATTTAAGCCACTCGAGTGTTCAAGAGCCCTCTCCAATTCCCTGGTCTTGTGAACAGCAAACTCCACCAAGCTCCTTTTATACTTACGGTTTCGTCATCACTTGAGGGAACGTGAATGCTCACGTTGTCGATCTCAGTCAGGGAGACGGGTCGGGGTTGGACATTGCAGGCGGGCGGGTGGCAGAGGAGGTGGATGAGTTTGCGCCAGCGCTCAAACTCCTCGTCTCTCTCCTCGGTGCAAGGGTGAAGCATTAGATAATACGACTGACCATTGATCAGGTGGATTTTAATAATCTGCTTCTCCCGGTCATGGATGGACAGCCGGACACTTCTCAAAGGAATGAGCCTGCAGTGGCAACACAGGAAAGCAAAAAATAAAAAATGGGCTGCGTATATGCAACCCCATAGCGCTGAAAGCACTCTCTGGGTGGTTCACAATTTTATTATGAAGGCTACACACTGTCCCCCTCCTGACCTTGCAGGGTACTCAATTTTATTGACCTTGAAAGGATGGAAGGCTGAGTAAGCCTTGAACCGTCTACCTGGGATTGAACCCAAACGATGAGCAGAGTTTTAGCTGCAGTCCTGCAGTTTAGCCACTGTGCCACAAGGATCCCTCAGAGAAGGAAACATGGTTCCTGTTTTTTTTTTTAACTCTCCCTTGTCTTTTCTAAATCTAATGCAGATTGGTGGTTGTAGGCTTCCTTTCTACTTCCTCTGAAGTTATTTATTTCCTGATTCTTCTTGCCAAAACACTACTTCTTTTAAACACATTAGTAAGCAGCCATCTTTCAAGAAAGCCACAGACTTGAATTCAGGTCCTCAGGACAGGTCTACTGGTTGAGATCAACCCGATGGGCAGGGATGAAGAGGGCCCAGGACTGGAGGGGACAGAACCGAGTGCTTAATTCACACGATCAAGATTCAGCAAGCGAAACTCATCCCGCGTGCTAGACAATCCCACCATCTGGTTGGCGTAGCTGCTTGGCCCAGCGGTGGCCAACCGGAGCGAAACGGCCCTCAACGTACCCCCTACGGACCAATCACATCCAGCAGTCTAGGATCTTTCTTTTTTACTGCTTGCAAGAAGGCTGTGAAGAGACTGAACAATCTCGACGGGGGGGGGGAATGCTTTGAGAATCCAGTGGAGGCGGGAAAGAAATGCTTCTTTGTCATCATCACTACTTCCACCACCACAGAGCAGGCTGGCTAATGGTCCCTAACCCTGTGTAACTTATAACTTTGAATTTGTAAACTGCTTAGAGTAGTGCATGCACTAATGGGTGGTATACACAACAAAGAAAGGAAGGAAGGAAGGAAGGAAGGAAGGAAGGAAGGAAGGAAGGAAGGAAGGAAGGAAGGAAGGAAGGAAGGAAGGAAGGAAGGAAGGAAGGAAGGAAGGAAGGAAGGAAGGAAGGAACAAAGGAACAAAGGAACAAAGGAAGAAAAGAAAGAAGGAAGGAATGAAGGGAGAAGGGAGGAAGGAAGGAAGGAAGGAAGGAAGGAAGGAAGGAAGGAAGGAAGGAAGGAAGGAAGGAAGGAAGGAAGGAAGGAGGAAAAAAGGTAGAAAAGAAAGAATGAAGAAGGAAGGAAGGAAAGAAGGAAAGAAGGAAGGAAGGAATGTATAGAGTCTTCCAGAATCTGTATTCCAACCACTTCCCCCTTTCTCTTTATTGTCTGCTTAAGTGCCAGGGAAGTTGGTGCAGGGCAGCGATCCTGTCCATTCTCTCAATCAGTATTTGATTTCCACTACAAGGTGGAATGTCAACACATATTCCAACCGTGTCAACAGGAAAAATCCTCACAGCCCTCGGGGACCTCATTCCTGTTCAGAGGCAGATCCTCTTAAACCCGAACCTTTGTAGAACGAGATCTCACCAGACCACCGGGACTGATGTAAGTCGTCTCCCTTTCCGATTGTCCCAAGGGTAAAGATCATGTTGATCGCATGTGACTGCTCGATGCGTTGGGCGGCTGGCAAGGACCTACGGATATCGTAGAGCCCACGCACCCCAAAGCTGCTCCAGAAATGGCATCCTCAGCCCCTGAGCTACCCAACCTGTTGTGAGAATCTCTAGTTGAGAAACCTGAGAAACCCACCCCAGGTATAGACTCTCTAGGACTCACCTGAACAGGGATCCGGAAGAGGGAGATGGAATCCTGGTAGATCAAGGGCTCCCCATCTTGGGCCATCCCGATGTTCTTGGACTGTCACACCCAGAAGCTTCCGCCACTGGCCAGGATTTCTGGCTGTTCCAGTTCAAGAACATCGGGACGACCCAAGATTGGGAACCATGTTGTAGGTGACGTTGGCTACCCTCCTGCCTCTTGGGGCTCTATCAAAACCCAGGGGGGCACCGCTCAGATAGTCCCGCTTGCTTTTCCCAGCCGATTCTCAGTGATGGCACACCTGGTTGCCTTTTTCACTCAGAAATGATAAAATGATGGAGTTGTTCTTCGCCTCATATTAATCACGACCACCAAGAGACCTGAAGGAATTCTGATTAGGGCAACGTACGTACTTGGGGAGCTGAGGACCAGGTGTGGAAACGGATGCTAACTCTCTCTCTTCACATCTCTTAGACTGTTGTTTAGACCCTCTTGTGCTGTTTTTCCCCCGGCAAACAACCTTAACTGTGGAAGCCCCATCATCATCATCATCATCATCATCATCATCATCATCATCATCATCATCATCATCATCATCATCATCATCATCTCCTCTCCAAATATCTCCCCCCCTCAAACACATGCCAGTCTCAGGTAGTGAGAGATGCTTCCGGGGAGAGCCGTCCACCAGGGAGATGCTTCTACCCACCGAGGAAGCACAGCCAGCTCCTATAGGCTACCTGACAGGAAATAATCCCACAGCAAAAACAGGAGGAAAGTAAGGAAAGATACACCTTAAGCTAGGACCTCCTCACCTGTCCTTTGTGGCCCTTAAGGGATGTGATGACTTTCTCCATTGCCTCTGTTGCCAGTGGAGACTGTTGTCTCCTCCGTAGCTGCTGTTGGACTCAGTGCTTACCTTGTGAGTATTAGTTCCTCCTTAGGGGGTCCGCAGGAGAGCCGCTTCACCACCGGACGGGCGATGAACATCATGTTGGGCAACGGCAGCTTCATGTCATCGGAAGCAATGCCTATGATGGCCTCGGTGGCCTTGTTGTGGAGGTCCACAGGCTTGCCCTTCTTTGTGACCTGGAAAGAGAGTGGACACCAAGCACAACACTGAGGAGGGTCGAATGAGGTGGGAGAAGCTCTCCATGAACAGAGTGGGGGTGGGCTTGATGATCCACAGGGTCCCTTCCAGTTCTGAGATGATGGCGATAATGCTCAAGGACCCTTCTAGCCCTCCATCTTGTTTCCAGCAAAGGTGGATTCAGAAACAGCTTTATCGCCACCTCTGTTCTATTGTTTGTGAAGGGTGGAGTCGTGGAAGAAAGAAGGTAAGTTCCCGGGAGCTGTCAGGCTGGAATGCCAGCCATGATGCCCAGTTATCTCTTCTCTCTCCTACACTTACCTGCACAAACCTGCCTTCGTACATGGCAAGATTTTGAAATGAAGGATATTCCCTTGCCAGGTGTTTTTGCAGCATTGTTGCCATTTCTTCTTTCTCTGCACTGCAGGATCAAAGCAGACCGACACACAAGGTCAGTAAGTAAAGGCGCTGCTAAAAATTTGCAATGCTTAAAAAAAGTTTAATTAGATTATAATATTAAAAATGAACACTGAACTAAAGGCCTTAAAGCCCATCTCAGGACAACAGCAACAGAAAGAAGCACAAACACTCACGGCTTTCTCCTGGAGCCATCATGACTGGCAGCTGTCAAGCATTTTATCCTTTGATCAGGTTCAGCCTCCAACTGAAGCACAACTGGCCCCTCACCTCATGGCTTTGAACAGTACTGGGGCTGCCAGTACGGTAAAGGTAAAGGTTCCCCTTGACATTTTAGTCCAGTCGTGTCTGACTCTAGGGGGCGGTGCTCATCCCCGTTTCTAAGCCATAGAGCCTTTGTTTGTCCCTAGACAGTTTCTGTGGTCACGTGGCCAGCGTGACTACACGCTGTTACCTTCCCACCGAGGTGGTCCCTATTTATCTACTTGCATTTTTACATGCTTTCGAACTGCTAGGTTGGCAGGAGCCGGGACAAGTGACGGGTGCTCACTCCGTCGCGTGGATTCGATTTTACGATGGCTGGTCTTCTGACCCTGCAGCACAGAGGCTTCTGCGGTTTAACCCACAGCGCCACCACGCCCCTATTACAACACTAGGCAGCTTCAAAAATTTTCCTCAGACATAGGACTTATGCCTATGCTCATGAAATATAAGACAAGAAACCCCCGTATTCCAGAATGAAGAATTTTAATGCTCAGATAGGAAAAAGTGCACAAAGAGATTTTATTGGAAAGTATGGAGTGGGACTATGAAGTGAACTCAAGAGATCATGTGAAGAATCACTGAGCGTTCCCAGACAAGAAATTGTCTCGTTTGAAATCAATTTGGGAAAATGCTTTAAAGACAGAAATTAAAATAGAGGATTGGATAAAAATTTGGAGGATGAGAGCTTTGAGATTAATGCTGGTATGAATAATAGAAAAAAAATAAAATCAGTTTAAGGTGGTACAGTATATGACTCCGGTGAAAATGAATATAATAAGTTCAGATTATTCTAAAGCTTGTTGGAAATGTGATGAAGAAATTGGCACGTATTATCATACGTGGTGGGAGTGTAAACATATTCAGTAATTTTGGAAATTGATTTTTAAGGTAATATGTGATATATTTGGAAAAGATATTGAAGAAACTTACGTATTAGCAGACTTACTAGCAGAGAGGAAAGGGAGACAAAAGAAAATTACAAATTTCTTCTCTCCCACAGAGGAGGGCACTAAAAATACCAATGAAATTACAACAATATCATCATCAGCCCCTAATCTTGACTGGTCAGTTGAGTATCGATGTTCAGCAATAGAAACAATTAAGAAAGATTATGCTCCTGACCTGGCGACAGAGTTAGCAGTTGCAGAAAATGCTTTAGATTCCAGTAGGGTGGAAAAGAAGGGGAAAAAAGGAGGCAGACGATCTTATGTTAAAACAAAGAGATGAACTGGCACAAGGATGCACTCAAACAGAAAAAGAGCCCTTTCCAAAGGCAGTTAAGGCAAGTGCAGAGTCTGACACTAATACTGTACAGTACACTATTCCAGTGGGTAAAAGACATTTCAGAGGAGATGAAGTTAATTAATTTTTTTCCCTCTATGAATCCTATGAGCTATTAATTACTCTAACCAAACTAACTGAGTTAAAAAGGTACCTAACAACAATCAAGATATTGCATTGTTACAGGACAGTTCTGCCAAAGAGGGTAAAAACTCCAAACAGGAAACCAAGAATAGGGCACAAGAAGGATCTCTCCATGGATGTAAAAGTAAAAAAAGAATAAAATTAGCAAAAAATAAGACCACATCATCATTAATTCAAAAGCCCAAGAATATTAAGAATGCAAATAAAACAAGAAAACCATCCCCCCCAAAATGAACTATCATAGCCTGTTCAAACATCTTGAGATGAACTCAAATAAAGAGCAAAAATCTCCCAGACTTAAAAGAAACTCTGAAAATTTAGGTACTGGTGTAGCTTAGACAAATATACATCAATCAGCAATCACCTCTACCATACAGGGTATTAGTGAGGATGGTATAGATGAAGTGGGAAATGACCCCTGGACTGATGTGCTAAAGAGCAATATAGAGAAGAACGCTCAATCAATAATCCAGCTGACAAAGCCTGAAAACAATGCAACATGGAAGCTGAGACTACAGTGACTAGGCGACCCTGCCGTACGACAAAACCGCATGACGATGACTTTTTGCGATCGCTATAGCGATTCGCAAAAGAATCATTCCTATCGGGGAATTCCACTGGATGTCAATGAGGTCTGTGCTTCGTGGACCGTTTATTCGCAAGACGACGATTTTTCTCGAGGATCGTCAGCTTCCTAAAATGGCTGCCCTGTGTTTTATGGACCCATGCTTCACAGGGCAGCCATTTTAACAGCTGATTGGCACTCGCAAAATGGCTTCCCTATGGGCGATCTTTGCTGGACGACCAGGTATTTTCCCCATTGGAACGCATTAAACGGGTTTCAGTGCATTCCAATGGGGAAAGGCTTTACGCATGACGATGATTTCGCTTAATAGCGATTTTCCCAGAACGGATTATCGTCGTCACACTCTAGCTTTCTGTGGATACCCAAAACCTAAAGGTATACTTACACAGAATGAGCGCAAATGGAATCTGATAAATATCTTAGAACCCATAATCCCTGAATTAACCTCCACATCCCAAATTCTTAATGTGGAATATTTGTTCCATAATTATAGCCACGTACAGGCAATTGTAAAATTTAAGGATAGTATAATAACCAGTAGGATTTATGGCAAAAGAAGGGATCTAGCTGTGAGAGGTATAACGGTCGTTAGGTACTTCCAAAATTTAGCACACCCACTACCCCTGATAAGTGAGTATACAAGGAAGACAGAAAGGGAGAAACCAGTCTATGCCCAGGAGAAGCACACTGAGGAAGACCTTATTCAAATTTTAGAAGACCATTCAGAATGATGGGCAAAACACTTACGGTTATACCACAGAAGAATGCAAGGATGATAGCCATGCAACAACAAAAAAGACCATTCCAGGTCTTGCTTGGCCAGAAGAGGAGGCGGAGACGCATCTTGTTGCCTCCTTTAGCAGACTGCAGATTTGTGAGCAGATGTCCAGAGTACACCGACCGGAAGGTCTGGCTGCAGCTTTGAGGAATTTGGGACCGCCCCCAAATACCAACGAAGACCTAGCAGAGCATCAATTGCCCGTACCTGGCGCCCCAGTACTGAGACACAGACTAAGGATAGAGTCAAACCCCCTCTGGAGCCCATGATAACAATAAACAAGCGGAAACACAAAATTCTAACTTGACAGGGCCTGCGAACCATCCTGAGCTGGGTTTGACAGCTGAGGCACCCCTAGATGAAGGCCAGAGAAACTTTCCTGATGCTACTAAGATGAATGGACAAACCTTGCAGCATAAGGATACCACAGCTAGAATCTGCCCCACACAACCTGATAGCTCTCCATGGGATAAAGGGGAGATCTTGAATGCATCGCACAATCATCTCAGAGTTATCTCATGGAACATAGCAGGGGGGACCTCAAAGCAAAAGGATCCCAACTTTCTGGAACATCTGAGGGCTCATGATATAATTTCTATTCGGGAAACATGGTTCACCAAACAAATCAAGCTAAATGGATATGCTGCCTATGATATGCCCGCTGAGACCACCAAAAGGAAAGGCAGACCTAAAGCAGGTCTAGCAATATTGATATCTCCTGCTCTACAGGGATCTGTCAACTGGATCCCCACTTGTGGGAAAATAGCAATAGCCGGGCATATAGTCTTTGGACCTAAGACCCTTCCTTTGCCCTACTCATCTCAGAAAAGCACAAAGCAAGCTTGGGAAGACCTGGGGAATTATATAATAGGACTAGAATGCAAACTCCCTAGAGCTCAGTTACTCATAATGGGGGACTTTAATGCAAAATTAGGCTCAAATAACAGTGTACCCTTTTTATTCTGGTTTATGGGGGACAGTTGACAATGAGATCTTTGTCCCTAGCTATGACAGAATGTCCAAAGATACTAAGGTCAATTATGGTGGCATCTGTATGATCCAATGGTGACTCGTCTTGGGCTTATAATATTAAACGGGAACCCCCACGTTGACAAGCAACCTGAATTCACCTATGTATCAGGACATGGAAGCAGTGCTGTGGATTTTGTGCTAATCGCCCACCCTTTATCTAGAGAGGTCCTGGAATGTTCTGTAGGCCTAAGGCTGGATAGTGACCACCTGCCCCTTAATACTACCCTCCTGCTTTGACAATCCATCCACCGGACTGCAAAACCTCATCTCCAAGATAAATTCCTAAGCATCAGACAAAAGAGAATACACTGGACTGAGGAAACTCACAATAAGCTAGAAAGCTTCTTTGGCTCCGCTCAGGGGGAGAGTCGCTAAAAAAATTCAGTCATAGGAGCCACAAATGCCACTCCTGCCATAAATACTCAGTCCTAATCCATGCGACGAATACGGCCCTAACCTAGTCTAAGCAACCCCTTCCACACGCCTCATTAACGATAAGCGGCCCCAAGTGGTTTGACAGGGAATGTCGTGTTGCTAAAAAACAAATGAGAGAGGTATATAACAACTATAGAAAGGAAAACCTAGACGTATTACCCGCAGAATATTATGATATAAAAAAAAGAAATATAAACAATTGGCTTCCTTCCAAAATGCTGCACCTGGTTCTCATCCTCCCCCCCATCCCATTCCCAGTCCCATCCCTCTTTTGGGAGTCTTTCATCTTCACCACCTCTCTGTGATGCCAAATACCTGGGGGATTTCCTCGATCCGTTCTCCTCTCGATTAAGCACCAAGTGCCAGGCTGGTGAGATTCTCTCCAATATCACACTTTTGCAGAAAGCAGACCTTGTGATTTGACCGATCTGTCGGCTCCTCCTGTAGTCAAGAGACAAGCCGGGTTGTGTGAATGAAACAGGTCCCTGGGGGGGGGGGAGGAGGCTAGGTCCTTCCTGCTCCTGGCTTGTGATGTCATTAAGCCATGCTGGCTACCTCACCCCACTCCAGCACCTGCCTGACTGGGATCTCTGCACCCACCTCCAAGCAAAGACAAAACAAACATACAAACAATAAAGAAGACAAAAAGGTGACACCTTAAAGATTAACTGCTATATTTCAGTTGTAGGAGAGGCAGCCGTGTTAGTCTATGCAAGCATTACAGGTGGGGGGGGGGAAAGGAGGGGAGCCAAAAACATGGTAGTCTCTTAAAGACTAACTTTTATAATTTTTAATATGAGCTTTTGTGGACCAGCTCAGGTTCTGATGAAGGGAACGTGCCCACGAAAGCTCACATGAAAACAACACAAAAGCTACTCTTTAAGGTGCCACTACCACGTTTTTGTCTTTTCCCCTCCCACTTATAATGCTCTATTTTAATGTGAGCTTCCTCCGTGGACCAACTCCACTTCTTCCGACCCGGAGCTGGTCCACCAGCGCTCCCATGGAAACACAGCAGTTCAGTCTTTTAAGGCAGTGGTCCCCAACCTTGGGCCTCCAGATGTTCTTGGACTTCAACACCCAGAAATCCTGGCCAGCAGAGGTGGTGGTGAAGGCTTCTGGGAGTTGTAGTTCAAGAGCATCTGGAGGCCCAAGGTTGGGGACCTCTGTTTTAAGGCACCACAACGTTTGTGTCCTCTTTGTTTTAATTGTGTTTGTTTCTTTTATGTATTTATTTTGTTTCCTTTGCCTGACATGCTAAGCACAGACTCACGGAGGGGTGGTGTCGGGGCTCCCTCTTTCAAAACCACCCTAATCTTCCAAGTCTCTCTGGTCAGTGCCTGCAGAAAGGTTGCCCTCGTCCTCCGTGGCACACCGTTCCCATTTTTACCACTCTGTTTTTATTTTGCTTTTTCTTTCTTTTTTCTTTTTTTCCTTTCCTTTTTTCTTTTTTTGCACTGCAGGATAGACTGTTCTAAATTAGATTTGGCTCAGCTGCCTTGGAGGTGAATGAGAGCCAAGAAGGCAGCGCGCGCGCGCGCGCGCGCACACACACACACACACACACACACACACACACACACGTATATTCTGAGCTACGTCTAATTTAGAAGAGTCTATCCTAGCAGCATGCCATATATATGGCATGCTGCCTTCTCCAGAATATATATATTTAGCAAATATATCCTTGGTCCTGCCTTGGGCTTTGCTTTTATTTCCAATTCCGAGCCCTTTTGGGGAAAGGGGTGGCATGCCAGAGCCTGGCAGTCTTTGATTGCCATGCAAGAAGAAGTGGCGCATGGGTTGCAGAATACACACAGAGATACAGAGCCGGCACCCCTCCCCAGGTTGACAAGGGGTGCTTCTCTCTCCCTCTCCCCCCGCCTGGACCCCTTCCTTCCAGTCAGGGGGGTCCTATCCTGACCAGGTCCTTGTCCCCTTGCACCCTGGGGTCCCCCCACCCCCCTGTTCCGCTCTCCACAGCCCACCCTCCGAGGATGGCATACTTTGTACATCATATGAGAAGACAAAACTCATGGGAAAATGCAACAATGCTAGAAAAAGTGGAAGGTAGTTGGAGAAAGAAGGCCTAGCATGAGAGGGACAGACTCAATAATGAAAGCCTCGGCTGTGGTTTGCAAGATCTGGTCAAACAGGTGATGGTAAGAATAAACATTGATGTCCTGGGTGTCAGTGAACTAAATTGGATGAGAATGGGTGAATTCTATTCAGATGATTATCGTATCTACTATTGTGGGCAAGAATCCCATAGAAGAAATGGAGTAGCCATCATAGTCAACAAAAAAGTGGGGAAAGCTGTAATGGGATACAATCTCAAAAATGATAGAATGATGTCAATACGAATCCAAGGCAGACCTTTCAACATCACAGCAATCCAAGTTTATGCACCAACCACCAATGCTGAGGAGACTGAAATTGAACAATTCTATGAAGACTTACAACACCTTCTAGAATGGACACCAAAGAAAGATGTTCCTGTCATTATAAGGGACTGGAATGCTAAAGTAGGGAGTAAAGAGATAAAAGGAATAATAGGTAAGTTTTGTCTTGGAGTTCAAAATGAAGCAGGGCAAAGGCTAATAGAGTTTTGTCAAGAGAACAAGCTGGTCATCACAAACACTCTTTTCCAACAACACAAGAGGTGACTCTACACATGGAAATCACCAGACGGGCAATACCGTAATCAGATTGATTATATTCCCTGCAGCCAAAGATGGAGAAGCTCTATACAGTCAGCAAAAACAAGACCTGGAGCGGATTGTGGCTCTGATCATCAGCTTCTTACAGCAAAATTCAAGCTTAAACTGAAGAGAGTAGGAAAAACCACTGGGCTAGTCAGGTATAATATAAACCACATCCCTTATGAATACACATTGGAAGTGAAGAACAGATTTAAGGAACTCAGTTTGGTGGACAGAGTGCCTGAAGAACTATGGATGGAGGCTTGTAACATTGTATAGGTGAAAGCAACAAAAACATGCCAAAGAAAAGGAAATGCAAGAAAGCAAAGTGGCTGTCCAGCGAGGCCTTACAAATAGCAGAGAAAAGAAGTGAAACAAAATGCAAGGGAGATAGGGAAAGTTACAGAAAATTGAACGCAGACTTCCAAAGAATAGCAAGGAGAGACAAGAGGGCCTTCTTAAATGAACAGTTCAAAGATATAGAGGAAAAATAGAAAAGGGGAAAAACCAGAGATCTGTTCAAGAAAATTGGAGCTATTAAAGAACATTTTGTCCATGGACATGATAAAGGACAAAAATGGTAATGACCTTACAGAAGCAGAAGACATCAAGAAGAGATGGCAAGAATACACAGAGGAATTATACCAGAAAGATCTGGATGTCCTGGATAATCCAGATATGAAGATAATACCACTCTGATGGCAGAAAGTGAGGAGGAATTAAAGAACCTCTTAATGAGGGTGAAAGAGGAGAGCGCAAAAAAAGGTCTGAAGCTCAACATGAAAAAAACCCCTAAGATCAAGGCCACTGGTCCCCTCACCTCCTGGCAAATAGAAGGGAAAGATATGGAGGCAGTGACAGATTTCATTTCCTTGGGCTCCAGGATCATTGAGAAATTAAAAGAAACCTGCTTCTTGGAAGGAAATCAATGACAAACCTAGACGGCAACTTCAAAAGCAGAGTCATCCCCTTGCCAACAAATGTCCACATAGTCAAGGCTATGGTTTTTCCAGTAGTGATGTATGGAAGCGAGAGCTGGACCATAAAGAAGGTTGACTGCCAAAGAATTAATGCTTTTGAATTGTGGTGCTGGAGGAGACTCTTGAGAGTCCCCTGGACTGCAAGGAGAACAATCCTATCCATTCTGAATGAAATCAACCCTGAGTGCTCACTGGAAGGACAGATCCTGAAGCTGAGGCTTCAATACTTTGGCCATCCCATGAGAAGAGAAGACTCCCTGGAAAAGACCCAGATGTTGGGAAAGTGTGATGGCAAGAGGAGAAGGGGACAACAGAGGATGAGATGGTTGGACTGTGTCCTCAAAGCGACCAACATGAATTTGACCCAACTCCGGGAGGCAGTGGAAGACAGAGGCTGACGTGCTCTGGTCCGCGGGGTCACAAAAAGTTGGACATGACTTAACAACTAAACAATAACAATATTGATTGGTTGATTTGATGTATTTAACACCCATCTGGCAGCCAGGGGCACTCTTTGAACAACAACAGTTCAAAGGTTATTCATGAAATAGAACTTAGTTATGTATATTCTGTATATTCTGTATATTCATGCAATATTTACATTTTGGTAAACTGTTATCCAAGCTGAGATAACATGCACTTTTTCACAGTAAAAATTGTATAAAATGAACAAAGTTCAGGAAAAGACCGTAATCCCACTGCAAATCTATACACAATGAACACATTGACATTTAAGTAAAGACAAAAAATATGTATGCTACATAATGTTGTTCTTTTAAATAAAACAATTTAAGTCATTTTCCAAATATGAGTGATTAGCCTATGGAACTAAAATCTGATACTGTCATTTACCTAATCTGATAGGCTATTATTCTAAATATGAAATCTTTAGCAGATCCTGTCCTTCCTCTCGAAGACAACCTCTCAAGTACAGCGGTGCCTCGACTTACGAATGTCCTGCTAACCATTGGTCGGTGAAGAGGCTGCTTCTGTGCAGCTCTTTCACTTCAGCGGTTAGAGAGTGTGTGATCGGAGGAGGCTTTGGACTGCCTGGTAAGGTAAGGCGCTGCTTTCTGCTTTTCAGAAACTGCCTGTTCTGGGTGGGTTTTGCAGTGTGGGTTTGGGCTGGGTGGTGGGGTTGTTTCTATGCTGTGATGTGTCCTGCAGTGTGTTTTTTTAGTGTGTTTTTAGTGGGAGGGGGGTTCGGCTGGAACGGATTAATCTCATTTCTGATGGGTCTTGCAGTGTGTTTTTTTAGTTCCTGATGAAATGGGTTTGTTTGATTCTGTGCCTGTGTGTGTGTGTTTCTGTGCTTTGATGGCTCTTGCAGTGTGTTTTTTAGTTGGGGGGGGGTTTCAGCTGGAACAGATTAATCGTGTTTCTGATGAGTCTTGCAGTGTGTTTTATAGTTCCTGATGGAATGGGTTTGTTTGATTCCGGGGTTAGGGGGTTGTGTTTCTGTGCTTTGATGGCTCTTGCAGTGTGTTTTTTAGTGTGTTTTTTAAATGGGGGAGGGGTTCGGCCAGAACGGATTAATTGTGTTTTGGTGTATTCCTATGGGAAATGGTGCTTTAGAGTTACTATTTAATTAATTAATTAAATTTTTATCCCACCCATCTAGACCAAGGGTCTACTCTGGGCAGTTACGACCAATATGAGTTACAACCGTCTTCTGGAACAGATTAAGTTCGTAACTCAAGACACCACTGTATATGAAAACTGCTCTCCTGTCTCCTCTCAGTCTTCTTTTTTTCCAAGGTTAAACAGTCTACTTTTCTCAAGGTTCAGTCTTTCCTCATCAAACTCAGTTTTTAGTCCCCTGATCATCCTTGTTGGCCTCTTCTCAACTTAATTCCAGTTTGTTGGCATCCTTCTTAAAGTGCAGTATCTATAACTGGACACAACACTCAAGGGGAGGCCTAACCAGTGCTAAATACAGTGGAACTAGCATCTCGCAGAAGTTGGAGACTATACCTCCGTTAATGCAGCCGAAAATAGCATTGGCCTTTTTTGTAGCCAAGCCTCCTTAAGTCCTTGTCAAGAAGAAAGATGCATCAACATCTCCGTTGAAACTGATAAGAAGTACCTGGACTAGAGATGCTTCCAGGAAGTAGACAAGGCTACCCTCTTCTCGTGTGCAAGGGCTAGTCTTTGAAACTGGCAAAGTATTACACACCTCTCTTGACCAACTACACTACAGTACTACATGCACCTTTGTATGTCCTTTGCAGGGCTTAAAAATAGAAGCAGCCTTGGGAAAGTGGAAATAATGACTGAACATCATCTGGAAACTGATGCTTTTGAAGGTGACAAAAATTCATTTGGAATTTGCTGGGGATGGGTGGAATCCCCTGTTGGCTATCTCACAGTCATTGCTGCTTATATTTAAAACAAACAAACCTGTACATCACGAATAAAAATACACATTAATATCGCTTCTGGCTTGACTCTCAGCACCCAGCCTAATAAGACCACACACCTGGTATCTAGATAGGCAGGACAGAGGCTGCTTCACTTACTTTTAAAAAAATACATTTTATTAGTTTTTAATCTATCTACATTAATTTGTGCTTATCGAACATCGTGTTACAAATTTTGCTTACAATTATTTGTTTTTTTACATCTCAGTGTCTTTCCAGTTATCCCCCAAATTCCAAACATCTTTCAAACATTCAAATCATTCATGTACATATTTTGATATATAATATGGCTACTATCATAACTACTTTCATAGTATACAATATTCTCAAGGTCCTAGAGAAAAATCCACTTTAGGGTTAATTTATCCAGCCAGGCATAAAAAAAGTCAAGGAGCAATAAACAAGTTTCCAAGCCTTAAACAGAAGTGGAGTGCTCAAGGTCAGTGTTCCTAGGCGTTATGCCAAAAGACTTCAAATAGATAAAAGATGAGTCGAGACTTATCTAGTAATAACTTATGAGAAAGTTCTTTAAGATCTATAACGCCAAATTATAATATTCTTAAAGTATTTTAAAAGTATTTGAATGAATAGTTAATATCCCATTAATCTTCAAATTATTTCTTCATATCAACTATCCCTCTCTCCAGATTGTCTGCCGCTAATGATTCATGAGAGTGATAGAAGGTTCTTTTTCCTGAATATAGGAATTGTCTTCTCCAGGGTAATCACAATTAGTTGTAAAAATATATCTCACCCGTAGTAACGTTGATGTTGCAAAGCTTGATGTTGTTTCTTATTAGTCGGCTGCCGACAACTAGCAAGCAAAAATTTGCTTGTTTCTGCCTGTTGGCTGATTAGGGAGTTTCCTGGATCGAACGGGGGTGACCACTGTCTCCCCCGTGATCAACAGGCTTCCCCCCCCAGTTCACCACCTCTCCGGGGTGGTTCTGACACCCTGGGGTGTCCCAAACAGGTCAGAATTCAGCCCAGAGGACAGAGCTCTGACCTCCTGCTGCTGTCTCGTCGCGGCGTCAAGCCAGAAATCTGCTTCACTTTCCTTTTATTTTCCTGAGCAAATGAAGAAGAAAAAAATACAAATGCGATGTAAGCTATGAGCCTTCCGTCACTTTAACCTCCCTCAAGCAAAAACAAGCCATAGAGGTACCCCTTGAGGGCACCGTTGCCTGTGGAGACCTCTGTTGCTACCCTCCGATTGTGACACGCACTCCCCTTGGAGGTCCCATCAGA
Source organism: Pogona vitticeps (assembly GCF_051106095.1). NCBI lineage: Eukaryota > Metazoa > Chordata > Lepidosauria > Squamata > Agamidae > Pogona > Pogona vitticeps. The sequence goes on from NC_135783.1 coordinate 6,457,280, forward strand.
TCCCCCTCTTGCTGGTTTTAGAGAGAAATTTGTGAAAATACATCTTTCCACACTGGGCTTTTAAACTCTTGCACTGAAGTGATTTTTATGACGGGTTGAATTGTTTTGATGGTTGTGATTTTTTTAATGGCTTAATTGATTCAGCTGCTCTTCACCTGTCTGCAATTTGTTTCTAACCACACCAAGCACGATATTTTAACTGGAAAGGCAGGTTTGCATGAAATACACAAATAAATATATTCACACTTTTGGATTTGTTCCATGACTTTATTTATCACCCGAGGTACTTAAACTCCAGAAAATCAGTGTATGCGTGCCAGCATGATGCTGAGATCGCCAGCTAGACTGTTGAGATTGCTAGAGAGACACAAAATGTGTTGAGAATTCATTGAGGGGGAGAGGCTGTAGTCGTCCTGTTAATCATTTAACATGTCAACATATATTTGATGCATGCCCTCTATGTGCAATAGCATCTTAATTATTGGCACAGCTATGTAAAAGAAGAGTCATATTCTTCTAAGGCCTTAGGAATTGACCTCAACAGATGGGAAATCTTCACCTCTGAGCATTCAGCCTGGAGGCAGGCAGTGCATCATGGCCTCTCCCAATTTGGCCTCTCCATTCAGAGCACATGACCATCATCTCTAGGATGCCTAATCAAACTACAGGGCTAGAAGCCCTCGGCAGCCGCCTCACATTGTCCTACAGAAGGGCTGTTCCTCTCTTTACTAATGCCTTGCTCCACAGCGCAAGCCTGTCTCATCTCTGTTAACCACCTCCTTACGGCGAACGACGGAGCCGGTGCTCCACTATGGGCCCAGTGGGGCTGCAGTGAGCTGGGAAACCTCTATTTATTGGATGCAGCTTTGTGTCACTCTACGCTGACTGAGAACCTGTGGCTTTGTGTAGCCTCTTACACTAGAGGAGGCCAATTGAAGCAGCAGAGATTGGGTGAGTCAATGGTCCCCTATGTGCCGTTGAGTCAAACAGACCTACCCTGAAGTAAGTTGTAACCAGAGTAGGCCTGTTCGAATAAAAGAATTTACAGAGGGGTTGGACTTACCAAATCGCCATTGATTCAATGGGCGTCCTTTAATGTGATTTCCTGCATGAAGCAACAGGATTTCAGCCACTCTTTGTTCAGAAGTCTCCGACTCAGGGACACACACACACACACACACACACACACACACGTAAAAATGGGGACAGATTTTTATAGCTCCCTTTCACCCTCTAGTGACTGTTCTTTTAAAAAGAAATCTAAAGCCGTTTCAATTGATACACCACTCCACAGCGCTAAACCCCACTCTCTGCGCAGTGTACAATATATGCAAATCACACTTTACCTCACAGTGGTGTGTAGTGAGCTGGGCACTCATTTTACCAGCCTCGGAAAGATGGAAGGCGGACTCAGCCTTTAGCCAGCTACCCAAGTCCATTGGGATCCAATTCAGGTGGTGAGCAGGATCTCTTGAGTTCAGTACAGCCGTTAAACCCCTGCACCACAGGGCTCTATCTAAGCCTTTTTTGGGGTGTGTTTTGGGTGCCCCCAAGGGTGTCCTACACTACGAGGTGGTTCAGTGGACAATGTGACAGACTAGGACACAGGAGATCTGGTTTTGAATTCACCTGCCGTTAAGTAAGCTCACTGGGGAATGGAACTGGCCGAACCGTTTCCTAAACACATCCCTTACCTTGGGAGCCCTATTTAGAGTTGCTATGAGTTTGTTCTGATTTCACGAAGAGTCGGACACGACTAAATGACTAAACAACAAACAAGCTTCAGAAACAAGAAAAAAAAAGGTAGCATGGGATGAAAAGTCTGTGTAAAAGCATCTGGACCCTGGCCTTTTTATTCACTAGCCTTTAGACACAATTGCCAGAGTGACATGGTGCTTAAAGTGTCAAACGTGGTCCAAGAATAGCCACACCAAAATCCCCACTTAGCTATGATGTTTACCTTGGGATCATCGCTACCACTATGCATATCCTACCTCAAAGTTTTTTAAAAAAGATAAAATGGAAAAGGCAAGAGAACCATGTGTGCTGCCTTCCATTTCATATACAATAACTGTAGGAACAATCATTTTTTAAAAAAATAGCATTATTTTCTGCCCAGGACCAAGCAGGATGTTGGAAAGGGCCATAATTCAGCTCTAGAAATCCCTCTGCCTTTCAACCGAGCATTCCCACCTTCAAAGGATCTCAGAAAAGTGCTAGTAAAAAGGCTTCTGCTGCGAATATGGAGAGTTGCTGACAATCAAAAGATTCCTGCCGAGGACCTGGAGACAGGAAACCAGTGACTAAGGTGTACACAGGGCAAATGTTGGGCTGGAGGTACCTCCCGCTCTGCAAACGTTTTGGACTGCAGCTGGTGCCAGTTCCATCCTGAAGGGCCTTGGCTGGGGGATAGGAAGAATCGTCATCCAGGACCCCTGAAGGACCAGAGATTCCCAACCCACCCTATGCATACAAATGAACAGGAGTAGTATACAATCCTGAATTGTTTTGGATTAACTGGGGGAGGCGGGCAGGGAATATAATTTCTCAGAACACAGGGACAGAGCTTTCCAAACATGACACCGGCAATTCATTCATCCATTTATTCAATGCGGTTGGATGCTTTTAGGATACCTCCCTAAGATGTTTCTGTTTCAGTCATCAGGACACATTTAATTGCACTGCATTGTTGCTGCAATTACGGCCATTGCTTTCTCCCAGGTTAAATGATTATTCCATCTGCTTAGTAAGAACACTTGCGGAGGTGGCAGTACAGGTATTTCCCACTTCCAGCTTTCTGATCTTTTATTTACTGAATAAACCAAAAATTGAACCTAGGACTCTTCTCGTATAAACATCAGGGATTAGGACTTCCCGGGAGAGATAGTCTAGCTGCCCATTTGGCGCTAGAGAGGGTGGCCTCCCAGGGAACTGTAACTCCCAGGGAGCTTGGGGGCAGCTTCCTTGTTTGTGAAAGGAGAAGCCGGCTGCTCGAACCACTCAGAGAGGCAAATTCTGGGAGCTGAAATCCCACAAAAATCCCATTTCTATAAACTCTCCCACTGCATTATAGCTCTCCAATGTTCTAATAAAGGTCGTATTTGTTCCTGTTTTGGCACGAGTGGTTCAAAAAACAACAAAACCCACAACTCAAACATACTGAATGTTGATAAAAGGGACGAGGCTGCGAAAGGCAGTGGGGGAGCCATGTTTTCTTGGGTGGGAAGGAAGGGCAGCACAGCCCCTCCCCCCTCCCAGGGTTTCTCTTAATTACATTTATATGGGGGGGGGTTGGCTTGTAAAGCCACTGAGTGAGGGGGGAAAGCTGCGTTTTTCCCCCCCGCCAGCTGTGCTTGGGCACGTGAGGTCGTTCTTCAAAAGAAAATAGTCGCATAAAAAACATGATAGAGAACAAGGAAGCGCAAATGAAAGGAATAAAGGGAGCTGGGAGGTTATGTGAGGGGAAATTTTGGTGTTTAATAGGTGGCAAGCGTTTAGGGTGCTGAGCGGGGTCTCTTTTTTTAACCCATTGCCTGTCCTCAGGCCTCCTTTCTTCACCCCTCCCCCCACTTTTTAGAAGCCATTTGAGCGGGAACCGCTTTCACCTCACAGCCGCCATAGTACCCTCAACCCATTGGCTTTTCCCCCTCAGGAAAGTCTAACGTTTCAAAGCAGGAGTTTAGCAAGACAGGGGCCAAGCTACCCCTCCTCAGGAAAGAATGGTGTCGGTGAAATCGTTCACAGGCCTTCCTTGACAGGAAAGCCACGTGAGCCTTCGTGGGCAATGGCTGACCAGTCCAGGAGGAACCTTGGGACGCGCTCCCCACTACTCTCCTGAACCTCAGAACTGGAGTAAGGGCAGTTCAAGGATCCATGCTTTGGACCTGGGGAAGTATAATCGCCAGCTGACATTTAACAGGAAAAGTCTCCAAGGAAATTAATGAAACTGAAACTTCAGGGCCCCTAATCTTGTAACATGTAGCAATGTCCCAAACTGAGGTTCCCTACTTCAAATCTTTGGTCTCAAAAAGCCCCAAATCTGTGGGTTATAGGTGTGTCTTTGATCTATGGATGTTTAAATTAATCTTTTAGCAGCACCATTAATGATTATTATGAACATAATGAAGGTCCTTTTGGTGGTTTTCAGAGAGATAGTCTATCTGTAAAACTAGTTGATTTCCATTGAGAATTCATGGTGTGTGGATTGTCCTCAGACAGAACAGGATATCTTGGACCATATATTTTAAGAACATTGTGGGACCCTGGAGATGAATAGATTTGTTACGATGTAAGCTTTCCTAGACTGCCACCAACTTCAGTACAGTAAATGTTCGTCATTAAGAAATGCCTAGTTATTTACCAAAAGAGAGAGAATTTTCCTCATCTTGCTTGGTTATTATATCCTTGCATCACCATGTGCTTGACCCTTCTTAACTTTATCAGATGTTGTGGCGCATGTTCAAAGCTAAGAATTCATCAGTGCACCGGGAGATGTAAAGTATGGGGGGCAGCTTTGTATTTTCTATAACTCCCCATATTGCGATGCCTAAACTCTTGCACTTCTAGGGTAGCTTAAGTTGAGATGGGAGAATCCACAACCCCCAGTATGGCATTCTTGGCCTTTTTCAGTTCAGTTCAGTTCACTAGCACAGTGGTTCCCAACTTTGAGTTCTCAGATGTTATGGGACTACACTTCCTAGAAAACCTGATCAATATAGTGAGTAATGAAGGATGCTGGGAGTTTTAGTCAAAGAGCATCTGAAGACTCAAGGTTGGAAACCATTGCACTAACAGGACCAGGTCAGCTGACTCTGAATAACTGCAGCCACTTCTAGTTGATTTTGCCATACATTTTAATTGCCTTTTTAAAAAATTTGGCTCATCAATTAATCCTCTGGCTAGTGACAAAAGGCATAGAGCCCCTTTGGTTATACTGTACTAAGCTCTTCCACCACTTTTAAGAGCTTAGATCTTTCAAACATGATGATCTGGACTTGGCACAAGGGCGACATCAAACACACTGATTTTTGAAGAAGTGGCTTTAAAGAATGAGTCAATGAAACAAGAGAATGAACGTACCAAGTAGGGCATGAGAGAGAGGGAGAAAGGAGGAAACAAAGACCTAGAGAAGACCAACATTTCAGCTTGCAAAAAAGTGGTAATAAGTTTAAAATAGAAAATGGTACAGAGCATAAGAGGAGACAGGAATAAAATGCTGGAAAACAAAAAGCAGATGCTTGGATCTTTTCCTTATGTTTCCATCTTGCCTTAAAATGTTTAAATCTCTCAGATTTGCCAGCGAATGACCAGAATGATGCTTCATCTCTGTTTCATTTCTCCTTGTAGAACTATCGACCCTTGCATTAATTCTCATCTAAGAACATATGCATGATGAAGAACTGAAGGAACACAAAACTACCCATGTTTTGAATACTTTGAGGCTCATCCTCCAGGGGTAAATCAATCAGACCAAAATCTTCACTAAATGAGTTCTGAAATATTTTCTGAGATGGCAAGAATTCTAATTTATTGGGGGTCAGCACTAGGTTTCAAGTTGTGGTTAGAATTCCCCTCCTGCCCCAATGGGACCAATCTAGTGACAACAAAGAAACAACAGTACAGTATGCTTTATTTTGCCATGTATTGCCCCATGAATGCCCTTAATTAATTAATTAATTAATTAATTAATTAATACTGCCCCATTAATGCAGAAGCACTAGTCTGGGTGGTTTAACAACAGGTTAAAACCAATGCCAAGACTATCTGATCCTGCAGATTTATGTTCATGGGTTTGGGTCAGGTGCTAGTTTCCTGTCAGAAACTCTACCTGCCCAACCTGACTGAGTAGAAGCTATTCTTCTTTTCAAGGTGCTGCTTCCTGATTATTTGCACAGGAAACCTTTGCGCGGGGGGGGGGGGCACACAGAAGGAAGATTCGTTTTTTATTTGGTTAAAAGAGCCTCGTGGCGCAGTGGTTAAACCGCTGTACTGCAGCTAAAACTGTACTCACGACCTGGGGTTCAAATCCCAGGTAGCCGGCTCAAGGTTGACTCAGCCTTCTATCCTTCTGAGGTTGGTAAAATGAGTACCCAGTTTGCTGGGGGGGGGCAATGTGTAGCCTGCATAATTAAATTGTAAACTGCTCAGAGAGTGCTTGAAGCACTATGGGGTGGTATATAAGCAGCACGCTTTGCTTTTTGCTTTTGCTTTTTTTAAAAAGGGGTGTGAACGCCTCCATCCTCTTTCAGCTCAAAATCCAGCTTCACTTCAGAATAAAAGCAGCGAATGTTTTGCCCTAATTTTAATACAGAGCTCAGAATATGGCATATAGTTCAGCTTTTTAGGGATTGTTTCGTTAAGAGAAGAGGGAAACAAAAAGGGCTAGAGCTCGGTGCTTTTTAGAAAACAAAGATGCCTTGTGAGAAGAGCACCGGAGTAAGGAGAGAACAGGCAGCATCACAAAGTACGTTTGCAGGTCAGTTCCAAGCATAAGATAGACGATGGAACTCACCCTAATCATAGTGAGGATCACACATAGCAGACATTATGCACCTCTATTCCCATAGAACAACTGGCATCTCTTTTCCTAACTATGAATGCTCGCCATTGCCTTCCCTGCTGCCTCTCAGAGGAAAAGCAGAAACAAGTGCGGGGATTCCTTCTCTCAGTCTCAAAGCGAAAAGCAAAGTGTGCTGCTTATATCCTGCCCCATAGCCCTTCTGCCCCTGTGTGTCCAACTCTTTTCTGACCTTATACTTTAATGTGTTTTTAGTATGACTTAATATTGTGAGCTACCTTGGGTTGCCTCACCAGGAGAGGTGATGAATGAAGCAAACTAATAAAATAACGATAGAGCAGACTGGCTTACCATTAAGCAAAATGAGTTTTTCCAATATGTCCAAATGTTCTTTTGCTACAGAAGACGAAGAAAGCCTGCACAGTGACTCTGAAGAATGGGATAGCGACTGGGACTCAGGTGAGCGGTAGGAGATCCAGGACACAATGAATGGATGGAGATCAGGGCCACACAATGTGGTGGCGGCTACTGACTTAGCACAGTTTCCAAAGAGCCCTGGAGAACTTCAAAGCAATGGTAGCTAAAAGGACGTTTGTGATCAGGCACAGGGTAAGAGTCATTTGGGGATTGGGCAACTGTGGGCCTTGCCTTCTCTCTTGCTCTTGGATTTCCCAGAGGTATCTCTGAGGGTTCCCGGTGGGGCAGAGCTTGGCAGTAATTAGTTACAAGTAATGTGGTTACTGTTGAGAAGTTGCCCTTTCTGTTAATGTGGATGCAGTAAGGTTACACTCCCAAAGCAACACAAGTAGAAATAAAGTAACTGTGCTCTTTTTTTTTTTAAGATTTTATTTTTAACAAAGGGTAACAGAAAGGAAAAAGGGGTTGAGGTTAAGGGGAAGAGGAGAAACACAAAAAGTAACACAAGTAGAAATGAAGTAACTGTGCTCCTTACTGGCTGATGTAATGAATAACATTTTCTAGAGACTTTTCAAAGTTACCTTTAAAAGGGTACTTCAAGAATTTTTAGTAATTCCTTTTTCAGTTTTATGTCATTCTCTTGCCCTATATGTGCTTTTTTAAAGTAACAGAAATTAGTATCACCAGTGCAAAAATTAATTCAGTAAGCTGCTTTATAATTAATAGATTTCATTTCACATACATTTTTGTTCATGGACTTTAATCTGCGTCTTCGCATATGCCAAATAAAACAATCAAGTCTTTACGGCACCACAAGACTCTTAACTGTTTTTGCAACAGACTAGCACTGTGTTATCGGATACAGTTTTGTTATTTCCAAAAAAACTGGCATCTCATGAAGTGCAGTCCACCCGCCCTCACCAACATAAAGACACTTCTCTGTAAACCCTCTGTGGCCAGCCTGGCACCCCTCTGTTACCAACATTGCCTTGTGCTGGGACGTGACACATCTGGAGGGGACCAGTTTCAGGAAGGCTGCTCTGTTGCGCTGTGGGGGCGACTAACCCAAAACTCCAGCTGGTCCAGAATATAGACCAGCTGAGCTAGTGTGGCCTCCTAGTTAAGGTTCCCAAGAGATTGTAGGACACATTTATGATGAGGAAACAACAACTAGGGGGTAGATGGAAAGAAAAAGCAGAGCTCTTCAGAGGAAGGGCATGATAAAAATGCAGCACATTAACATGTAGAGGTCTTCTGCCTTTTGTAGTCCAAAAGCATCATATGTCGAAACTGGGGAGGAGGTCCATGGCGGGGTGAGTCGCAAATGAAACAAGTTAAGGCCTCTCGCATTCTCATCTAGATGATGAATATTCAGAAATTGATGGATTGCAGCATAACCTGAGCCCCACAGTGAAAACAGGTATCTCGATGGAAGAGGATGGATTGGGTCTAATCGTCATCGAAAATGGGCCCTACCTCCAGATAGCAGGTCTGGTAGAAAATGGTGTGGATGCAAGAGATGGAAACCTCCAGCCAGGTGAGACGAGAAGTTGCAAGCGCTCTGGAGGGATGCTAGTTCTCGGATAAAGAGAACATGCCTCTCCGAATGGAGACGTGTGCTCTGCGGTGGTCCCAGCTGGTCATTTTCAGAATGCCCTGGTTAGGATTTTGGAACATCCTACCGCAACAGTCACTTTTTCTTGCTTAGTGCGGCACAGGTCTGAAATGTAGGGTGGAAGACCATCTATCCACTCTGCATACCAAAGCTCCAGGACGGTGTCCCTGAAGACAATAAACTGGTTAGGGAGAGAAGGGAAGCCTTCATGGGCGCCATGTTGCCAATGCCTTGCAACTGTCTCGCCCTTCCTAACGCTAGCATGGTGAGCCCTTTCAGCTGAACTGGAGAGCAGCATGTTTCCCTGTGCTAGAATAAACATGAATATGATTTCTGACCTTCTAGTGACAGCTGGTAGGGATGCAAAAAGTGCCTCTTGCTTAATTTTTAAAAACTTTTCAGTAGTTTTCTAATCTGCAAAACACACGTTAAGGTTTTATTTGCAAATGTCCTTATCCACATAAACAGTGGACGGAGACAGAAAATGCATGATAGTTTTTTACTGGATAATCTCCCCAAGCTGCACTCTCTGGGTGCGGTCCTCCAAGAAGGAATGGAACCAGGCCAGAGCCAAGCCACCGATACCTAACTCAGAGAGCCTCCCCAGGAGGATACCGTGGTCAACGGTATCGAAGGCCACCGAGATGTCGAGGAGGACCAACAAAGATATTTTACCCCTGTCGGCCTCCCTCAGCAAGTCATTGTACAGGGCGACTAATAGGATCAATAAAGGTCCTTTCTCTCTTAAGAAATCACTTCTTCTCAGGACAATAGCTGCATTTCCTAGTATGGTTCTGCCCTAGTTAGCTACAGCTGGCTGGACAGGTCAGTGGTTTAAGAATTTGGCTGCAGAGTCAGAGGTTGGGGGGAAATCTTTTGAACCCAAATTGAATTAGAATCCAATTTGCAGTCGCCAAATTAAAGAGATCCTGCCTTTGACCAGATTCATGACACCCATATGTTTTTTTGGAGGTGGTGCATGACAGAGAAATGAAGTGGCAACCCTAATTCTTCGCCAGGGTGCTTGAATCCCCAAAGGTTCAAACCTAGGCTTTTAAGATTTATGCCCTCAAAGCTCTAAACCTGGAAGGATGACTTTCTATTGTCTGGCTTCTCATGGATTCACACAGTTTTCCTCTCACATTGTCTCTATCCTAGACAGGAAGGAAACAGGAGATTCACAGAATCTCAAGTTGGTGAGAGTAGACTAACTCCTTTTTCTCTCTCCTTAACTGGCACTTACAGTCTCAGAAACTTACTCCGAGACATTGATAGTAGAAAGAATTTAAGGTTTCATCACATACAATTGAACAGATCAAACGGCAAACTAACATACAGGGGCGCTTTGAGCAACAGATTATTAACAGATTCACTGCTTCCAACAGATAAAAAGAAAGGAAAAGCACTGAGCAAAGAGAGGCCAGGCTCTCTCTGAATTCAGAGGCAGGAGA